>NC_041390.1:46175689-46208776 GCF_002162155.2 Triticum dicoccoides | reverse complement strand
GGCAGCATCGATTGGCTTCAGTTAGCAGCAGTAGCGAAGGAATCGCTCGATC
The DNA here is from genome assembly GCF_002162155.2 of Triticum dicoccoides. Lineage (NCBI taxonomy): Eukaryota > Viridiplantae > Streptophyta > Magnoliopsida > Poales > Poaceae > Triticum > Triticum dicoccoides. The sequence continues at coordinate 46,208,724 of NC_041390.1, read as the reverse complement.
GGGTTCAGTTAACAGCCATCGATCGATCGCTCGGGTTTAGTAACGCGTAGCCTGCAGTGCAATCGCTCGGGTTCAGTTAGAGCCCAACGCCTCGCTCGGGTTTAGTTAGAGCCAATGCCTCGCACACACGTGCGTACGTGTATGAGAGAAACGCGCATCGCTCGGCACCCGACCTCCCACCATAACCGGGAACTCCCCCAAATTTTTGTCGCCCTCGCTTCTACCACGGTTTTTTCCATCATGGACGGCCCAAAGAATGTCATGCAGCTGCGTCTTCGGCCCGCCCAGGATGAAAAGCCAATTTTCTGTCATGATTTTTTGTCATAGAAGTAGGAGCCCACCACATCTATGATGATACCGGGTTTTGTCACAATTATCGTCATAGAAGTGTCATATGTATGACAGAAAAAAAATTGTTCGGCCCAAAATGTCACGGATGTGTCTTTTTTTTGCAGTGTGCAGACTTGGAAAGTAGGGGGAATAGAACTCCAAACTTAAGCGTGCTCAGGCTGGGGGAGTGCGAGGATGGGTGACCGGTCGGGAAGTTAAATGATTTGGAATGAGTGATCCACACTTGAGCAGTTAAGAGGAGTGATTAGAGACTAAATCATCAAATAATTCAGAAAATTGAAAATAAAAAAATCAAAATTTATTTCCAAAATTTAAAAGAAAATTCAAAAAAATACCTTTAGTACCGGTTGGTAATACTGACCGGTACTAAAGGTCCCCCATACCAGGCGCGAGCACACGCCATGTGGTGGCCCTTTAGTGGCGGTTCGTGCCGAACCGGTACTAAAGGGGGGGGGCTTTAGTCTCCACTCTTTAGTGCTGGTTGCAGAACTGGCACTAAAGGCCCTTACGAACCGTTAATAAAGCTCCGTTTTCTACTAGTGATAGTCACCTATTATGTGTTATGATCGGTTAACTCCGAACTGACAATAATCGGGATACTTACCGGTGATGAATGTAGTTTGAGGAGTTCATGTATTCACTATGTGTTAACGCTTTGGTCCGGTACTCTATTAAAAGGAGTCCTTAATATCCCTTAGTTTCCAATAGGACCCCGTTGATGATACCATGCCAACTGTCAACCTTTTCAGAGTTCATTTGAAATGCTTTTCAATTTCAGGGTCTTATAGCACAAAAAATCAGTAAATGCATGAAAAATAACAAATGAAGTCAAAGGGTTGAAAATAGATGATGTGGCTTTGAATGGTACATTTTGAACACACAAAAATTATGGAGTTCAAATAAGTTCAAAAAAATGAAAATCCCTTTGTAACATATGAGTTTCCTTATGAAACCCTGATACTTCGAAAGAGATCGCCCGTTTTGTACACAAAATGCATCCAGTTTTTCTCGTAACCCTCTCAACTTTTTTGCACATGCTATGTGGGTGAAATGATGATACCATGCCAACTTTTAACCTTTTCAGAGTTCATTTGACATGCTTTTCAATTTTAGGGTCTTATAGCTCAAAAGAATCAGTAAATGCATGAAAAATAACAAATGAAGTCGGAAAGGGTTGAAAATTGATGACGTGGATTTGAATGGTGCATTTTCAACACACGAAAAGTCTGGAGTTCAAATAAGTTCATAAAAATGAAATCCCTTTCTAACAGATGAGTTTCCGTATGAAACCCTGATACTTCGAGGAGTTCAATGGAGATGGCGAGGCGGCGCTTATAAACAGTTGCGACCACTCCTTGGCTAGCGAGGTGGGACTAAACATCCCACCGCACCGCAGCTTTGGCAGGCGCAGGACATTGGTCCCGGTTGGTGGCACGAACCGGGACCAATGCCCACCTTTAGTCCCGGTTGGTGGAACCAACCGGGACCAATGCCCCCCTTTAGTCCCGGTTGGTTCCACCAACTGGGACCAAAGGCCTCTGCTTCCCACCCTTTGGGCTGCTGAAAAGAGACCTTTGGTCCCGGTTGGTGGCACAACCGGGACCAAAGGGGGGCATTCATCCCGGTTTGTGCCACAAACTGGGACCAATGCTTCGTCTATATAAGCAGCACTTTGATCCTTCTGACGACGCCTCCAGGCTACCCGAGCTCGCCCCGTCGATGCCGTCGACGCCGCCGCCCCTGCCCCAACCACGCCGACGTCGGCCCGCTCCGACCACGCCGTCGTTGCCCCGCCCCGATCACGCCGCCATCGCCCCTGCCCCGACCACGCCGCGCACCATCGTTGTGCCTCTACCTCGCCCTGCCCGGCCCGATTGACCACGCCGCCGTTGCCCCTGCCCCGACCACGCCGCCTTCGCCTCCCTCTACACTGACATCATGCCTCTGCCCTTGCCCCGACCACGCCGCACCTCTCCTTGGTCAGGCTGGCGCCGACCCCTTCCCGGCCATGTCCTCTCCTCCCTGTTTTTTCCACATATATATGATGTTTTTTAAGATTACATGTATATGTGTGAGTATATGTATGTGTGTATATTTGATTATATGTCCTTTTTCATATATTTTTTTCATATATATATGACGATTTGTTTTTTGCATTTTTATAAAAATGTATATATGTATGTATGTTTTGTGTATATATGTTCATGTATGCAAAAGATAGGTTTTTAGAAAAGTTTTATCTATGTATGTTCTCTGATTTAGTGCATTTTAGGTTAGTTTCATTTTTAGAAAAGTTATATATACTTAGGACGAAGGAAGAGAAGGAAGGAAGAAGAAGAAAAAGTTTTTTATATGCAAAAGTTACAATTTTTTAGAAAAAAGTTTTATATATCTGGCTAGGAAGAAGGAAGAAGGAAGAAAAATAAAAACTTTTATATATACAAAAGTTACATTTTTAGAAAAGTTTTATCTAGGAAATAGAGATCGAAAAGTAAGAATAGAAGAAGAAAAAAGAGGAAAAGAAGAAAGGAATGGAGGAAAAGAAAAAAAGTTTTATCTAGGAAAAAGTTACATTTTTAGAAAAGTTTTTTTCTTTGATCTCCTCCTCTATTCCTTTCTTCTTCTCTTCTTTTTTGCTTCTTCTTCCTCTTCTTATTTTTATCGGGTATGTCGTTGTCGATATACCCCCTCCCCGATAACTTCGACATGAGGGGGGTCGATATACCCCCTCCCGGATAACTTCGACATGAGGAGGGGTACATAGAGGGTCATGGATCGCCAAGAGGTCGAGGGTCGAGGGTCTGACAATGTACACAAGTTGATCCAAACCCTAGAAGCGTTGCCTAGGCCACCCAAATTAACCAAGTTAAAAGAGTGTTGTCGTTGAGGCCACCTCGAACCCTTGAAGCATTGCCGAGGCCACCCTAGACCCTAGAGAAGCATCGAGGCCACTAATATGATTCCTTGTTGTGATAAGCTAGCTAGGTCTCCATTTTCCACTAATATATCCATCTGTCATGTTTGTAGAATAATTTACATGTTGTAATATTTCCAGAAACTATGGAGCACGACCGAGACGAGGTAGCAGAACAGGTGTTGGGGGACATAATCGCAGTCGGAGGTGATGTCCTATCATATCTCAATGAAACCGATGGTTTGGAAGGAGGAAGGACATGATTATGATGGCTCCGGCGACCGAATGCCGGTGCAAGAAGGTGACCGAATGCCGGTGCAAGAAGGAGACCATGATGACGGCTCCGGTGACCGAACAGAGTCCGTCCAGGTATATATATTAATTAAGTCTGTGCGGACTAGCTAATTCATGCATTCATTGTTATGGTATGTACACATATTAACTCTCGTCTTTCTTATTTTCTAGCCCTCCGGATCGAGCACAGCTTTGGTAAAGAGACGAGGCCCGAAGAAAAAGTTGCGCTCGGATGAAAGGTTGACGATCACAGCAATCGCGCGCGATGGCCAACCGATTGAACCCATCAAGACCAAGGAAGCATTTTCTGCTCAGTGCAGGGTTCTTGTTAGGGACAAGATCCCGATCAGCATCCACTAATGGTATAAGCCTAAGAAGGAAGACCCTGAGGTGTCTTATGTCAACGATAGGCAGAAAGATGATCTTTGAGACGCGCTGAAGGCAAATTTCACCCTACTGCCAAAGGAGGATCCGAAGAAGCCACTAAAGAGCCATTGATCAAGTCTCATGCTCTTAAGAAGATGGAAGATCTATTCAGGATGTGGAAGAATGAGCTGAAAACAACATTTGTTGACCAAGAAAGACACCAGAATTCACCGGCCGGTATGAGAAGATCGGAGAATACTGGGACACATTTGTGGCCCACAAGACATCGGACAAGAGTAAGAAGATGTCAGCGACAAACAAGATAAATGTTGCAAAGAAGGAGCGTCACCATCGCACGGGGTCAGGTGGATACCTCAAAGCCCGGCCGTTGTGGGCCATAGCTGAGACTGACCTGTTTGATAAAGGGGTCGAACCAGAGACATTGAACTGGCCAGACCGTTGCCGGACTTGGTTCTTCGGGGTTGGCGGAACCTTGGACCCTGTAACAGGGAATTGCATTTGGACGAACGAGCAACTGTGAATACCCGTCATGAAACTTCAGGACTATATCGTCGTAGCGTAGCAAGGGACGTTCGTTCTAGACAGAGAGAACGACGAGCTCACAATGGCCCTCGGGAATCCTGAGCACCCTGGACGGACAAGAGGCACACCAGGCTCCATTCCGTGGAAGGATGGCTTTCCAGACGCAGGACGCAGGAGAGGAGGAGGGCAGTGGAGCAAACCCAACTGCAGGCGCTGCATGCAAGGGTAAAAGCGCTAGAGGAACAAGAAGCAGTTCACAGAAAGCGACATGCTGAAGCTACCCCCAAAGATACCCCGCCATCTCAGCGAAGAAGTAGCGTGGATTCCACCGAGCTACTTCAGCTGGAGCCTGTCTTCACGGCTCCTGCTAGCTACCCCGTGGATGCTATCATGGAGTCTCAACATTGCCACCTTATGACGCAATGGCAGAACTTGAAAGTCAAGGCAGCTGTCGGCTCTGTTCGACCTCCTAAACCCGGCGCAACTTTCACTGACGTCCAATTCCAGAAGGATATGCTAGGGTGACGGTGGACGAAATAACGGAGGGATTTGAGGAGCTCGAGCTTGACCACCCTACCGGTGAAGGGAAGACTCGGCTGGGTTCTGCTCGGAAGACTCCAAGCCTATGGCGGAAGGATCTCATCAACCATCCGAACTGGACACCTCCGCCTCCTCCTCCTCCTCCGACGACGAGTCAGGGTACTCCGCCTCCTCCTCCGGCGAGTGATTAGGGCACTCTGCCTCCTTCTACGGCACGTGGTGACACTCCGCCCGCTACTCCGACCGCGCCGGTGCGCCCGAACAGCCAGCCTCCTCCTTCTCCGCCTCATCAGCAAGGGCGGAAGAGACCCGCCGCCGCTCCGGCTGCTCCAGCGCGTCGTAGTCCTTCTCCTCCGCCTCGTAAGCAAGGAAAGAAGACCGATACGTCTCCAACGTATCTATAATTTTTTATTTCTCCATGCTATATTATCTACTATTTTAGACATTATTGGGCTTTATTTTCCACTTTTATATTATTTTTGGGGGTAACCTATTAACCAGAGGCCCAGCCCAGAATTGCTGTTTTTTGCCTGTTTTAGGGTTTCGAAGAAAAAGGAATATCAAACAGAGTCTGAACGGAATGAAACCTTCGGAAACATGATTTACTCATCAGATAAGATCCAGGAGACTTGGACCCTCCGTCAAGAAAGCCATGAGGTGGTCACGAGGGTAGGGGGCGCCCCCCTAGGGCGCGGCCCCTACCTTGTGGGCCCCTCGAAGCTCCACTGACGTACTTCTTCCTCCTATATATATCCACGTACCCCCAAACGATCGGGGACGGAGCAAAAAACCTAATTCCACCGCCGCAACTTTCTGTATCCAAGAGATCCCATCTTAGGGCCTGTTCCGGAGCTCTGTCGGAGGGGGCATCGATCACGGAGGGCTTCTACATCATCATCCAAGCCCCTCCGATGAAGTGTGAGTTGTTTACATCAGACCTACGGGTCCATAGCTAGTAGCTAGATGGCTTCTTCTCTCTTTTTGGATCTCAATACAATGTTCTCCCCCTCTCTTGTGGAGATCTATTCGATGTAATCTTCTTTTTGCAATGTGTTTGTTGAGACCGATGAATTGTGGGTTTATGATCCAGTCTATCTATGAATAATATTTGAATCTTCTCTAAATTCTTTTATGTATGATTGGTTATCTTTGCAAGTCTCTTCGAATTATCAGTTTGGTTTGGCCTACTAGATTGGTTTTTCTTGCCATGGGAGAAGTGCTTACCTTTGGGTTCAATCTTGCGGTGTCTTTTCCCAGTGCAGAAGGGGCAGCAAGGCACGTATTGTATTGTTGCCATCGAGGATAACAAGATGGGGTTTTTATCATATTGCATGAAATTATCCCTCTACATCATGTCATCTTGCTTAAGGCGTTACTCTGTTTTTAACTTAATACTCTAGATGCATGCTGGATAACGGTCGATGAGTGGAGTAATAGTAGTAGATGTAGAATCGTTTCGGTCTACTTGTCTCGGACGTGATGCCTATATACATGATCATACCTAGATATTCTCATAACTATGCTCAGTTCTGTTAATTGCTCAACAGTAATTTGTTCACCCACCATAGAATACTCATGCTCTTGAGATAAGCCACTAGTGAAACCTATGGCCCCCGGGTCTCTTTCTCATCATATCAATCTCCATCACTTTATTATTGCTTTGCTTTTACTTTGCTTTTACTTTGCTTTTACTTTATTTACTTTGCATCTCTATACCAAAAATACCAAAAATATTATTTATCATCTCTATCAGATCTCACTTTCGTAAGTGACCGTGAAGGGATTGACAAACCCTAAGCACGTTGGTTGCGTTGAGCTATTGTTTTTGTGTAGGTACGAGGGACTCGAGCGTAGCCTCCTACTGGATTGATACCTTGGTTCTCAAAAACTGAGGGAAATACTTACGCTACTTTGCTGCATCATCCCTTCCTCTTCGGGGAAATCCAACACAGTGCTCAAGAGGTAGCAAGAAGGATTTCTGGCGCCGGTGCCGGGGAGTCTGCACAAAAGTCAACATACCAAGTACCCATCACAATCCCTATCTCCCGCATTACATTATTTGCCATTTGCCTCTCATTTTCCTCTCCCCCCAATTCACCCTTGCCGTTTTATTCGCCCCCTCTCTCTCTATCCTCCCTCTCTTTCTCTGTTTGCCTTTTTGTTTGCTCGTGTGTTAGTTTGTTTTCTTGTCGTCATGACTAGTCTCTTATCTTCTCATTTGTCTCCCGAGAATGAAGTTCTAAATTTTAAACAAAGGGAGGGAGAAAATCTAGAAGATGCTTGATATAGAATTTGCAATGCTCAAAATAGATCTACCAGGAAGCAACCTACTTTAGTTCTTCTCAGCAATTTTTATGTAGGTGTTAATCCTTGGTATAGATATATCCTCGATACCATTACCGGAGGGAATTTCTTGGGTAGCCATACTTTTGATTCTTATAATGCTATGTTAGATTTATTTGGCTCACCACCTCTTTTGGTTAATGGAACTATGTTAACTTTGGAGCATGTTATGCAAAGACTTGAAATTATTGAAAATAAAGTTGCTACTATTGAATGAATTGAAAATCTAGATAAAAATATCCACAATCAAATTACTCAATTTGGATCTAAGGTAGGAATGACTTTGAGAAATACTAAGGAAAAGGAACCCATAGTTAATGAGAAGATAAACTTAGATTCTACTAGAATTGATAAACTTGAGGGTATCATTACAAACTTGGGAACCGCTTTTTCTTCCGTAAAGAATACTCCAAGTCCTCCTACTAAAATTGCCAAGCTTATGTATGTTCCTAAAAATAAGGGTGACTCATCGATTAAGGAAACTGCGGATCTTAAATCTATAAGTATTCATCCCAATCTCTTTTCTATCATTAAGGAACCAATTGCTACAAATGAATTTTTCGATCTTGTGCCTAAGATTTTGATAATCACTAGAAAGAAAGAAATTCCTAAGGGAGATAGATGCCTGATCAAAGAATTGCCTACCAAAGATGGCAATACCTAGATCTATTCTTGCTTGTTATTCCTAGCTAAGGGTGTTAAACGACAGCGCTTGTTGGGAGGCAACCCAAATTTATTTTTATTCATTTTTATCCTGTTTAGTAATAAATAAATTATTTAGCCTCTATTTTGGTTGTGGTTTTTGTGTTTAATTAGTGTTTGTGCCAAGTAGAACCATTGGGAAGACTTGGGGAAAGTCTTGTTGAACTTGCTGTAAAAAACAGAAACTTCAGCGCTCACGAGAACTGTTGTCACTTTTATTTGGAAAGTGATATTTAGTTAATTCTTTTTTAAGATGATTAATAGATAAATACCTCACGTCCAGCAATTTATTTTAGAATTTTTGGGGTTCCAGATCTTGCGCTAGCTACAGATTACTACAGACTGTTCTGTTTTTGACAGATTCTGTTTTTCGTGTGTTGTTTGCTTATTTTGATGAATCTATGGCTAGTAAAATAGTTTATAATCGATAGAGAAGTTGGAATACAGTAGGTATAAGACCCATATAAATAAAGAATGATTTCATTACAGTACCTTGAAGTGGTCTTTTGTTTTCTTTCGCTAACGGAGCTCACGAGATTTTCTACTTTAAGTTTTGTGTTGTGAAGTTTTCAAGTTTTGGGTAAAGATTTGATGGATTATGGAACAAGAAGTGGAAAGAGCCTAAGCTTGGGGATTCCCATGGAACCCCTAAGATAATCTAAGGACACCTAAAAGCCAAAGCTTGGGGATGCCCCGGAAGGCATCCCCTCTTTCGTCTACTTCTATCAGTAACTTTACTTGGAGCTATATTTTTATTCACCACATGATATGTCTTTTGCTTGGAGCGTCTTTTATGATTTGAGTCTTTTCTTGTTAGTCTACCACAATAATCCTTGCTGTACACACCTTTTGAGAGAGCCATACATGATTTGGAATTTGATAGAATACTCTATGTGCTTCACTTATATCCTTTGAGCTTTATAATTTTGCTCTAGTGCTTCACTTATATCTTTTAGAGCACGGTGGATGATTTGTTTTATAGAAACTATTGATCTCTCATGATTCACTTAGATTATTTTGAGAGTCTTAATAGCATGGTAATTTGCTTAAAATCCTAATATGCTTGGTATGCTAGATTAATAATAAAACTTTCTTATGAGTGTGTTGAATACTAAGAAAAGTTTGATGCTTGATGATTGTTTTGAGATATGGAGGTAATAATATCAAAGTCATGCTAGTTGAGTAGTTGTGAAATTGAGAAATACTTGTGTTGTGGTTTGCAAGTCCCGTAGAATGCACGTATGGTAAACGTTATGCAACAAATTTGAAACATGAGGTGTTATTTGATTGTCTTCCTTATGAGTGGCGGTCGGGGACGAGCGATGGTCTTTTCCTACCAATCTATCCCCCGAGGAGCATGCGTGTAGGGCCGAGGTTTTTGATGACTTGTAGATTTTTTCAATAAGTATGTGAGTTCTTTATGACTAATGTTGAGTCCATGGATTATACACACTCTCACCCTTCCATCCTTGCTAGCCTCTTCGGTACCATGCATTGCCCTTTCTCACATTGAGAGTTGGCGCAAACTTCGCCGGTGCATCCAAACCCCATGATATGATACGCTCTTTCACGCATAAACCTCCTTATATCTTCCTCAAAACAGCCACCATACCTACCTATTATGGCATTTCCATAGCCATTCCGAGATATATTGCCATGCAACTTTCCACCATTCCGTTCATCATGACACATACATCATTGTCATATTGCTTAACATGATCATGTAGTTCACATAGTATTTGTGGCAAAGCCACCGTTCATAATTCTTTCATACATGTCACTCTTGGTTCATTGCATATCCAGGTAAACCGCCGGAGGCATTCATATAGATTCATCTTTGTTCTAGTATCGAGTTGTAATCATTGAGTTGTAAATAAATAGAAGTGTGATGATCATCATTATTAGAGCATTGTCCCAAGTGAGGTATAAATAAAAAATAAAGGCCATAAAAAAGGAGAAGGCCCAAAAAAAGAGAAAGGCCATCAAAAAAGAAAAGGCCCAAAAAATGAGAGAAAAAGATAGAAGGGACAATGTTACTATCCTTTTACCACACTTGTGGTTCAAAGTAGCACCATGATCTTCATAGTAGAGAGTCTCTCATGTTATCACTTCCTTATACTAGTGGGAATTTTTCATTATAGAACTTGGCTTGTATATTCCAACAATGGGCTCCTCAAGTGCCCTAGGTCTTCGTGAGCAAGCAAGTTGGATGCACACCCACTAGTTTCTTTTGTTGAGATTTCATACATTTATAGCTCTAGTGCATCCGTTGCATGGCCATCCCTACTCCTTGCATTAACATCAATCGGTGGGCATCTCCATAGCCCATTGATTAGCCTCGTTGATGTGAGACTTTCTCCTTTTTTGTCTTCTCCACATAACCCCCCTCCATTATATTCTATTCCACCCATAGTGCTATGTCCATGGCTCGCGCTCATATATTGTGTGAAAGTTTATAGGTTTGAGATTACTAAAGTATGAAACAATTGCTTGGCTTGTCATTGGGGTTGTGCATGATGATAGCATTCTTGTGTGACGAAAATGAAACATGACTAAACTATATGATTTTGTAGGGATGAACTTTCTTTGGCCATGTTATTTCGAGAAGACATAATTGCTTAGTTAGTATGCTTAAAGTATTATCATTTTTATGTCAATATGAACTTTTGTCTTGAATCTTTCGGATCTGAATATTCATACCACAATTAAGAAGAATTACATTAAAATTATGCCAAGTAGCACTCCGCATCAAAAATTCTATTTTTATCATTTACCTACTCGAGGACGAGCAGGAATTAAGCTTGGGGATGCTTGATACGTCTCCAACGTATCTATAATTTTTGATTGATCCATGCTATATTATCTACTGTTTTAGACATTATTGGGCTTTATTTTCCACTTTAATATTATATTTGGGACTAACCTATTAACCGGAGGCCCAGCCCGGAATTGCTTTTTTTTGCTTGTTTTAGGGTTTCAAAGAAAAGGAATATCAAACGGAGTCCAAATGGAATGAAACCTTCGGAAACGTGATTTACTCATCAGATAAGATCCAGGAGACTTGGACCCTCCGTCAAGAAAGCCACGAGGTGGTGACGAGGGTAGGGCCCCCACACTAGGGCGCGCCCCCCTGCCTCGTGGGCCCCTCGAAGATCCACCGACATACTTCTTCATCCTATATATATGCATGTACCCCCAAACGATCGGGAACGGAGCAAAAAACCCAATTACGCCGCCGTAACTTTCTAAATCCATGAGATCCCATCTTGGGGCCTGTTCCGGAGCTCCGCCGGAGGGGGCATCGATAACGGAGGGCTTCTACATCATCATCCAAGCCCCTCCGATGAAGTGTGAGTAGTTTACTTCAGACCTACAGGTCCATAGCTAGTAGCTAGATGGCTTCTTCTCTCTTTTTGGATCTCAATACAATATTCTCCCCCTCTCTTATGGAGATCTATTCAATGTAATCTTCTTTTTGCGGTGTGTTTGTTGAGACCGATGAATTGTGGGTTTATGATCCAGTCTATCTATGAATAATATTTGAATCTTCTCTAAATTCTTTTATGTATGATTGGTTATCTTTGCAAGTCTCTTTGAATTATCAGTTTGGTTTGGCCTACTAGATTGGTTTTTCTTGCCATGGGAGAAGTGCTTAGCTTTGGGTTCAATCTTGCGGTGTCCTTTCCCAGTGACAGAATGGGCAGCAAGGCACGTATTGTATTATTGCCATCGAGGATAACAAGATGGGGTTTTTATCATATTGCATGAAATTATCCCTCTACATCATGTCATCTTGCTTAAGGCGTTACTCTGTTTTTAAATTAATACTCTAGATGCATGTTGGATAGCGGTCGATGAGTGGAGTAATAGTAGTAGATGTAGAATCGTTTCGGTCTACTTGTCTCGGACGTGATGCCTATATACATGATCATACCTAGATATTCTCATAACTATGCTCAATTTTGTCAATTGCTCAACAGTAATTTGTTCACCCACCGTAGAATACTTATACTCCTGAGAGAAGCCACTAGTGAAACCTATGGCCCCCGGGTCTCTTTCTCATCATATCAATCTCAATCACTTTATTATTTCTTTACTTTTACTTTATTTACTTTGCATCTCTATACCAAAAATACCAAAAATATTATTTATCATCTCTATCAGACCTCACTTTCGTAAGTGATCGTGAAGGGATTGACAACCCCTAAGCGCGTTGGTTGCGTTGAGCTATTGTTTTTGTGTAGGTACGAGGGACTCGAGCGTAGCATCCTACTGGATTGATACCTTGGTTCTCAAAAACTGGGGGGGGGGGGATACTTACGCTACTTTGCTGCATCATCCCTTCCTCTTCGGGGAAATCCAACGCAGTGCTCAAGAGGTAGCAAAGACAGTCGTAGCCGCTCCGTCTGCTCCGGCGTCTAGCAGTACAGCCAGAGGTGGGAGGCAATACATATTCGGTCCAGCTCTCAAGCCTCTAGAGAAGTTACCATACGAGAGGACCATGGAGGAAAACGCGAAGATCATGGAAGCCGAAGTGAGGGACTTCTTTGAAGTGGTGAAAGCAAAGAAACATCCACCTCCAAAGGAGAAGATAGATCCGTTGAAAGCAAAGCACACTGTCGCTGCCCTAAAGAAACCACCACCGTCTCCGTCGAAAAACAACTATTATCGCATTACTGCAAAGTCATATATTGAAGCGAAGCGGTCGGGAAGTACTATCAGTGATCGAAGGTTAGCATAACAACGAGCTGGGAAGAAAATTGCCCAGCTCGGCGAACAAACGAACCAATCGTGCCCCCCGCTTAAGGTGTCTATCGATATCGCCATTAATGATCTGAGGATGGTGCCTGGTTATACCAATCCTGGTGATTACCTGCCCGACAATGCACATTATGATATAATGGAGGTGGACGAACACAAATACCAGTACGGGAAGCCTCTCATCAGAGATGGAAGTCCTCCTCTAACAACGATGATGCGAAGATTCCATGATTGGTACATGAAAACCTGCAGAGAGTCTGGGGGAGGATACTTTGACGCTGAGAGTTAAAGAGGAACATGACCTTGTTGGAATTGAACTGTTGACTGTTCGATTTGAGGAGTTCTTCCAGCGGTTCGATCAAAAGACCCTCGATAAATTAACGGTCACTTGCTACTGTCTGTAAGTACTACTTCTGTCATTAAGTCTCTATATATAGCTCAGCTCTTTCATTGCATGTATATATGATTATCCTCACTATATTATGCAGATTGAAGATCGTCGAATGCAGAAAAGCAGAAATCTATGATATTGGGTTCATTAACACAAATCTCATAGATGAATTTAGGGTTAAATTTCAAGCCAAAGAAACTGAGGCCAACTTGCACAAATCGTTGCTTTTAAATCAAAACAAAGATAAAATACTCTGTCCTTACAACTTCAAGTGAGTGTTACTGTCTTGTGCATATTCGGTTTCCCTTATTACTCGAGGTTATAGTAATGTAATTGATGAGTTATGCATGCGTGCGGAGCTTCCACTATATTCTCCTGGAGATTAAGCTTGAGCAGGGACTAGTAACCGTCTTAGACTCGAGAAGAAAAGATCCCGAGACATATGCGGACATGACTAAAATGCTCAAGAAGTAAGTTCAATCGATCATTATCGCACCATATCGGCAACTTTTTGTTCATTTCCTGATATCAAGTAATTGTTTTCTTTAACTCGCAGGGTTTGGAAACTATTCACCGCAGAAGCTCCAGGACTCTCGGGGGAGCTGCGATTTACATACCCGAAAGTAAGTACTACTACCTAGCTAGTTCCGCGCATCTCCCGTTGATTCTAGCTACTTTCATCAATGCCATTTATAATGCTTCATTATCAGTTTGATTGACCTCTATTTCTCGTAAAGTGCTTGTGACAGGAACCCGGGAATGATTTCTGTGGATACTATGTCTGCGAGTTCATCTACAACGCGACTTGCAAAAATAGGCGGGGCTACTCGAAAATATAATTTGATGTGCGTAAGCAATAATATTCACAATTTCATTTTATTATACCATCATTTCTGTTGAGTTTCATTCATATAATATGTATTGTCCCCTTTCTTCAAATTAGACGTGGCAGATACGGGATGAACTCCTACCACAAGGTCGCATGAAAGCAATTCAAGAGGAATTGGCGCGATTCTTTCTTGATCACGTCATCAATAAAGTCGGAGAATACCATGTGGAAGTTGAGTTCACATGTTAGGGGGTTGTAAGAGACCTATATATATATCCGACGCTACCGGCTACATATATATATATATATATATATATATATATATATATATATATATATATATATATATATATATATATATGAAAACTTGTTGTTCGACCAATCGCTCGGAGAAGGAGAGGTCGATATCACTTCTCTCTGTATGCATATGTTCATGACGAACTTCTATACTTAATGGTTTCCTTCATTAATTTCCTTACTAGCTATAGTGTCTCGAGTCCTCTCTATACGTATAGTACGTAGCGTCGACCAAGTACGGAGATAAGAGAGGACATTTATCTCTATTTGCTAGCTAACACAATATATGAAACACCTAAATGGGACTAAAGGTGTAGTGCCCCATCTGTCCCGGTTGGTGTAAGAACCGGGACTAAAGGTGTAGTGCTTTAGTACCGACCCTTTAGTCCCGGTTCCCCAACCGGGACAAATGGGCCTTACGAACTGGGACAAATGGCCCTTTTCTACTAGTGTTTGCACATTTGTGGTACCGGGGAGGAGGATAAATATCATGCTGTGATCACATGCACTAAGAGCAGGGCGTTGAGAAATGCCATGGAGGCATGGGATCTGCCTGCCGACAGAAAGCCTTTTGGTACACTGGTACTGACTAGCTGCAAGTATTACTGGATTCTGTGTCAAAGGAAATGCGTGCTAAACTGATGCTTTTACTCTGTAGATGTTGGCACAAGGATTGCTTGCGTAATGGTGGCAGAGAATCAATCATGGGATCAGTACAATTCCTACTGCGGTAAGAGGACGGATTAAAAACCTCCTCTCAGTTGAACGTATCTGACACCAGAAAATGCATGGGAGTCATGGCCACCCAGCAGGCAGAAAATGCAGACCTAGCACTAGTCGCCCCCGTCAGAGGAACAGTAAAATTAAACTTTGATGCAGCTTCCTGTGCAAGTACGGGGATCAGTACAGCGGGAGCAGCCACAAGAGACAGTAAAGGACAGGTTCTCATATCCGTCTATCGGAATCTGGCGGCATGTGATAGTGTGGAGGAGGAAGAAGCGCGTCCGGCTATCATTGGTCTGGAATAACTGGCAAAAATCTACAGGGTGTCCGGCTGTTTTTGGAGATGAACTGTCAGGCGATTGTGAAGGAATCAACGGGGGAAGACAGAACCAGATCGGTTGCTAACTTGCTATGGCCTGATTGCAGATATTAAGAACTACCTGGTAGGCTTCTCGGAGTTCAGTGTCAACAGCCTGAGGGGAACATGCAACAATCTTGCTCACGGGTTGGCGGCGGAGACCAGACATATTTGAGACAAGGATATGATAGCAGACGTCCCATCTAGCCTTTAGTCTATTAAGATCTCTGAATGTAATGGTCGCGTTTGAGTAGGCTCCCCTACTTTAATTCTCAAAAAATCCCAAAATATGCCTGATTTTACATAGTTCTAGTCTATACACACAATAAATAACGACAATAAATTTCCTAAATCTTCTCGATCTACATCTTTGTAATCTATATCCACAATAACTAATGGCAATAAATTTTCTAAATCGATCTACATCTTTGTAATCTATATCCACATTAATTATTTCTTATAAAATGGAAATCAGCTCATTTACTTATTTGTAATATGTAGCGCAATAACTCACATAATTAAAATTGCAATATATGGACAATTTGCTCTTTGTAATCTGCCCTACAATAATTGATGGCAAATAAATGTCCAAGATATGCTTGATACATATCTTTGTAATCAATATCCTCAATAACATATGGCATAAATCTAGATGCAAAGATATGTATTGAGCATAAATTTGTACCCACAATAATATGTATCCACAACATACCCACATAATTCCAAAATATCCTCGGCCGACATTTTGGATTTAAACTTTGAGAGTTTTCTTGCTTCTATAGTTGGGGAGTACAGGTGGGTGATTTGTCAAGTTTTACCATCGAGACCAGAGTTCAATACTTGGACAATAATTTGGTGGTGAAACCAGATTATGCTCAGATGTAAGAGACTCTATACATAGTGAACTATATTGTTGCTTAACTATTCCATGTATAACTTATACATAATTCACTTTAGAAATATAAAAAAACAATAAGTTCCATAACCAATGTTAAAATGGCAAGCATTTGTTGAAAAGGCTGAATTATCATTGTCAAACTATGTTTTGTGTTTGTGTTACAAAGTGTTCTTACAATACTACGGATAGCTAGAAGATCTTTAAATTTGGAGGCTTTGAGGTGGCGATTGGCAATACATTGAATATAACTCTTTAGTTTACTGTACATGATACAATTTGTCATGTATGAAAAGATATCCAGTTCCAATTCGGTTGATTATTACAAGATTGGTTGCTCCTTCATTATAGATGACAAGAGAGACTTTGAATGTGTTATCATACGTTTCCTCTGGGACGGTGTGAATTAGACCAAGTAAAAAAGGAAGTTAGAGTAAGATATCAGTACTAGTGGTGATGTACAATAAAAAGGGTGCACACATGACATTTTACGTATACATGTGAGTCATGTTTGTTTCTTGCGCTCATGATGTTGAAACTCTATTTAACCAATATCACATTATCTGATCATTTGACAATTCTTTGATGTAGTAGGCATGATAAATTTTTCATATTCTTTTCTGCCAGTTCGAGTGTTCTGGATGCCCATTACATCCATAGTTTTTCCCATAAGTTTTAAAATGTACTTTTGCATAGTATATATGTTAGGATTCATTGGATATATGCTCTTATAACTTCAATTTGTTTAATGCAATTACTGCAATTCTACAGGTTAGAAAATACAATCTATCGATCCATAGCTTTCTTACAAATTCTTGAAAATCTTTGAGAAGAAGCAACACCGACAGTTTGCCATGTCCTTTGGAAGTTACCATCTACTATCAATTGCTTTGAATCCTCCACGACCATCCGTTCTTGCAAAACCAAAAGAAGGAGAAGGGAAATGTGCCACATGTGCGGCCTGAGCCAAATATATTCTAGCTCAAGTATAAGCCAGACATTAAAGGCTAATAAATTCAGCCAGCGGAGGTTTTTCGTTCATAATTGAGGAGTGAAATGAAGAACAAGAGAACAAAGGAGTTAGGTGAGGGGCACCCATCCCCCATCTATTTAAATGCTAGCATACCACAGACTTAGGCACCCCGTAGCCCTTGCAACCTCAGTTTCATCACAACACATTCCGACCACCACAGATCTGATGGCCCCTGTCTCCGCCGTTGGCATCAAGCGCTCTGCACCAAGCGACCACGACGAGCAGCGTGGCATCTGGTGCAAGGGGGCTTCATCGCACCAGGCACACCAGAGTACTTTCAAGGGCAAGCAAGTTGCTGACCCTGAAGACCACGGTGGCGACAAAGCTAATTACCGGAAGCGGCGCCGATGTCTTGCCATCAACATCAATGAGGTACCCCACAACGAAGACGATGACCTCGACAACCCTCTTCATGTCGGGCCCCCCGCTGCAGGTGGTAGGTGCTCCCAGCCGCCACACTGGCTGCTCTCACTCGTGAACAAGAAGCAAGCGCAGGAGAATGAGATAATAGAGCTTGCAGAGCAGCGCTTGCACTGGGCCACAGAGGACCTGATGGAGGAAATGAAGCTGAAGAAGATGCGGTTGGAGAATGAGAAGATGCGGCTTGAGAACTACCAACTCCTGATGCAGGTCAAGCACAAGGAGTTGGAGCTCAACGTTGCCAGGTCGAAAAGGATCTAGGGCGTGTGCGTGCATCTGGGTTGTTTTCCATTACGCTGGAAATCGGGGGGGGGGGTATGAAAAAAAAGGAGGAACGAATAAGAGGCTTCAAGAAAGATTTCTATTTCTTCTACATATGAAATAAATGTGCTACAAATTTTGATTTTTGACTTGCTTTCATGTGTGAATGTCTCCATTCATCATCTTTTTTATTTACAAAAATGGATATTAAGCGCTTTCGGTTGAGAACCTCCATACTTTGTGGAGCTCATTGAGATAACCAAAGGAGGAAGCTTTCATGGATGGAATCATCTCACTCTTGCCACTATTGCCAAATCCAACCTTCACCCCCTTCTTTCTACCCATAGTCATTGCTTAATTCCTCTCTACATTGCTTGACCTTACTAGATCAGGCATTTGATGACTCTCCATACTTGTGGTGGCGAAAGGCAGACTGTCACAATGTCGGTTGGTGGTTGACGAATTTTCCATATGTCTCCAGCTCCTTCTTTATCCATGGCATGAGAGGCGTTGAATGTGCCATATTCCGTTTCCTCTGAGATAGTGTGGACTGGTCAAAGATGAGGAGGAAGACAGAGTTGTCGTGTCTGTCATGATGCACAATCCAAAACCGCACACATGTCAAATTTGACAAATAAGTGTGCATTATATTTGTCTTTTGTGTTCACTATGTAGAAAAAGTCTTTGACCAGTATCATATACACTTTTTCTCATATGCCATGTCTCCTCACAAAGGTAGTAACACATACACAAATCATGATTATTCTTTACTACTTTGATACATCATGGGACATCGGTTTCATTCTTGTACCTATTAGCCCCGCATACATGGTTGCACATGTGAGGCTTGAACTTCTAGTGCAATTAATAAGAAAGAACCCCCTTTGCCGCCACACTTCCTAGTAGTAGTGTCATTGAGTGGAATCCTACCCATGCTCGGAGACTTCACGATAGAATGTTTATTTTCATGTGAGTCACCGATACAAACTTTTGTTCATGATGCATGCCCATGTTTGAGGCGGTGCAGTTCCGATGGTTCGGTGGCCCCCTCTAGTACCTGCTCGGTTCAGCGAAGGAGACAAGCACGTTTGGGATCCGTCCTTGCGGCTCATCCGGTTCGGCATGGTGGGGTGGCAGCCCTCCATGCAAGCTCCAGTAGTGGCGTCCTACGGTAGTGGCCGGAGTGTCAAGGTACACCGCGGTGGTAGTGCGGCTATGGATAATCGTCGGATTTGGGTGCCAGATCTGGGGCTTTGAAGTTGGTCTTGTAGATGCACAGTTGTCGATTGGAGTCTCGTGCGGTAGATCCGGGTGAAGATCTTGTCTTCGACAGCTGGCATAAGCCGGTGACGGTGACGCCACGGTGTCCTTTCCTTCTGCTACCTCTTGAGCACTGCGTTGGTTTTCCCTTGAACAGGAAAGGGTGATGCAGCAAAGTAGCGTAAGTATTTCCCTTAGTTTTTGAGAACCAAGGTATCAATCCAGTAGGAGGCCACACTCAAGTCCCTCGTACCTACACAAACAAATAAGAACCTCGCAACCAACGCGATAAAGGGGTTGTCAATGTTGGGGAACGTAGTAATTTCAAAAAAATTCCTACGCACACGCAAGATCATGGTGATGCATAGCAACGAGAGGGGAGTGTGTGATCTACGTACCCTTGTAGATCGACAACGGAAGCGTTTGGTTGATGTAGTCGTACGTCTCCATGGCCCGACCGATCAAGCACCGAAACTACGGCACCTCCGAGTTCTAGCACACGTTCAGCTCGATGACGATCCCCGGACTCCGATCCAGCAAAGTGTCGGGGAAGAGTTCCGTTAGCACGACGGCGTGGTGACGATCTTGATGTACTATTGTCGCAGGGCTTCGCCTAAGCACCGCTACAATATTATCGAGGACTATGGTGGAAGGGGGCGCCGCACACGGCTAAGAATATGATCACGTCGATCAACTTGTGTATCTAGGGGGTTCCCCTGCCTCCGTATATAAAGGCTCAAAGGGGGGGTGCGGCCGGCCAGGAGAGGCATGCCAGGAGGAGTCCTACTCCCTCCGGGAGTAGGACTTCCCCCCCCCCCCAGTCCTAGTTGGAATAGGATTCGCGAGGTGGAAAAGAGAGAGAGAGAAAGAGGGGGGCGCCGGCCCCCTCTCTCCTTGTCCTATTCGGACTAGGGGGGAGGGGCGAGCGGCCCAGCCCTGGCCGCCTCTCCTCTTCTTCCACTAAGGCCCACTAAGGCCCATATAGCTCCCGGGGGGTTCCGGTAACCTCCCGGTACTCCGGTAAAATCCCGATTTCACCCGGAACACTTCGGATATCCAAACATAGGCTTCCAATATATCAATCTTTATGTCTCGACCATTTTGAGACTCCTCGTCATGTCCGTGATCTCATCCGGGACTCCGAACAACCTTCGGTACATCAAAACGTATAAACTCATAATATAACTTTCATCGAAACCTTAAGTGTGCGGACCCTACGGGTTCGAGAACAATGTAGACATGACTGAGACACGTCTCCGGTCAATAACCAATAGCGGGACCTGGATGCCCATATTGGTTCCTACAGATTCTACGAAGATCTTTTATCGGTCAGACGGCATAACAACATACGTTGTTCCCTTTGTCATCGGTATGTTACTTGCCCGAGATTCGATCGTCGGTATCCAATACCTAGTTCAATCTCGTTACCGGCAAGTCTCTTTACTCGTTCCGTAATACATCATCCCGCAACTAACTCATTAGTTGCAATGCTTGCAAGGCTTAAGTGATGTGCATTACCGAGAGGGCCCAGAGATACCTCTCCGACGATCGGAGTGACAAATCCTAATCTCGAAATACGTCAACCCAACATGCACCTTTGGAGACACCTGTAGAGCACCTTTATAATCACCCAGTTACGTTGTGACGTTTGGTAGCACCCAAAGTGTTCCTCTGGCACACGGGAGTTACATAATCTCATAGTCATAGGAACATGTATAAGTCATGAAGAAAGCAATAGCAACATACTAAACGATCTGGTGCTAAGCTAATGGAATGGGTCATGTCAATCAGATCATTCAACTAATGATGTGATCCCGTTAATCAAATGAGAACTCTTTGTCCATGGTTAGGAAACATAACCATCTTTGATTAACGAGCTAGTCAAGTAGAGGCATACTAGTGACACTCTGTTTGTCTATGTATGCACACATGTATTATGTTTCCGGTTAATACAATTCTAGCATGAATAATAAACTTTTATCATGATATAAGGAAATAAATAATAACTTTATTATTGCCTCTAGGGCATATTTCCTTCAGTCTCCCACTTGCACTAGAGTCAATAATCTAGATTACACAGTAATGATTCTAACACCCATAGAGCTTTGGTGCTGATCATGTTTTGCTCGTGGAAGAGGCTTAGTCAACGGGTCTGCTACATTCAGCTCCGTATGTATCTTGCAAATCTCTATGTCTCCCACCTGGACTAGATCCCGGATGGAATTGAAGCGTCTCTTGATGTGTTTGGTTCTCTTGTGAAATCTGGATTCCTTTGCCAAGGCAATTGCACCAGTATTGTCACAAAAGATTTTCATTGGACCCGATGCACTAGGTATGACACCTAGATCGGATATGAACTCCTTCATCTAGACTCCTTCGTTTGCTGCTTCCGAAGCAGCTATGTACTCCGCTTCACATGTAGATCCCGCCACGATGCTTTGTTTAGAACTGCACCAACTGACAGCTCCACCATTTATTGTAAACACGTATCCGGTTTGCGATTTAGAATCATCCAGATCAGTGTCAAAGCTTGCATCAACGTAACCGTTTACGATGAGATCTTTGTCACCTCCATATACGAGAAACATATCCTTAGTCCTTTTCAGGTACTTCAGGATGTTCTTGACCGCTGTCCAGTGATCCACTCCTGGATTACTGTGGTACCTCCCTGCTAGACTTATAGCAAGGCACACATCAGGTCTGGTACACAGATTGCATACATGATAGAGCCTATGGCTGAAGCATAGAGAACATCTTTCATTTTCTCTCTATCTTCTGCAGTGGTCGGGCATTGAGTCTGACTCAACTTCACACCTTGTAACACAGGCAAGAACCCTTTCTTTGCTTGATCCATTTTGAACTTCTTCAAAATCTTGTCAAGTTATGTGCTTTGTGAAAGTCCAATTAAGCGTCTTGATCTATCTCTATAGATCTTTATGCCTAATATATAAGCAGCTTCAGCGAGGTCTTTCATTGAAAAACTCTTATTCATGTATCCCTTTATGTTGTCCAGAAATTCTATATCATTTCCAATCAGTAATATGTCATCCACATATAATATCAGAAATGCTACAGAGCTCCCACTCACTTTCTTGTAAATATAGGCTTCTCTGAAAGTCTGTATAAAACCAAATGCTTTGATCACACTATCAAAGCGTTTATTCCAACTCCGAGGGGCTTGCACCAGTCCATAAATGGATCGCTGGAGCTTGACACTTTGTTAGCTCCCTTTGGATCGACAAAACCTTCCGGTTGCATCATATACAACTCTTCTTCCAGAAATCCATTCAGGAATGCAGTTTTGACATCCATTTGCCAAATTTCATAATCATAAAATGCGGCAATTGCTAACATGATTCGGACAGACTTAAGCATCGCTACGGGTGAGAAGGTCTCATCGTAGTCAACCCCTTGAACTTGTCGAAAACCTTTCGCTACAAGTCGAGCTTTGTAGACAGTAATATTACCGTCAACGTCAGTCTTCTTCTTGAAGATCCATTTATTCTCAATTGCTTGCCGATCATCGGCCAAGTCAACCAAAGTCCATACTTTGTTCTCATACATGGATCCCATCTCAGATTTCATGGCTTCAAGCCATTTTGCGGAATCTGGGCTCACCATCGCTTCTTCATAGTTTGTAGGTTCATCATGATCTAGCAGCATGACTTCCAGAACAGGATTACCGTACCACTCTGGCGCGGATCTCACTCTGGTTGATCTACGAGGTTCAGTAGTATCTTGTCCTGAAGTTTCATGATCATTATCATTAGCTTCCTCACTAATTGGTGTAGGTGTCGCAGAAACAAGTTTCTGTGATGTACTACTTTCCAATAAGGGAGCAGGTACAGTTACCTCCTCAAATTCTACTTTCCTCCCACTCACATCTTTCGAGAGAAACTCCTTCTCCAGAAAGTTTCCGAACTTAACAACAAAAGTCTTGCCTTCGGATCTGTGATAGAAGGTGTATCCAATAGTTTCCTTTGGATATCCTATCAAGACACATTTTTCCGATTTGGGTTCGAGCTTATCAGGTTGAAGCTTTTTCACATAAGCATCGCAGCCCCAAACTTTCAGAAACGATAACTTTGGTTTCTTACCAAACCATAGTTCATAAGGCGTCGTCTCAATGGATTTTGATGGTGCCCTATTTAACATGAATGCGGCCGTCTCTAAAGCATAACCCCAAACCGATAGCGGTAAATTAGTAATAGACATCATAGATCGCACCATATCTAGTAAAGTATGATTACGACGTTCGGACACACCATTACGCTGTGGTGTTCCGGGTGGCGTGAGTTGCGAAACTATTCCGCATTGTTTCAAATGTACACCAAACTCGTAACTCAAATATTCTCCTCCACGATCAGATCGTAGAAACTTTATTTTCTTGTTGCGATGATTTTCAACTTCACTCTGAAATTCTTTGAACTTTTCAAATGTTTCAAACTTATGTTTCATTAAGTAGATATACCCATATCTGCTTAAGTCATCTGTGAAGGTGAGAAAATAACGATATCCGCCACGAGCCTCAATATTCATCGGGCCACATACATATGTATGTATGATTTCCAACAAATCTGTTGCTCTCTCCATAGTACGGGAGAACGGTGTTTTAGTCATCTTGCCCATAAGGCACGGTTCGCAAGTACCAAGTGATTCATAATCAAGTGGTTCCAAAAGTCCATCAGTATGGAGTTTCTTCATGCGCTTTACACCGATATGACCTAAACGGCAGTGCCACAAATAAGTTGCACCATCATTATCAACTCTGCATCTTTTGGCTTCAACATTATGAATATGTGTGTCACTACTATCGAGATTCAATAAGAATAGACCACTCTTCAAGGGTGCATGACCATAAAAGATATTACTAATATAAATAGAACAACCATTATTCTCTAATTTAAATGAATAACCGTCTCGCATTAAACAAGATCCAGATATAATGTTCATGCTCAATGCTGGCACCAAATAACAATTATTTAGGTCTAATACTAATCCCGATGGTAGATGTAGAGGTAGCGTGCCGACCGCGATCACATCGACTTTGGAACCGTTTCCCACGCGCATCGTCACCACGTCCTTAGCCAATCTTCGCTTAATCCGTAGTCCCTGTTTCGAGTTGCAAATATTAGCAACAGAACCAGTATCAAATACCCAGGTGCTACTGCGAGCATTAGTAAGGTACACATCAATAACATGTATATCACATATACCTTTGTTCACCTTGCCATCCATCTTATCCGCCAAATACTTGGGGCAGTTCCGCTTCCGGTGACAAGTCTGCTTGCAGTAGAAGCACTCAGTTTCAGGCTTAGGTCCAGACTTGGGTTTCTTCTCTTGAGCAGCAACTTGCTTGCTGTTCTTCTTGAAGTTCCCCTTCTTCTTCCCTTTGCCCTTTTTCTTGAAACTAGTGGTCTTGTTGACCATCAACACTTGATGCTCCTTTTTGATTTCTACCTCCGCAGCTTTCAGCATTGCGAAGAGCTCGGGAATAGTCTTATTCATCCCATGCATATTATAGTTCATCACGAAGCTCTTGTAGCTTGGTGGCAGTGATTGGAGAATTCTGTCAATGATGCAATCATCTGGAAGATTAACTCCCATCTGAATCAAGTGATTATTATACCCAGACATTTTGAGTATATGCTCACTGACAGAACTGTTCTCCTCCATCTTGCAGCTATAGAACTTATTGGAGACTTCATATCTCTCAATCCGGGCATTTGCTTGAAATATTAACTTCAACTCCTGAAACATCTCATATGCTCCATGACGTTCAGAACGTCATTGAAGTCCCGATTCTAAGCCGTAAAGCATGGCACACTGAACTATCGAGTAGTCATCAGCTTTGCTCTGCCAGACGTTCATAACATCTGGTGTTGCTCCAGCAGCAGGCCTGGCACCCAGCGGTGCTTCCAGGACGTAATTCTTTTGTGCAGCAATGAGGATAATCCTCAGGTTACGGACCCAGTCCGTGTAATTGCTACCATTATCTTTCAACTTTGCTTTCTCAAGGAACGCATTAAAATTCAACGGAACAACAGCGCGGGCCATCTATCTACAATCAAACATACATAAGCGAGATACTATCAGGTACTAAGTTCATGATAAATTTAAGTTCAATTAATCAAATTACTTAAAGAACTCCCACTTAGATAGACATCCCTCTAATCCTCTAAGTGATCACGTGATCCAAATCAACTAAACCATGTCCGATCATCACGTCAGATGGAGCAGTTTCATTGGTGAACATCACTATGTTGATCATATCTACTATATGATTCACGCTCAACCTTTCGGTCTCCGTGTTCCGAGGCCATATCTGCATATGCTTGGCTCGTTAAGTATAACCTGAGTATTCCGCGTGTGCAACTATTTTGCACCCGTTGTATTTGAACGTAGAGCCTATCACACCCGATCATCACGTGGCGTCTCAGCACGAAGAACTTTCACAACGGTGCATACTCAGGGAGAACACTTCTTGATAATTTTTAGTGAGAGATCATCTTATAATGCTACCGTCAATCAAAGCAAGATAAGATGCATAAAAGATAAACATCACATGCAATCAATATAAGTGATATGATATGGCCATCATCATCTTGTGCTTGTGATCTCCATCTCCGAAGCACCGTCATGATCACCATCGTCACCGGCGCGACACCTTGATCTCCATCGTAGCATCGTTGTCGTCTCGCCAATCTTATGCTTCCACGACTATCGCTACCGCTTAGTGATAAAGTAAAGCATTACAGCGTGATTGCATTGCATACAATAAAGCGACAACCATATGGCTCCTGCCAGTTGCCTATAACTCGGTTACAAAACATGATCATCTCATACAATAAAATTAGCATCATGTCTTGACCATATCACATCACAACATGCCCTGCTAAAACAAGTTAGACGTCCTCTACTTTGTTGTTGCAAGTTTTACGTGGCTTCTACGGGCTTAAGCAAGAACCAATCTTACCTACGCATCAAAACCACAACGATAGTTTGTCAAGTTGGTGCTGTTTTAACCTTCGCAAGGACCGGGCGTAGCCACACTCGGTTCAACTAAAGTTGGAGAAACTGTCACCCGCAAGCCACCTATGTGCAAAGCACGTCGGGAGAACCGGTCTCGCGTAAGCGTACGCGTAATGTCGGTGTGGGCCGCTTCATCCAACAATACCGCTGAACCAAAGTATGACATGCTGGTAAGCAGTATGACTTATATCTCCCACAACTCACTTGTGTTCTACTCGTGCATATAACATCAACACATAAAACCTAGGCACGGATGCCACTGTTGGGGAACATAGTAATTTCAAAAAAATTCCTACGCATAGGCAAGATCATGGTGATGCATAGCAACGAGAGGGGAGAGTGTGATCTACATACCCTTGTAGATCGACAATGGAAGCATTTGGTTGATGTAGTCGTACGTCTCCACGGCCTGACCGATCAAGCACCGAAACTACGGCACCTCCGAGTTCTAGCACACGTTCAGCTCGATGACGATCCCCGGACTCCGATCCAGCAAAGTGTCGGGGAAGAGTTCCGTCAGGACGACGGCGTGGTGACGATCTTGATGTACTACTGTCGCAGGGCTTCACCTAAGCACCGCTACAATATTATCGAGGACTATGGTGGAAGGGGGCGCCGCACACGGCTAAGAATATGATCACGTGGATCAACTTGTGAATCTAGGGGGTGCCCCTGCCTCCGTATATAAAGGCTCAAAGGGGGGGTGCGGCCGGCCAGGAGAGGCGCGCCAGGAGGAGTCCTACTCCCTCCGGGAGTAGGACTTCCCCTCCCCCCCCCAATCCTAGTTGGAATAGGATTCGCGAGGTGGAAAAGAGAGAGAGAGAAGGAGGGGGGCGCCGGCCCCCTCTCTCCTTGTCCTATTCGGACTAGGGGGGAGGGGCGCGCGGCCCAGCCCTGGCCGCCTCTCCTCTTCTTCCACTAAGGCCCACTAAGGCGCATATAGCTCCCGGGGGGTTCCGGTAAACTCCCGGTACTCCGGTAAAATCCCGATTTCACCCGGAACACTTCCGATATCCAAACATAGGCTTCCAATATATCAATCTTTATGTCTCGACCATTTTGAGACTCCTCATCATGTCCGTGATCTCATCCGGGACTCCGAACAACCTTCGGTACATCAAAACGTATAAACTCATAATATAGTTGTCATTGAAACCTTAAGTGTGCGGACCCTACGGGTTCGAGAACAATGTAGACATGACCGAGACACGTCTCCGGTCAATAACCAATAGCGGGATCTGGATGCCCATATTGGTTCCTACATATTCTACGAAGATCTTTTATCGGTCAGACCGCATAACAACATACGTTGTTCCCTTTGTCATCGGTATGTTACTTGCCCGAGATTCGATCGTCGGTATCCAATACCTAGTTCAATCTCGTTACCGGCAAGTCTCTTTACTCGTTCCGTAATACATCATCCCGCAACTAACTCATTAGTTGCAATGCTTGCAAGGCTTAAGTAATGTGCATTACCGAGAAGGCCCAGAGATACCTCCCCGACGATCGGAGTGACAAATCCTAATCTCGAAATACGTCAACCCAACATGTACCTTTGGAGACACCTGTAGAGCACCTTTATAATCACCCAGTTACGTTGTGACGTTTGGTAGCACACAAAGTGTTACTCCGGCACACGGGAGTTACATAATCTCATAGTCATAGGAACATGTATAAGTCATGAACAAAGCAATAGCAACATACTAAACGATCTGGTGCTAAGCTAATGGAATGGGTCATGGCAATCAGATCATTCAACTTATGATGTGATCCCGTTAATCAAATGACAACTCTTTGTCCATGGTTAGGAAACATAACCATCTTTGATTAACGAGCTAGTCAAGTAGAGGCATACTAGTGACACTCTGTTTGTCTATGTATTCACACATGTATTATGTTTCCGGTTAATACAATTCTAGCATGAATAATAAACTTTTATCATGATATAAGGAAATAAATAATAACTTTATTATTGCCTCTAGGGCATATTTCCTTCAGTCAATCCCTTCACGGTTACTTACGAGAGTGAGATCTGACAGAGATGATAAAATAATAAGTATTTTGCTATTTTTATGATAAAGATTAAAAGTAGAGATTGCAAAATAAAAGGTGATAGAAATAGCTTCTTGGCGGAAGATTAATATGATGGAGAATAGACCCGGGGGCCATAGGTTTCACTAGTGGCTTCTCTCAAGATAGCATAAGTATTACGGTGGGTGACCAAATTACTGTCGAGCAATTGATAGAAAAGCAAATAATTATGAGAATATCTACGCATGATCATGTATATAGGCATCACGTCCGTGACAAGTAGACTGACTCCTGCCTGCATCTACTACTATTACTCCACACATCGACCGCTATCCAGCATGCATCTAGAGTATTAAGTTCATAAGAACAGAGTAACGCATTAGGTAAGATGACATGATGTAGAGGGATAAACTCAAGCAATATGATATAAACCCCATCTTTTTATCCTCGATAGCAACAATACAATACGTGTCATTTCCCTTTCTATCACTGGGATCGAGCACCACAAGACTGAACCCAAAGCTAAGCACTTCTCCAATTGCAAGAAATATCAATCTAGTAGGACAAACCAAACTAATAATTCGAAGAGACTTGCAAAGATATCCAATTATACATAAAAGATTTCAGAGAAGAATCAAATATTGTTCATAGACAGACTTGATCATAAACCCACAATTCATCGGATCTCGACAAACACACCGCAGAAAGAGTTACATCGAATAGAACTCCAAGAAGATCGAGGAGAACTTTGTATTGAGATTCAAAGAGAGAGAAGAAGCCATCTAGCTCATAACTATGGACATGAAGGTCCGAAGTAAACTACTCACACATCATCGGAGGGGCCATGGAGTTGATGTAGAGGCCCTCCGTGATCGATGCCCCCTCCGGCGGAGCTCCAGAAAAGGCCCAAGATGGGATCTCTTGGGTACAAAAGGTTGCGGCGGTGGAAATAAGGTTTCGTGGTGCTCCTGGATGTTTTCAGGGTATATGAGTATATATAGGAGGAAGAAGTAGGTCGGCTGAGCCATGAGAGGACCACGAGGGAAGAGGGCGCGCCCAGGGGGGTAGGAGCCCCCTGCCTCGTGGACACCTCGTTTGTTTCTTGACGTCCACTCCAAGTCCTCTGGATCACGTTTGTTCCAAAAATCACGTCCCCGAAGGTTTCATTCCGTTTGGATTCCGTTTGATATTCCTTTTCTGCAAAACACTGAAATAGGAAAAAAACAATTTGCACTGGGCCTTGGGTTAGTAGGTTAGTCCCAAAAATAATATAAAAGTGTAAAATAAAGCCCATTAACATCCAAAACAGATAATATAGTAGCATGGAACAATCAAAAATTATAGATATGTTGGAGACGTATCAAGCATCCCCAAGCTTAATTCCTGCTCGTCCCCGAGTAGGTAAATGATAAAAACAGAATTTTTGATGTGGAATGCTACCTAGCGTAATTCTCAATGTAATTCTCTTTATTGTGGCATGAATATTCAGATCCGAAAGATTCAAGACAAAAGTCTAATATTGACATAAAAATAATAATACTTCAAGCATACTAACTAAGCAATTATGTCTTCTCAAAATAACATGGCAAAAGAATATTCATCCCTACAAAATCATATAGTTTGGTCATGCTCCATTTTCGTCACACAAGTATGTTCTCATGATGCACAACCCCGATGACAAGCCAAGCAATTGTTTCACAGTTTAGTAATCTAAAAAAATTCAACTTCCACGCAATACATGAGCCTTAGCCATGGATATAGCGCCATGGGTGGAATAGAATATGATGATGGGGGTTATGTGGAGAAGACAAAAAAGGAGAAAGTCTCACATCGACGCTGCTAATCAATGGGCTAGGGAGGTGCGCATCAATTGATGTCAATGCAAGGAGTAAGGATTTCCATGCAACGGATGCACTAGAGCTATAAATTTATGAAAGCTCAACAAAAGAAACTAAGTGGGTGTGCATCCAACTTGCTTGCTCACGAAGACCTATGGCATTTTAGGAAGCCCATTGTTGGAATATACAAGCCAAGTTCTATAATGAAAAATTCCCACAAGTAAATGAAAATGACAGAACAAGAGACTCTCTATCTTAAGGATCCTGGTGCTACTTTGAAGCACGAGTGTGGAAAAAAAGGATAGTAGCATTGCCCCTTTTTATTTCTTCTTTCTTGGGGGACAATGCTCTATTAATGATAATCATCACACTTCTATTTATTTACAACTCAATGATTACAACTCGATACTAGAACAAAGTATGACTCTATATGAATGCCTCCGGCGGTGTACCGTGGAGGGCAATGAATCAAGAGTGACATGTATGAAAAATTATGAATGGTGGCTTTGCCACAAATACGATGTCAACTACATGACCATGCAAGGCAATATGACAATAATGATGTGTGTCATGATAAATGGAATGGTGGAAAGTTGCATGGCAATATATCTCAGAATGGCTATGGAAATGCCATAATAGGTAGATGGTGGCTGTTTTGAGGAAGATATAAGGAGGTTTATGTGTGATAGAGCATATCATATCATGGGGCTTGGATGCACCGGCGAAGTTTGCACCAACTCTCAAGGTGAGAAAGGGAAATGCACGGTACCGAAGAGGCTAGCAATGATGGAAGGGTGAGAATGCGCATAATCCATGGACTCAACATTAGTCCTAAAGAACTCACATACTTATTGCAAAAATCTACAAGTCATCAAAAACCAAGCATTACACGCATGCTCCTAGGGGGATAGATTGGTAGGAAAAGACCATCGCTCGTCCCCAACCGCCACTCACAAGGAAGACAATCAAATAACACCTCATGTTTTAAATTTGTTACACAACGATCACCATACATGCACGCTACGGGATTTGCAAACTTCAACGCAAGTATTTCTCAAATTCACAAGTGCCCAACTAGCACACTCTAATATTACCACCTTTATATCTCAAAACAATTATCAAGTAACAAACTTCTCCTGGTACTCAATGCACTTTTCATGAAAGTTTTTTATTGTACCGATCTTGGATGCCTATCATATTAGGACTAAATTCATAACCAAAGCAAATTACCATGCTATTCTAAGGGCTTTCAAAATAATATAAGTGAAGCATGAGAGATTAATAATTTCTATAAAATAAAACCACCACCGTGCTCTAAAAGATATAAGCAAAGCACTAGAGCAAAATTATCTAGCTCAAAAGGTATGAGTGAAGCACATAGAGTATTCTCATAAATTCCGATTCATGTGTGTCTCTCCCAAAAGCAAAGACTCAAATCATACAAGACGCTCCAAGTAAAAACACATATCGTGTGGTGAATAAAAATATAGCTCCAAGTAAAGTTACCGATCGACAAACACGAAAGAGGGGATGCCTTCCGGGGCATCCCCAAGCTTAGGCTTTTGGTTGTCCTTCAATTTTACCTTGGGGTGCCCTGGGCATCCCCAAACTTATGCTCTTGCCTATCCTTGTTCCATAATCCATCAAATCTTTACCCAAAACTTGAAAACTTCACAACACAAAACCTAAAAAAAAAAATCTCATGAGCTCCGTTAGTAAAACAAAACAAACCACCACTTCAAGGTACTGTAATGAACTCATTCTTTATTTATATTGGTGTTAAACCTACTGTATTCCAACTTTTCTATGGTTCATAAAGTTTATTACTAGCCGTAGATTCATCAAAATAAGCAATCAACACACGAAAAACAGAATTTGTCATAAACAGAACAGTCTGTAGTAATCTATAGGTTTCGAATACTTCTGGAACCCCAAAAATTCTAAAATAAATTTCTGGACGTGAGGAATTTATCTATTAATCATCTGCAAAAAGAATTAACTAAATCCCGCTCTCCAGTAAAAAATGGCAGCCAATCTCGTGAGCGCTAAAGTTTCTGTTTTTCACAGCAAAATCGCAAAGATTTTCCCCAAGTCTTCCCAAAGGTTCTACTTGGCACAAACACTAATTAAAAGCATAAAACACATCTAAACAGAGGCTAGCACTACTAGGGAAAATTTTATACACAGAACTTTAGCAGTAGCGCTTGTTAAAAGAGCACGCTACTGCTAGACAGCAGTAGCGCGTGCAAAATAAGCGCGTTGCAGACGGACATATATCAATAGCGCGTCTCACCGAAAAATCGCTACTACTAAAATTCCAATCACTTAGCCGATGGGCTACATATAGTAGTAGCGATCTTCCAAAAACCGCGCTACCGCTAATAAACTTACTGCATCACGTTTATGCGTAAATCGCTCCTGCTAACAAAAAGAAAATAAAATGAAAAACGAATAGAGAAGTAAATGAAAATGAAAGAAATAGAAAAAGGAAAAGGAAAAATATAAAATGTAAAGAAAAATAAATTAAAAGGGAAAAAATGATGAAGACGTAGCAGTAGCGCGTTTTCTGTAACGCGCTACCATTACTTTTGACTTAAGAAAAAACGGTTTCCCCCGGCCACCACTTCTCCCCCAAATCGATCCCTCGCCCCACTTCGCAGCCGTCTCCCCCACTTCGTCGTCGCCCCCACTTCTCCGTCGCCCCCTGCCGGCGTCGACGCCGCGCTCATCCTCACGACCGCCGCCCGAGGCTGCCCAGCCTCACCGCCGCCGCCTCTCGGGCCGCCCTCGACCTCACCACCGCCTCCCTCGACCTCACCGTCGCCGCCCTCGACCTCACCGCCCACGAGCCCA
>NC_041390.1:46166962-46175203 GCF_002162155.2 Triticum dicoccoides | reverse complement strand
AGTAGTAGTTAATGTTGATGTTTTTAGTTAGGGTAATAATAGACGATGTTAAGTAGTAGATAATGTAGATGTTAATTAGTTCAGTAGGGTTTAGTTTTTGAATTGAGTTTGTTTAACTAGATATTAATTAGGGCAGTAGGGTTTAGTTTAGAGTAAAGTTCAATTCAGTAGTTAACTAAATATAATCTATATTTGGTTTTTGAATTGAGTTTGAGAGAGCACGAGATTTGTGTAGATTTTCTTGAAGTGTCAAATGCTAGGACATGCAAATTTGAAGTGGTCAAGATATATGCAAATTCCTCAATTGTGTTTGCCCATGTTTCGATTGTGTCCAAGTGGCCTTTTGTTGTTTCCAGGGAATGAAGCTGACTGGCCTATGTTTTGCCGGAATGTTGATTCATTTCCATTCCAGCAAATTTCGGGTTCTCGATTTGTCCACTTTTTAGCAAAGGTCATGCCTAAATTTTCCGTGAATTTCGGCATGACTTGTGCTACAAACTAGGACATATCGAGTGCCCAGGATTTGCCGCACCAGGAAGGAGTTAACGGTCCTGCAAAACATAGGCCTTTTGTATGTCATTATTCATTTTATTAGGTCTAGAATTAATTTACTAGATTTAATCGTAGGAAACATGGCTAGCAACGATGAAGGACAGGGTTCTGGTGATTGCGACGATGTCTACCTGGCGGCAGACGAATTTTTGAGCCTTGCCGACGATCAACCGATGTTGTTGCCGGGCCCACTGGTCGCATCGGGGACTGAGACCGACATGCGGACCGGCGCTGAGACTGAGACCGGCATCGAGACCAGCGCTGAGACTAAGACCGGCGCTGCCTCGGGGAGCGGAGTCGGTATAGAACCAAAAGCAAAGAGGCAACGACTTCCTAACAAGCTCAGGACTACTAGACTGATGGTCACGGAGGTGGACGACGGCAATTTTGAGCCAAACATGCTCGAGGAAGAGTGCACATGCTACGGCAATCAAATTGGGTGCATCATACGGACAACCGCCACCATCAACGATGAGGAACTAAACAAGTTAGATAATATGAGGCCCTCCCTCGTAAAGAAGTTGCACCAGATATTCTTGTTCCCGGGTTTGAATGAAAAGGATTATAAAGATCCAGATAAGGACCCGGCAATGAAGAAGATAAAAAAACACGCCATGAGCAAGTTTAGCGACGCGTTGGCCGCCTGGAAAGCAAGGGTGAAATATCGGATCTTCAACGAAAAGGAACCCTACTCCGAGATTGTAAAGGATAATCCGACAATCACGGCAGAGCACTTTGAAATATTCAAGGCAGCTTGCAAGGCCGAAGATGCCAAAAAAAGTCAGAGTACATGAAGGGGCTTCAACAGAAGAACATTGGGTGCCACCACCTCGGAAGTCGTGGTTACGACGAGAAGAGGTCCACATGGGCCAAGGAGGACGCGGAAGCCGCGAGTCTGGCATCCCAGACCCCTTGGTGGAGTTCACCATCCCATAGGAGGGTGACATCCTCAGGTCTTGGCACCGCTGGGACCCAGTGAATAAGGTTTTCAAGAAGAACGCGGTCACGAGGGAGTTCATTAGGCTGCTGGTAATTTTAGTTTCTGATCAATTCGACTGCATGTTAGTCATATTTGTAAACGCTCCTTGTGCCTTTTGCAGAGAGAGCGGCACAGGATTGCGGCCGAAAGCGACTCGCCGTCTGAGGCATTGGCGAGGCCTAAGTGGGACACTCCATTCAACCGGGCGTTGAACATATTGAAAGGACTCCCGGTGGAGACTCGGCCGTGGTATGGACGCATGCACGGTGTCGGAGACGGCGCCACGTGGAAGAAGTACTACCGTGAGACCACGGAGGAGAGAAAGGAAAGACAGAGGTTAACTGAAGAAAACATCGACAAGAAGGTTGATATTGCGGTTGAAAAGAAATCATCTGAGACAGTCGCAACAGCGGTAGCTGCCGCAAAACAGGTGCTTGTAGATATGTCTACTACCTTGGTTCCGGCCGTTTTCAATTGGAGCAGGAAAAATCCAGAAAAAAATGCAGCGAACTTTCCCCTTGCTGACTTCCTCAGGAGCAGCTCGACTACCGTTGCACCAGCACCTGCACCTGCTCGCGCACCGGCTCCTGCACCTCCTCCATTAGTCGCTGGTGACGTCACCATAGATGAGGATAACGATGACGATGACACTCAAGAGTATGTCTATACTGGCGTCTACTTAGGGGTTGAGCGTCATGAGTCGGTGCCTGAATTGCCGCCTCCGGAGTCTGAACGTATTATGGACAACCTTCCGGTAGTAAAGAAGTCTAGGAAGAGATCGGGGAAAGGCAAAAAAAGTTTCTTCTGTGATCCAGCCGCCTCAGCAGCCTCGATTCAAGACCGTATAGATATCCCCGGTGCGGCAAAATGGCATATCCCCGGTCAACCAATCCTACCTGAAGCAGCGCTGTGGGCTAGATTCGACGATTTAAGGAGACTTCATGACGATGTGCTGCAGATAGAGAAAGGCCTCATCGCCTCAAAAAATCCTGGATACCCACTCTACGTGGTTAACGTGCCGCGGGGATTGTCATACGTCGACACATTCCCCGCGGAGAAGTTCTACCTTCAATTCGATTACATCTTCGACATGTTTCACTTGAAGAAGCAGGATTTTGCGTTTGTCCGCCTTTATGCTTTGCAGATACCTCATATTTGTGTCGCTGCCTGTACTTCATGCACGAGGCCTTCTTGGTAGTCTGCGCAAAGCACTGTGAATACGCGAGGGAATACATCGTCAATTTCATGCTCGCCAATAAGGACAAGGAGGTGATTCTCGTGCCTTATCATCCCATGTAAGTCATCCGCGCGGATATCCTTCCTTTGATTTCAATCATTCATTTCCATGGTGGAGGCTAATTAATTTGAGGTGTACTTATTTTGCGCAGCGGTGGGTGCGCCGTCCTCATCATCTTCTACCCCCGATACTCCCACGCTCTTTACTTGGACTCGTCGAAGAACATTAACAAAAAGATTACACACACATCAAGGATGTTCCCGAAAGTTCTATGTTTTACTACGGCGCACAGGGTGGAGAGGTCAAGGACAAGAAGAAAAAGGATGGCAGGCCCGCCTGCGGCCATAAGACCGACTTATGCTGCATCCAGCAACCGAGTGATTCTCTTAATGATGGATTCTATGTCCTACACCAGATGCTGGAGTACAGACGGGATCACCAGAACCTTCGCATGTCACCTACATCCGGCGATGCCCATATTCTGCAATGGGCAAAGAACTTAGGAGATATCGAGGATCATCGACTTCGAGCTGAGTTCTATCACATCCAACGCGAACTTGCCCAAATCATCATGAAGGAGGCCGTTGAAAAAACAGGGATGTTCTACGAAGAAGGACAAATGTCACGGGAAGACGTCCGAACACGCGTAGCCGCTCAACGTCTCGACCTGAAGCCTTTCACTAAGCTCGGGGACTATCTCCCTGACTTGGATGGATGGCATGACATGGAGTGATTGTCGATATATGACAATGTGTCCGTTTAGTCCATACTATCTATATGACGAGACTTTGAATTATGCATGACGAAACTTTATTTGTGATGTAATTAAACCGTCCTCCTCGACTAGCGAAGATCTCTCTAGTTAGAGCATTTTGGGTATGATGAACTTTGTTATTTATGCTTATGATATGTTGCTTCTATTTTTGCCAAGTCTGTCTCTTTCTATTGCTCAACTATATATGTTGCATATCATCGACTCATGTGACGATACAGGTGTATAGATCATCGATGGCGAAGAAGTGCTACGCCAGGAGTATGCGACGAGTGGCCGGATGTCAGGCCTAGGTGTACCGGTTTCCGGTTTCCGAGCGACAGACATTAGTTAGTTTAGGTTCACGCAAAGTGATAGCTCTTCTCGCGTGTATCATTGTTTAGATGGATGATGATGTAGTTGCAAGTAATCGAGTTTTGTATCGCTATTTTCGAGATGATGATGAGAAACCACTTTGTGTTGGATGATGATTATGATGATGACATGATTTGATGAGACTATTTGTATGTATATGCTATCATTACATTTGTATGTGTATCATATGCTAAAGATTATTGTATAAAGCCTATTCAAATACAAAACAAATATGCAGAAAAAAAACTACTAAAATTAGCAATAGCGACTGGAGAAAAGTTAGCAGCAGCGCCACAGTAGCAGTAGCGCGTCCAGGCAAAGAGCGCTAGAGCTATTGGCAGTAGCGAGCTTCCACAAAGCGCGCTGATGCTACACTTGTATAGCAGTAGCGCGGGTGTGCACGCGCTACTACTACGGGTTAGTTGTAGCACCTTATTAGTAGCGCCGGTCCCCGTGCTACTAATATACCTAGAACCCGCGCTGCTGCTAGCCTTTTCCCTAGTAGTGTAGATGAATTATTTATTACTAAACAGAACCAAAAAGCAAAGAACAAAAATAAAATTGGTTGCCTCCCAACAAGCGCTATCGTTTAACGCCCCTAGCTAGGCGTAAAAGTAAGGATAGATCTAGGTATTGTCAACTTTGGTATGCAATTCTTCAATAGAACACTTATAACCCTTGGGGGTTTCCTTCTTTTTATTAATTATCAAACTCTTAGGCAAGAAATCAAGAATATCATTTATAGCAAAAGGTTCCTTAATGATAGCGAGAAAGTTCGGGTGAACACTTATGGATTTGAGATTCGCATTTTCCTTACTAGAAGTTTCACCCTTATTTTTAGGAACGTACATTAGTTTGGCAACTTTGGTAGGAGGTTTTCAAGTATTCCTTACATCAGAAAAAGCGGACCCTAAGTTGGTAATAATACCCTCAAGCTTATCAATTCTTTCAGAATCTTGATCTATTATTTCATTCACTACGGGTTCTGTTTCTTTAAAACTTTTCAGAATGACTCCTACCTTAGATCCATATTGGGTAATTTGGTTGTGGATATTTTTATCCAAATTCTCAATCAATTCAATAGTGGCAACTTTATTTTCAATAATATCGAGTCTTTGCATAACATGTTCCAAAGTTAACATAGTTCCATTCACTGTTCAAGATATCTTCCGATATTCCGATAAATCGGCTGATTTATCGCTTACCGTTATCTAACCGCTAGGATAAATCGGCTGATAAATCAACCAATATGGCGATAAATCGGCCGATATGCCGATAAACTGGCCGATTTACCTCTTATCATGGGTCGACCGATAAGTTCCCGATAAGCGATATCCCAACATTGGTTCCATTAAACAAGAGAGGTGGTGTGCCAAATAAATCTATCATAGCATTATAAGAATCAAAAGTGTGGCTACCCAAGAAATTTCCTCCGGTAATGGTATCAAGAATATATCTATTCCAAGGGATGATGCCTACATAAAAATAGCGAAGAAGAACAGAAGTAGATTGCTTCCTAGTAGATATATTTTGCGCATTGTAAATTCTGTACCAAGCATCTTTTAGATTTTCTCCCTCCCTTCGTTTAAAATTAAGGACCTCGTTCTTGGGAGATAAAGAAGTACATAAAGGACTAGCCATAATGATGAAGCAAGCGAACGGAAAAGGAGGGCGAATAAGACAGCAAGGGTGAAGTGGGGGAGAGGAAAATGAGAGGCAAATGACAAATAATGTAATGCGAGGGATAAGAGTTTATGATGGGTACTTGGTATGTTTGACTTGTGTGTAGACTCCCCGGCAACGGCGCTAGAAATCCTTCTTGCTACCTCTTGAGCACTGCGTTGGTTTTCCATTGAAGAGGAAACATTGATGCATCAAAGTAACGTAAGTATTTCCCTCAGTGTTTGAAAACCAAGGTATCAATCCAGTAGGAGGCCACACGCAAGTCCCTCGTACCTACACAAACAAATAAGAACCTCGCAACCAACGCTATAAAGGGGTTGTCAATCCCTTCACGGATTATGGTATTTTTATGATGAAGATTAATAGTAGATATTGCAAAATAAAAGGTAATAGAAATAGCTTATTGCGGAAGATTAATATGATGAAGAATAGATCCGGGGGCCATAGGTTTCACTAGTGGCTTCTCTCAAGATAGGATAGGTATTACGGCGGGTGAACAAATTACTGTTGAGCAATTAATAGAAAAGCGAATAATTATGAGAATATCTAGGCATGATCATGTATATAGGCATCACGTCCGTGACAAGTAGACCGACTCCTGCCTGCATCTACTACTATTACTCCACACATCAACCGCTATCCAGCATGCATCTAGAGTATTAAGTTCATAAGAACAGAGTAATGCATTAGGTAAGATGACATGATGTAGAGGGATAAACTCAAGCAATATGATATAAACCCCATCGTTTTATCCTCGATGGCAACAATACAATACGTGTCGTTCCCCTTTCTGTCACTGGGATCGAGCACCGCAAGATTGAACCCAAAGCTAAGCACTTCTCCCATTGCAAGAAAGATCAATCTAGTAGGCCAAACCAAACTGATAATTCAAAGAGACTTGCAAAGATAACAAATCATATATAAAAGATTTTAGAGAAGAATCAAATGTTGTTCATAGATAGACTTGATCATAAACCCACAATTCATCAGATCTCGACACAAACACACCGCAAAAAGAGTTATATCGAATAGATCTCCAAGAAGATCGAGGAGAACTTTGTATTCAGATTCAAAGAGAGAGAAGAAGCCATCTAGCTAATAACTATGGACCCGAAGGTCTGAAGTAAACTACTCACACATCATCGGAGGGGCCATGGAGTTGATGTAGAGGCCCTCCGTGATTGATGCCCCCTCCGGCGGAGCTCCGGAAAAGGCCCCAAGATGGGATCTCTTGGGTACAGAAGATTGCGGCGGTGGAAATAGGGTTGCGTGGTGCTCCTGGATGTTTTCAGGGTATATGAGTATATATAGGAGGAAGAAGTAGGTCGATTGAGCCACGAGGGGGGAGGGCGCGCCCAGGGGGTAGGCGCGCCCCCTGCCTCGTGGACTCCTCATTTGTTTCTTGACGTCCACTGCAAGTCCTCTGGATCACGTCTATTCCAAAAATCACGTTCCCGAAGGTTTCATTCCGTTTGGGTTCCGTTTGATATTCCTTTTCTACGAAACACTGAAATAGGCAAAAAAACAGCAATTTGCACTGGGCCTTGGGTTAATAATTAGTCCCAAAAATAATATAAAAGTGTAAAATAAAGCCCACTAACATCCAAAACAGATAATATAATAGCATGGAACAATCAAAAATTATAGATACGTTGGAGACGTATCACCTTCTTGAAGACATCATCGGGGTGAAGCTCCCAACTCCTCCCGCTACTCCTGGGGGAAACCAAAGATCAGTTGATCGGATGACAGCGGCATCCTTGTGTCGTTACCTCCTCGGGGGCGTCATTCTTGAAGGTGTGCATTGGCTTGAGGGACCAGTGGACGGTTCTAGCAGTGGAGCGGCGTTCCATGTGACGCATCAACGACGTGGAGTCTCGGCGGCGTGGCGCGATAGGGTCTCAGCGACAGATGTGTTATGATGGACGCGCGTGTGGAGGAGGCGTTGTCTGGCACCATGGGGGGTTCGACGGAAGGCCTGGCAAGGTCGATGCGCCAGTACCTACTCTGAAGATATATAGGTGGAAGATGGCAGCAGCGACCTTTGAAAGTGTGTCGGACCGGTGTTTGCCCCAGACCCGGTATGAGGCTTTGTTGGGGCCTCCGGCTTTAGATGTTAGGCTTTGATGCGAGGTCTGTTTGGTATTCGGCTTGGACAATCGGCACCCCTTCATCAAGTGCATGATAGTAGTGACATATGTTGCCAAGATGATGACTACAGATGAAACTATCGCAAACTGTGGTAACCTTTTTATTGAGATCAAACTATGCTAAACTTAGTATACATATCCAAAACTCTTCCTAATTGTTGTTGACCTTGTACATCAAATCACATCATTTGCAACGCCTCCTTCTGCGGGCTGCATCGATGCCCCATCCATGGCGACATTTTCATGTGTGGTACTCTAGTAGATGATGAAACACTCATCCTAGCTAGGGTGGACGACAACTGCATGCAGCACATAGGACACATCCTGCTTCGATAATATTCCCGTTTCGACTCGGCCGACTAAGGATAAACTTACACAAAACAATATGTGTCTAGACGAAAGTCGGCCCCAGTGACGCTGCCCTAATTACATCACAATTCGGCACTGATATCACGTCTACCCATCCCACACAACCCCCGCACCCCATCGGGAATAAACCTACGTTAGACACCCC
>NC_041390.1:46153435-46166491 GCF_002162155.2 Triticum dicoccoides | reverse complement strand
CACACACACAAAAAACCTACTGATCATCATTGCGTGTGCCAAAATATCTATCAAGCTAGCATGCACGCTTCGATCCTATGGCGGTTGGCTGGGGCTCATCCCGGACGTTCTACATATATAGCCTCCCAGTGTACTTCGCACCATGATTCGTCCAACTCCCTAATCCAGACGACGCACACACACAGAAACTCAAGTCTTTTGCCTTCGAACCCATCAGTGATAAGCGGATAATATATCTATCAGGCTAGAGTGCATGGTTCTATCCAAAGGTCTAATCTTAGCCATTGTAGATAGCCTCACCCTCATTTTTTTCATGTGTTGCTTCGTTCTACTGCAACTCACGGTTGATCGGATTGATAACTTTGGTGGGCAT
This sequence comes from Triticum dicoccoides, assembly GCF_002162155.2. Taxonomy (NCBI): domain Eukaryota; kingdom Viridiplantae; phylum Streptophyta; class Magnoliopsida; order Poales; family Poaceae; genus Triticum; species Triticum dicoccoides. Next base: position 46,166,118 of record NC_041390.1, on the reverse strand, counting down.
CCTCCCTTCTCCACCCCTTCCCCTTTGGATTACCTAAACAACATACTGATACAAGTTCCAAACCAGACTAACCAGACTAACAAGACGTACATATTGTCAAAAAAAGACTAACCATAGGTACATTTCTCAAAAATGTGGAGTGTGTAGAAAACATTTTCTTCCTACTCTAAAATCAATCCTTGTGCACCTCAACTACCAGTTGTTGGTAAAGCAATGAGTTTCTCTCCAATTTTTGCAATCCTGGTGTTAAATAGAATGTATCTTGTATGCCTAATATTGTCAGCTTTAACTTTCGTTATCCAATGTAGCCAAATCTATATACAAAGTAGATTAATCGGTTGATTGAAATCCCTTATGACCCAAGTTTCCATGTCAATATAAACCAACCGCTATGAAGGTAGACACACTTAACCAATATATTCACCTAAATCGTATGAAATCAGAGCCTACCTTCTCCTAGTCACATCTAGTCTCCATCGCAGCATCCTCTGCTTCTAGTTCGATCATGACCCCTTCTCTTGGCTATCTAGTAACGATTTAAATCACACTTGGCTACTTCCTTCTATGGAAGGATCATGTGATGACGGTGGTCTGTAGCATTTAGCTTGTCAGGTACCTTGATGCAACGACTCTAGAACCACCAAAGGTCCTCATGGTGATGAGGCAGAAAGACATCACAAAGAGGTGTCAAACTAATCCTATGGGTTGGATCAGTCAAGGCCATTAAGTCCATAGTTATCCGCTTTGTATCTCTATCCAGAGATGTCCTCACTCAGGTGGTATTGATGGGAAATAAAATGGTGGCTCGGGAGGCCATAGAGGAGATCTAATCCTATTAGTGTCACACTCACATCATCCAACACAGGACACACAAGTCAAGCGCGAACAAGAGCAATATCTGAACAATGCCTAGTTCACCAAGATAAAGAGCTACAACGATGAACTAGTTGTCTGTTGGTAAGAAGTTTGAAGAAGATGTCAGTATTTCTGCAAACTTGGCGGTCTTGATGTGGATTCATCAAACTCATGAAGAGTGGCGGGGTCCTGTATGAGGTATGGCTAACACCCAGGAGCCCGGCCTCATCAAGCACAAGGGGTAGGCATGACGACCATCTTGACGCCCAAGACTATAGGGCAGCAGCGCCCCAGATCGCATCTGACATGTAAACTCTAAGTCTCTCCTGTCTATATAAAGGGAGGTCTAGGGTACTCGTTGATCATCTATCCTCAGATAGGAGAACTCTTGGTAGCAATCTCATACACTATTGTAAACCCTCGCACAATGTTTCCCTCCATTGTCAATCATCAAAACCAGCAGTACATAGGGGATTACTCTCTGGAGGCATGAACCTGGATAAATCCCTCGTGTGACGTCCGATCCATGACTTCCACCTGCGCTTAGACCCCTACCGAGGGATCTGACGGGAATTTGCTTCATCAATGAGGCAATGTGATTACGGAGGTGAATATCAAAAGTTCGCCACATTCTAAAACAAATTGGGATATCTCACTGTGCCCCTTCTCCATCTGCTCATCAAGGAAACATCATTGCCAAATGCAAACATCATAATATTGTTGATGTTGGTCTTTCTCTTTAAGCACAAGCATCTTTGCCATTGTGAATTTGGGATGAAGCCTTTCCTGGCACCGTTTCTCTCATTTATCATATGCCTAGTAAGGTTATGCATCCCACCACCCCAATGGAACTTGCTAGGAGGGAAAAGAGATTATTCCTTTCGGACACATCTTGGAGTGCACATGTCGTGTGCATCCGTCGGTTATAGTGGATCCCATAAAGGTCAAATGTCTAGATATATCTATTGATCGAGTCTCTCTCTCTCTCTCTCTCTATCTATCTATCTATCTATCTATCTATCTATCTATCTATCTATCTATCTATATCTATATCTCTTTTACCACCCCTTTTATTAAATTTCCCACTTCCACAATCCAGGGCTGAAGTACGTGTGCCTACCAATGTGCCTAATTCTTATGCTAATAACGGTACTGACCTTTTTCCGAAATAAATATAAGATTCTTGTAGGCTCCATGTAATTTTATACCTAGATACATGCCTCTTGACGAGATTTGCGTGCGTTGGGCCTACCGACATATTGCATGTAGGCTTACGCGCACAGCCTCCTGGATCTGCCCCTGTTGTGACAATGGATGGTCCTCGTCTAACCCTATCTTCTAACACATTGCCCACTCGTCATGTGACACTACCAATGTGAATATTAGGCGGAGATTCCCCCCGAACATTCTGTGGTATCTGGATCAGATGATAATGAGGTTGAAGCGGCCAGATCTTCTCCACACAATGACATTGTTGCTTTTTCTCCATTGTAGCACATCGATCAGTTGGAAATATGCCCTAGAGGTAATAATATTTGTATTATTATATTTCCATATTCATAGTTAAGTGTTTATATTTCATGTTATAACTGTTGTGATCTTGGAAAATGTGATTAAGTGGAAAACTCATATACACGTTTGAAATCATAAACGGATAAAATAAAGGTCCCTAGTCTCGCCTCTAAGACTAGCTCAAGTGTTGTTGGTGATCACGTTTTCTGGATCTTAGGATATCGTTAAGTGTAACGATAGTTCTAAAACAACTTTGAGATTACGACGTTGGAAGAACGGTCATATTGAATCGACTAAAACTTGTATGTTATGAATTGAGATAATATCGTCTGTAATCAATTGTAATAACACGGAGTGTTAATGTGTCATTTTACTCCTTAGATCATGAGAGTATCGTAGTCACTTCTTACAGTACAATGTACTTTGGGGTTGCTCAAACATCACCTGTAACATGGTGGTCATAACCACAACTTATAGGCTCATCAGAAAGTTTGACAAGGGACTAGATATCTCGAGAGTGGGGGTTTTGGTAGGGAAACAGACCACTCCAAATGTGCAGGCTCTGCCTCGGTTTTTGATGGGCCGTGAGTGTCAGAGTCATATGTGGCCGGTGCATGTACTCCCCCGCAAACCACCTTGGTTTGCTTCCGATTTGAGGGAAAATGGACACCCAGACTTGTGTGCGGAAAAATGCGGGACAAGGTTGCATGGCTCGCGGCGTCATGTAAACTCGGTCCGGGTGTTTGTGGGCGATTTGTGGGTCCATGTTGGAGATGCCCTGACATTTATCATACGCAGTCGAAAACCATATCTACATCGTCTAACCTAGACAGTGACAGAAAATAGGATGGCCCTTTGAGCATTGACAATATGTTATTCCATTGTAATGCATGAATATTTACTTATAATTGGCATGGATCTTCCAAATAAACTTTATTTATCTATTTCATAAAGTCATTTCTTTGGTCTTTTTAAATAGCGACATTCGTGATGCGGAGAGGAGTAGGATGACGATGGCTCTGGTGGAAAAAGAAATTGTATTTCTTTGTTAAAATGGCAATTTTCTATTAGGCCAGCTCGAAATCTATATCAAATTGATCTAAAGTTAGCATTCCTTTTCTATATCTATATCTACTAGTATTTATGCACGTGCAATGCACGTCTTAAAAGAATGGAGTGATTCTAGAGTGTGAATCGAAAAAAGTATAACAGAGTGATTTTGATAAATGGAATTCCTCCTGCAATTGTTTTTAATATTCATACAAAAAATTGTACGTTCACATTTAAAATATTGTAGGTTCATTAAAACACTTTATGTTACTCTATTTTTTTCTCGACATTCTCCTTCCAAACCATCTTATCTAGGCTCAAGTAGTCATGCGCTCAAGCGGTAATATGGCCCATGAGGCATCACATATGGGCCTTTTTTTCTGGAAGGGCCACATGAATGTTCTAGAAGAAAGTAGAGGCAACATCAATCTACTGTTCATGGCGAATCCGGCTGATCATAGCCGTTGGATTTTGGAGACCAACGGTTATGATTGATGCTCTGGATCCATTTCAAAACCGATACACTATATAGTAGTATAGATACCTACTATTAAAGGGATTAAGGCTTCTTCCTCTGTAAATTTCGTCCATCAAAAATGAATTTCGTTCGTCCGTCGTTAGACCTTTTGTTTCCTCCGAACGTAAATTTCGTGGTTGCTTCGATCCGAGTTACATGCCCAGCGCGTACGCACAGTGGGATTCTCGGCGCAACTTGGTGCTGTGGCCCAAGAAAGCAAGCCCACATAAGCAAGACAAAAATATCTGCTCTTCTAGGGAATTGAACTTGCAGCCTCCGTCTCACAGATCCATTGATGCAACCAATTGAGCTATCCCAATGTTTTGTGTAGGAAAAATTCGCGTACGCACAGTGGGATTCTCGGCCCAACTTGGTGCTGTGGCCCAAGAAAGCAAGCCCACATAAGCAAGGCAAAAATATTTGCTCTTGTAGGTAATTGAACTTGCAACCTCCCTCTCACAAATCCATCGATGCAACCAATTGAGCTATCCTAGTGTTTTGTGCAGAAAAAATTGTTCTGTCTACTCCCTCCGTTTCTAAATGTAAGTCTTTTTAGAGATTCCACTACAAACTACATACAGATGTATATAGACATATTTTAGAGTGTAGATTCACTCGTTTTTCTCAGTATGTAGTCCATAGTGAAATCTCTAAAAAAGACTTATATTTAGGAACAGAGGGAGTATTAAATAGCATAGTTTCACCTGGCCTTCTTTTGTCCAAACCTCTCAATTTATATACGTTTTAAGCTTCGATGTATCAAGGAGCTATCTCAGGAATAAATAAACGAAGGAAGGAAAGAGAACGGTATGCATAGAAAGAATGGAAGGAAATAAGAGGACGGCATGCATAGAAAGAAAGGAAGGAAGGAAATAAGATGCCGGCGTGTGAGAGAAATAAGGAAAGAAATGAATTGAGTTCTTGTGACAGAGTAAGAAAAGAAAGGAAAGCAATAAGCAAGGAAGGAAAGAGGACGACATGCATAGAATATTAGAATGCAAGAAAGGGAAATAAAATGATTTCAACCGACGTGCAGAGAAATAAGGAAGGAGGGGCAGCCTTTCTAATCCTCAATTTCACAGACAAAATAAAGATCAGCTTTGAGTCTATGCACGTTGTGATTGGTGGTTGTGTATAATGCATGGGAGTATGGGCCTACATAACAGTCCAGCGGATATTGCTTAGAGCTCCAACTGCGTGGGATTATGGAATGGCTTATGCTGTGAATGTTTTCTTTCAGTAAGTATGTGGTTACAAACACCCCTGACAATAGCTGAATTGGTGAAAAAGATTGGTGGTCTGCTTTTGCTTATCAGCTCACAACGCATGGTTTAGTGTTTGCGTGATTATTCAAGTTGCGGCCATGTGTTACATTAGGATCAAACAGCTAACAGAAAGTTAAATTATCAAAGGTGGACACTGCTATGATTTTTTAAGCTCTCCCTTTATATGTGGTAAAATCTGTACTGTATTCAGTATGATGCCCCTTACTCATATTCATATTTCTAATTTCATTTCTAAAATGGAGTTTTTGTGTTAACCGTGTAGTTCTTTCTAACGAATATTCTATATTTTTTTCTTCTTTCCACCACCACTCAGAATATATTGGTGTGCTGAATAATATGTGTCTCAATCCCAAACTTTCTATCTCAGTGTTAACAGCTAATAAAAGTTTTGTTAACTTAAAAATATTTCTTAATATAGCCAAAATTTAGCTAGCATAGGCCACATAATTTGGCTTGTTAATTTATTTATTTTTTTAGAACATAGACGTCTCTGCTTTAAATTAATAAAGCCCACAAACTTAGGCAGAGTAGCACAACCACCGAACAAAACAACATACACTAACACGACAGATAAGAGGACAGACCGCTAAATGAGCGCACAGTTGCGATACAAGGCGGAGAACAGCCCAAAAGCAGCGAGCACGCAGGCTCGAAAGGTACTAAGACCAAAAAGGGGGTTGCCCATCCCTATGCGGCAACCAGTTGAGCAGGCGACGGAGCTCGAGCCTCGGAGTAGACGGCGTGGAGACGACAGATAGCTTGGCGGTGGAGATCAGAGTCCTGTTGTCTTCCCAGCGATGCCCATTGCTGCAAGAAAACGATGCATTTGAAGATAACGTCAGCGGGATGCGAGGGGAACACCCCCTCAATAGTAAACTTGTTACGGGTATTCCAAATAGCCCATAGCATAGCCGCCGCACAAGTCCACATGACCCTATGAGACACGCCTTGAAACCCAGATAAGGAAGATACGAGCTCAGATCGGGAGCGTGGATCCCAATCCACTCCCGCGGCCTCCCGGACCGCGCTCCAAGCGAAACGAGCCAGGGAGCAAAGGAAGAAGGTGTGGTCAGCATCTTCCGGGACCCCACACAGCGCACAGGGGCCAGAGGCGGGGCCGTTGCGTTTAGCGAGGTTAATAGAGGTAGGAAGGCGATCTTGACAAAGTTGCCAAAGGAAGACCTTAATTTTGAGCGGGATCTTTGCCTTCCAAAGCCCCGTGGCCGCCGCCGGGATCTGACCGTGGCATAGCTCTCTGTACATGGATTTGACAGAGAATTTGCCGGAGCTCGCAAGTCTCCACGAGATCAGGTCCGCGGATTCCGACAGTCGTGCGTCCGCAAGTAGCGCCAGAAGGCGGTCCCAATCTGCCAACTCCGGCCCGATTAGCTCACGTCTGAAGTTAATACAGGGGGGGAGGTGCTAAGAGCCGAGGCAACCCGTTGTTCGGGTTCGACCGCTAAGGAGTACAGTTGTCGAAACTCCGCCCATAATGGGCGCTGGCCAATCCAGTGATCAAGCCAGAGACGCGTAGAGCGTCCGTTGTTAACCGCAAACTTTGCGCCCCTGGCAAAGAGGGGTTTAAGGGATTGAATGGAATTCCAGAAAGGAGACCCACTGGGAGCCGTGTCAAAAAAATCCCCTCGCGGGAAATATTTTGCCCGGAGGAGGTCGATCCAGAGGCCAGTCTCACCCTGAGTCATTTTCCAGATCCACTTGCACATTAGTGCGATGTTCATCAACTTGGAGTTGATGATCCCGAGACCCCCCTGGGTTTTGGGACGACACACGGCTTGCCATTTAACCATATGGTATTTTCGTTTCGGTCCCGCTCCTTCCCAAAAGAAACGGGACCGCGGTGTGTCAAACTTAGAGTGTACCCCGTCCGCCAGCAAGAACAGACCCAAACATGGGCAGAGATGAGAGGCCGGTGTTGGTAAGGATTAGTCTTGCCCCTGAAGACATAAAACGGCCCCTCCACGGGCAAACCCTATTCGCCAGCTTGGAGGAGAGGGGCTCCCAGTCAGCGATTGTACACTTCTTTGCCGCTATTGGGAGCCCGAGGTAAGTAAACGGGAACTGGCCTAGTTTGCAGTTAAGCAGGTTGGCGACCCGTTGACTTTCTGTCGCATCCATCCCTATGGACACCACCTCACTTTTTTGGAAGTTAATTTTTAGTCCCGATATGAGTTCGAAGCACAACAGTATAGCTTTGACCGAAGCGATACTATGTGTGTCGGGCTTGAAAAGAAGAAGAGTGTCATCCGCGTATTGCAAGTGGGACACTCCTCCCGGGATTAGGTTGTCCACGACACCCCTAATGTGGCCGGCTAGACGAGCCCTGTCTAGCATGGCGCCTAAAGCGTCCGCCACGAAGTTAAAAAGCAACGGCTACGCTGGGTCCCCTTGACGCAGCCCGCGCTTGTTGCGGAAGAAGTTCCCTACTTCTCCGTTCACCGCGATCGCCGTTTGGCCTCCCGAGACCAACTGCATCATGCGGTGAACCCAAACCGACGAGAAACCTCGGTCCAGGAGTACCTGTCGGAGGAACTCCCAGTTCACGCGGTCGTACGCCTTCTCAAAATTGAGTTTGAGGATAATCGCTGGCTGTCGAGCGCGCTTAAGGGAGTGGATAATTTCTTGAAGGACCAGCGGCCCCTCCAAGATGTTACGGCCCCGAATGAAGGCGGACTGGGTTCTACTAATAATGCGGTGGGCTATCGGAGACATGCGAGTAGAACAAGCCTTAGCACAAATTTTAAATGGGACGTTAATTAAGGCAATAGGTCGAAAAAGTCTAATGTGATCCGCACCCGGGACCTTGGGGATCAAAGAGAGAACCCCAAATTTCAGGCGGGAAATGTCTACCGTACCGCGCATAAAACCATTGCACACGTCAAAAATGGGGTTTTTGAGCACTTGCCAAAACCGCTTGAACATCGCCACCAGCCACCCATCCGGCCCCGGCACAGTGTCAGATTTCAGACCCAGCGTCGCCTTGTCAATCTCCTCCGGGAGGAAGGCTAAGCTCAGGTTCTCGTTTTCCTCGTCCGTGACCCGCAACGCAGGGTCCCACACATCCTCCCTCAGGCGAGCCCTGGGTTCCTCCCTGGAACCCATGAGTTGGATGTAGAACTCATAGATGTGCCGGACGATATCCTGTTGCCGCAGTATGAGCCCCTGCTCCGATTGAAGATGAAGGATAGCGCACTTACGGCGTCGGCCATTTGCGTATGCGTGGAAGTATTTTGTGTTCGCGTCGCCCTTGAGCGTCCACTTTATTCCACCGCGCCTGCGCCAGTAGTCTTCCTCGTCCCTGAGGAGGGATTCGACTTGGGCCTCAAGCGCGTAGCGCTGGGCCCAGTCCTGCGCGGAAAAGATGTGCAGATCTGCCGCTGCGTCTAGCTGGGCTAGCTCTTCAGTCAGGCGCACCCTTAACCGCTTATCCGCCCAACCCTGATTAGCTCCCCACCCTTTGAGAGCCTCTCGCATACCCGCCCCTGCGGCAATCCAGAACTCCATGGGGCCGCATACGCGCCCGATGCGAGCAACGCAATTCGCCCACTTCGAAAGGAAGGTTTGCTCGAAGTCCGGAGACTCCAGCCATGCTGTTTCGAAGAAGAAACGCGGGCTACGTTTAAGCCTTTCCTCCCCCGAGGAAAGGATGAGGGGGACGTGGTCCGACCCGATCCTAGTTTCTGCGTGTAGAGAGCACAGGGGGAACAGCACCTCCCACTCCGAGGACATAAAAACCCTGTCCAAGACCGAACGCACCGGCGTAAGCTGTTTGTTGGTCCAGGTATATCGAGCCCCCACGCGGGCCACTTCCCTAAGGGCCATGGAAGCAATAGCATTATTAAACATGGCCACCCTTGACCAGTTAATAATACCGTTGTTCTTGTCCGCTCCCGAGCGGATCAAGTTGAAGTCACCCCCCACCAGCAGAGGAAGGTTGCTCACGCCAACAGCCCTCACCTTTGTCTGAAGCTCTTCCAAGAACTCCAGCGAGAGCGAGTGATTGGCCGGGCCATACACGGCAATCACCACCCACTCCTGAAGAGTGGCGCGGTGCCGCACGTGGGCCGACAGGAAGAAGCGGCCGGCATCCCAAGCCACCACTTCAAGGCAGACTAGGTTAACTCCTAGCAGCAAACCCCCGAAGTGTCCTACCGTAGGCACCCAGTGCCAGACGAAACGCTCCAACGGGTCAACCGCAAGCATGTCCCGGTGGTTGAAATCGGCATTGATAGTCTCTTGCAATCCGACCACGTCGATTTCCTCGTTCCTAATGAACTGTCTTAACTGGGTCCGCCTCCCAGCGTGGCCGAAGCCTCGGATGTTCCAGAAGATGAAACGCATTAGATGATGCGGTTTCGTAGACGGATACCGCGAGCGGTAACCGCTTTGGCCACGCGCCGTGTCTTGGCAGGACGAAGGTTGGGGGAGGACGGTGCAGCCCTTGCTACTTGGTCCTCCTGATCGGGCCGCACACCTGGCACCAGAGAAGCCCCTGCTTCCTTTGCTGCAGGCGCAGCGCGGGCCTGCGCTGCCTTAGCAAGCGCAGCCTGCGCGATTTCCTTCGCACGAATGAGAGACAGCACCTCTTGCGCTTCCCCCGCGTCAGCCATCGCGACGCCACTATCTGCTAAGATACCCCACAAGCACTCATCTGGATAATCTTCAAAAATCGTAAAGCGGGGCATGGGGTTACCTTCGATTTCGAGGTTCTTCTGCGCCTGGAGGAGCTGGGCCCGCTGGAGGGACGGCATGTTGCCCTTGGCGCCCTTCGGACGGGAGCTCGTCCTCTCTTGAGTCGCCGGGGATGCCACCGCCTTGGACCGCCTGGCCGTGGGGATGGGCGCCACCTTGGCCACCTCCACCCGAAGAGCGTCCGGAGGTGGGGGGGGAGATGACCGATGGGGTGTCCCCTGCCAGCCCCCCTGGAGAGGCCAGTGCCATCACCACCGGCCTCTGGACCGACACGCTCGCACGGATATCGGGGGTGCCCGCTGGCGCCACCACAGGTGGTTTGCGGCCCGCCGTCTTCTTCTGAAGCTTCAACACGCCGCCGCCACTGCCGGTCACCACCTTGGGAGGGCTTGCCACAGCCCCTGACGCGTCCACCAGTGCAACCACCGGGGAGACCAGCGTCGAGCGGCCCTCCGAGTCGCAGGACGCCGAGACGCCCTTGTCGATGTCGAGGCTCATGGTCATGTTGGATCCGTACTGGTTGAAACCCGTCTCGTTGCTTCTCACCACCACTTGGCACACCTCCTGATCCTGAGCCGCGCCCGCCGCCGGAGGCGCAGCCTGCCCATCCTTGTCCTTGAGGCCCAGTTTGTCCCAAGTAGCCGTGTCGATGGAGTCATCCCCCGTGCTCATGTCCTGGTCCTTGTCCTTGTCCTTGTCCTTGTCTTCCTGGCCCTTGTCGAGGTCAGATGGCGGAGGGGGAGGGGGGGTTGGAGCCGCGCCCTGCTGAGCGCCCGCCTCTGCCTCAAGGCGGAAGGTGTATCCCTCACTGTTGAACCAGATCTGCACGTATCCCTTGAGCTTGGCCGGGGCACGACACGCGAAACGCATCCGCACCGGACCCAGGCCAGACAGCGACGCCAGATCCACCTCCATCGGGCGTCCAATCATCACAGTGGCGCCCATGAGACGGTCCACGTGGCGGTGCTTGGGTGGCACGCCCCACAGCTTGACCCAGGTGTCCGGCATGAGCTCGGCCGTGGGCTCCTCTGGACGCGCCTCCTTGATGTCCGCCATGATGTCGTGGAGGGAGAAGTAGAGCTTGCCGCTGCGGGTTGCCATCCTTAGCATGGCCTTGTCGGGGAAGACGACCGAGAACTGGTCGGCTCCGACGGCCGAGACTTGCCAGTCCCACTCCCCTTCGAAGAGGTGAGGGAGTTCCGCCTCCAGGATGGGGATGGAAAGCTTGCCCGGCGCCGCCGAAATGATCGCCGTATCCGAGACGAGAGGGGCACGGACCTCCTCCCCCTCCGTGTCCACGAAAGGGAGGCAGAAGAAGCCTTCGCCCGGAATAGTGTTGCCCATGATCTGCAGCGCCAGGGGCCTCCCCCTCGTGGGACAGTAGGCAGACGCATGTCCTTCCTCGTGGCAGACGACACACAGGGGTTTGAAGGAGCACATGTTCTGGTAGTGCCCCACCCTGCCGCACTTGAAACACTCCGGCCCGTCGGCCTCTTCCACGGGGATCGGGGCGTCCGCCGATCCCTTAGAAGCCTCGGGGCCAGCCGCCAACAGCAGCGGTGCCGAGCCGCCCCCTTTAAGCTTCGGCTTCTTGTCCTGCGGAACTCCGGCCCGCTCGCCGCCCGGAGGGAGCTGGGACTCCTTCCGCTTGAGCTCCTTCTTCTGCTCAAGTCCCCGCCGCCGGTACTCCTCCTTCTTCCTCTTCTTTCGCTCGCGCTCCTCGTCCTTCTTCCGCTCCTGCTCAGCGATCCACCATGGAGGCGGCGGCCCCTAGCCCCCATCCTCCGCTGGAGACGGTGGCACCTTGGCGAGCGCCTTCGCCCGCAGATCCTTTTCACGCTGGCGCTCCGCCGCCGGGATCGGAGGTGACATGGGGGGCTTGTCACTCCGGCGGGACCCCATCCACACCGCAGTGGCGTATGAGCACGAAAGGGGAGGAGGAGGGGCGGATCGGTGCAGACGGCGCGCGAGATGTCTGAAGCGCCGCACCTGCGAGGGAGAGGCAGGAAACCCTAGCGATAGATCTAGGGTTCCTTTCGGTACCCACATCCACCTATTAATAGGAGGAGACGGCCTCGGCTTCTCCGTCACGCTGGGCCCGGGCCGAGGCGCAGGCTCGCAACCGGCCACTCGGCCTGATTGGACTAGCCCCGACTCGGTGGGGAGCCCCTGCCCCCCTCCCGGCCCAGTCACGGTGGAGAGCACACTGAGCCCACCAGCCCCACAGGCGCTGAAGCCTGCTGGCCCAACGCAGGGTCCCCCAGCCCACCCCCTGGCAGGCTGGGCCAGTCACTTTGGCCCAACACCGGAACAGGCCCAGCCGTCGGTGCCCCGGAAACCCTAGCCAGGTTCCGTGCAGCCCCTGCCCGGCCAGCCCCGCCGCCGCCGTCGCCAGCCCCTGCCGGCTCCGGCAGGCACGAAAGAGCCTGAGGGGGCTCCGCCAGCACCAGATCTCGGCGGTCCGCCTCCGGGATGACGCACGAGCGGCCTTCTGGGCCCGCATCCACCCCCTTTGGCGAGCACCAGATCCGCGCCGCCAGGCGGCGGCCTCCCTGCCCTCCGGGAGCAAAAGCACACCGCCGACCAGCCACGAAGGAGCCCCCAAGCTCCTCCGCGCGGGCGATGAAATCGCCCACCGAGCACCCAGCCTTGGGCCTCGGCGAACCACCGGAACTACCTAAACTCACCTGAGAACCTACCTCGTCGGCGTCGATGTCAGAGTCAATCCCCTCTAGCGCCCAGAACCGGCTGCC
>NC_041390.1:46143273-46151650 GCF_002162155.2 Triticum dicoccoides | reverse complement strand
CACGCGTTCCTTGGATATGAAAAAAAGGCAACATCGTATCCTATTAGGACACCTACAGTACGGCCGATTGGAGGAATCAAGCAGCTGCAATTTTCTCACGGCCTCCCAAGTCCCAGTAGGAGGTTTCCTATCGGCAAATATCACGGCATCGCCTCTCTCTCTCTCTCTCTCTCTCTCTCTCTCTCTCTCTCGGATGCATACCTCCTTTGTCTCTCCTGCACCAGTCGTACCCTGCAGCCTCTGTGTCCTTACAACTCCAAGCACGACTCACTGTCAAACCTAGATCACACTGATGCTGCAGCTACGTGAAGGCTGACATGGCCGTGGTTCGCCCAATGCTGCAAGAGAAAAAGGTATACCTAGGCCAATCAAATACTGCTGGACATGAGCATTACCACAAGCAGCAGCAGACGCTCCATCGCTGATCTGCACGCAGCAGCCGTCGGCCGTCGCCATCGCCCACCACCACACGTGGACAGCAGCAGGATGAGTCGGCCGACCCACCTGGGGCGCGTCACTACGCGCAGCTAGCAGCGGCAACCTATTGAATTCATGCTCTAGCCAACTCATCCAAAAGTCCGAACTGATGGAGGGAGGCGGGCAATATATTTCAACACTCCCCCTCACGTCTAGGCTATTTTAGTCCTTCGACGTGGGATCGATGTAGGCCGCAGAATCATTTTATTTAATACTGCGTTGGCAGGGTCTTGAACTCAAGACCTCTTGGCTCAGATACCATATTGAATTCATGCTCTAGCCAACTCATCCAAAAGTCCGAACTGATGGAGGGAGGCGGGCAATATATTTCAACACAACCCAGCCGCAATATGCCAGCTTCACTCTCCAGTCAAGGGAAAAGATAAACGTGGTCATTATCTGAATTCACCTTGCAGATGCTATCTAAATTTTATTTGAATCGTTCCCAGTTTCCCCTCCCCTAAATTTTAATTTATTAGGTCTTCATCTGTTCATCTCATCATCAATTCAGTAGCATTTGTTGTTTACTACTTACAATGTATGTAGCCACGGTCAAGGCCAGTCAGCAAGGAATTGATTCAGAATTAAATACTTTTTCATGTGTTTTTCTTTAGCTTGGCCTGCCCATCAATATGTCTGTAGCTCCATCACTGCTGGATTACCACGCATTCCACCCTCCTCCATATTGTTGGCGCCGTCTCATCACAGCGCCGCTTCTTCTTCCTCGGAACTCCACAACTCTATCCTCTCTCTTTGTCTCTCTCAAGAACACATGAGAACACACACGCAAGCACACATTCATCAAGGAGAAAATTAGCTTTGCCTTATCTCTCCCGGTGACAATCACAGGCGCTACATGGTTTCCTTCAGCCCTCACGGCCACTTTCCATTGCTCAATGTGACGTATATATACACAGAAGGGCACACAGCCAGCCATCACGTCCGGCCATCACGTCTAGCCACTACTCCAACTAACTCTACGCATGATGCTAATGCCATCCACTCCTATCCATGCGCCACCAACACACGGTCAAGAGCCACCGGCTTGGACTCATTCCATGCAATCTACACTGACTCATCCATGCACTAACTAACTAACCGAGTCATCTGACTAGCTAGTACCGTACTGAACATCACCTAACGTGGTTTACTTTAACATACTTCCACTAAACCACGATCTCGCCATTGCTGGAGTTGTTGCAACTCCTGTTATTGTCGTCGTCACGGTCGTCACCCAGCCCGCGGACCCGACCCGGCGCATCGACGCCGGTCACACCGCCACGGACCCGACCTGGCGCACTGACGCCGGTCGCACCGTGCTCCGTCACGACCCCGGCGACATACGCCAAGCTCCTTCTCCGCCGGCGACACACGTCTGGCATCCCTTTGCGCCCCGCACGTCCCGCGCGCACCCGACGCGCCCGACGAGTCCGACCGTATCAGTGCGTCCTGCACGTCCCGCGCGCACCCGACGCGCCCGACGAGCCCGACAGCACCAGACGATCACCACGTGCCGCCTCCGCGTCAGCCATGGCAGCCGCCCGCGACAAACGCCGGAAGGATGTAGCCGAACTCGAGCACGGACTCGAGCACCACAGCGACATACGCCTCCTCCCAACGTCAACCGCACGCTCATACGCGCGCCCGCGGTCCCGACGCGTCCAGTGCGCACCCATAACACGCACCGGTCGCGCCCGGCTCGCCGCGGCGGCTTATTGCCCTGCACCGCTGCGACCTCAACCGCAGCGCACCACCTCCATGCCGTCACGCCGCGCCACCGCAGCCTCTGCGCCACCACGCAGGTCCACCGCGGCCGCCGCGGCTCCGTGCCAAGCGCCTCCACGGTTGTCACGCCGAGCCGCCGCGACCTCCGCGCCACCACGCAGGTCCTCCGCGACCTCCTCGTCTCCGCGACCACCGTGCTCTTCGCGCGCACGACATCACACCGCACAGTCGCGGACTCGCCGTGCGTCGCCGTCGCCACGCACTCGGCGCGCGCCGCAGCCGATGCCTCCATGCCGGCCGCGCACGCCGCATCCGCCGCGGACGCCACCGCGCGCCACGTCCACCCCTCGAACCTTGTGGCTCTGAATACCAATTATTGGCGCCGTCTCATCGCAGCGCCGCTTCTTCTTCCTCGGAGCTCCACAACTCTATCCTCTCTCTTTGTCTCTCTCAAGAACACATGAGAACACACACGCAAGCACACATTCATCAAGTAGAAAATTAGCTTTGCCTTATCTCTCCCGGTGACAATCACAGGCGCTACATGGTTTCCTTCAGCCCTCACGGCCACTTTCCATTGCTCAATGTGACATATATATACACAGGGGGGCACACAGCCAGCCATCACGTCCGGCCATCACGTCTAGCCACTACTCCAACTAACTCCATGCATGATGCTAATGCCATCCACTCCTATCCATGCGCCACCAACACACGGTCAAGAGCCACCGGCTTGGACTCATTCCATGCAAACTACACTGACTCATCCATGCACTAACTAACTAACCGAGTCACCTGACTAGCTAGTACCGTACTGAACATCACCTAACGTGGTTTACTCCAACACATATAGCTGATTCATCTCTTTGCTCTATCTAGAATTTCTTTGTTGCATATACGGTTCGTACGATAAGTGCGGGCTTATCAGGAGGGACATTTACAATCTTTGCTGCAGAGAAAAAATGAAGCTCATTGCAAAGGGTGATGCAGAGACGGCAGTTGGCATTATGAGGAGCAGGAAGGAGAAGCACCCTGAGTTTTTTTTTTGAGTATGTGCTTGACAAGGAAGGGGGACTAAAGAATATGTTCTGGTGCGATGCACAGTCGCGGAGGGACTATCAGGACTACGGAGATGTGGTCGTGTTTGATATGCACGTATAAGATGAACAGATACGGTATGCCGTTCGTCCCCTTTGTCGGAGTTAACATCCACCGTTGCACCATAGTGTTTGGTTGTGCCATCATTGCTGACGAGACGGAAGGGACATACGTGTGGCTGCTGCAGACATTTATGAAGGCAAACTGTTAGGTGAAGCCAAAGTCAATCATCACAGACGGTGACGCTGCAATGATCCGGGCTATTCGGACTATCCTTTCAGATGTTTTCCATCGTCTTTGCTCCTGGCATATCAAGAAAAATATGCAGAGGCACCTGCATTACAAGTTACTGGATGAGTTCAGATCGCTCTTGTACTATGCCACCTCTCAAGCGAACTTTGAGCAGAGATGGAAAGCTTTCTATGATAAATGGAAGACGGATAGAACTGAAGAGTGGCTTTACAGGATGTACAGGAAGAGGAGACTGTGGGCAGCTTCATATCTTTCCGATGGTTTTTTCCTTGGTATGCGAAGTAACCAGAGGAGTGAAAGCCTCAACTCCTGCATTCACCTTCACCTGGACTACGGTATGACTATTGTAGATTTGGTGGTGCATTATGAGAACTGTATAATTCGCCTGCGTGAGAACGAGGCGTACGATGACTGCGAGGCAATCCAGAAGGAACCACCATCGGTTACTGAATATAAGGCCCTTGAGGAGCATGCCGCCAAAGTATTCACACCTGCTAATTTCTACATCATGCAAGATGATTTGCATAAGATGGGTCAGTTGGAGATATTTGAGACGCTCGTGGGAATTGGCTGTCAGACATTCATGGTGACATGGAAGGATAACCACAAGTTCAGGTACAATGTTGCTTATGAACTAGGTAACTCAGAAGAAACTATTACATGCAGTTGTCTTAGGATGGTTCGGAAAGGGCTGCCATGCAAACACATTCTGTTTGTTCTCCATCATCTGAACTTAACTGAAATACCAAAGTGTTGTGTCCTGCATCGGTTGTCCAAACATGCGAGAGATGGGTTGCCTGTGCAGCGGAAGAGTGATATGTTTGCATGGGGTTGGTCAGGGCCATTGGAGAGAGAACGGTATAGTGCAATAACCATTAAAACCGCAGAAGCTGCTCATGTTGCAGCAAATGATCCCTTCTTGTACGATGAGTTGATGAAGTGTCTGGACAACATAATAGCACAGAAAAAGATTTCAGAGGAGGAACTTATAGGAAGTAGAAGGTATGCTATGCTGAAGAAGGAGGCAAGTCAGGCGCAACAAGTTGAGCCTGGTATTGATGATCCTCAGAAAGTTTCGACGAAGGATGCACCTAAGAAGTGGCAATCGAAGGGGGGCCCCGACGTTACAAAGAATGGTAGGCAAAAAGATTTTACAGAGAAGAAAAGTGGTCCTTTGTGCAGTCTGTGTGGTCTCCCAGGTCATAACAAGGCTACATGCAGTAAGAACCAGAAGTGAGTTGCAACCTTTTTATTTTTTTAGGTTGCTACTTTGATTTTACCAACTATATTTGCTCACCCGTTTCTTTATGTTTTGTTCAGGAACTGGGCGTAGAGACGCAGCTTGGTTTGTAGGAAGAATAAAAGTGATCGCACGAGTCATGTCTGAATAACCTATGCTATTTTTATTCGCACATGTGTGCCAGAAAACTTGATATGTACTGCAATTTTTATTCGCACATGTGTGCCAGAAAACTTGATTTGTACTGTTACGTGATGATTTGTACTGTTTCTATATGCAGTTTCAAAATTCTGTTTATTTTTTATGATGATTACTACACCTGATTTGTATTCATTGTACTGTGATAAAATGCGGCCGGATGCTGCTATTTTATACTGTGATTCCCTTTGTACTATTTTGAATGCGGCCGGCCGCTGCTTCTGTCCAAAGTAGCAAGTTTGGAAAAACAATTGCCCAAATACCTCTGCCGGGCCCATAGTAGCAGGCAGAACCTACCCAAATCTAGCCCAAAGGCGACTCGGGCGGCCGATTCAGCCCACTAATGGGCCCAGACACGGGGTCCAACGGGGCTGCAGGTACTAAGTAGAGAGGAGCTCGGTGGAGGGGGCGGAGGCAGGTATTTAAGCCGGTCCTCGCCCGCCCCCGCTTCCGAGGTGGGACTAAACACTGAGTTCAGCGACGCGCGGGGGAGGGGAGTGGGCGTGAGCCGGGGGAGGGGGCGACTGGCCGCGTGCCTTCATTGGGCCGATCTGGGCCGGCCCGAGACAGCACATTAGGCCTCCTGAGCCTTGCGGCGACCAAGTGCAGCATGGGGCGCCATATTTAGTACCACCTCGGAAGTCGAGGGGCGCGAGGAGCGGCTTAAATAGCTGCCTCCGCCCCCTCCACCGAGCTCCTCACTTATCACCGCCCGCAGCCCTGTTGGACCCCGTTGCCAGGCCCATTAGTGGGCTCTATCATCCGCTCGAGTCGCCCCCTTCGAGCTTGATTTGGGTATGATCAGTTCGCTACTATGGACCCGGCTGAGGTGGTTGGGCATTTTTTCTAAGCTTTTTTTTGACAAAAAGCAGCCGGCGTCCGCATTACATCAAACTACAATATACAAAACAATATAAAATAGCAACACCTGGCCGGCCACGGCGGCGTAATCATCACACTATATAACAAGTTGAAAAATCATCACCCACAATGATGCAAATAAGAGTGTCACTGACAACTATGCAAATAAGAGTGACATTGAAAAATAGATATTGTAGCAAATACCGAGCACGACACATATATTTAGTTGCGGAACATGCTAAACCATGCCGCATTACAATATAGAGATGTCTTATTATGAAAATTGTATCAAGTACCGATAACAGCACGTTTATTTAGTGGAGATAATAGCCAACACCCCATCCTCTGACTCATTTCTTCTCCATGATCTTGAGGATCTTCTCTTTCACTACTTCCTTTGTGTTCCACTCTGAAAAAAGTATTTCAGCTAGAATGCGTCCCGTTGAAGCATTAACCTCATCTTGATCAAGCTCAAATGTCCAATCATCTCCGTCCCAGTTTTGAACGCATTTCACTATAAAAGACCACAAGAGACTCTGCAAGAAACCACAAGTCAATTATTGATGGATCAGACAAGTACATACTAATTCAACATTTGCAACATACCCGTCTGTTTGTGACGGCATATCGTACTCCCTTATTGGCCAGGAAGATACGTCAGGATGTTCCTTTCCAATAAGAGCATTCACCTCGTTTGTATCATTAGCTATTTCTGCCCTCTGAAATAAAAATGACAAATCCATATGAAGTATGTTTCGAATAACCATATATTGTTTTATGTAACGTTGTAAGCTTACCAGCTTAGCAATCTTTGCAAGAACTCTTTTGCTGCATTTACCAGTAGAGTTTAAAACTTGAAACTCCTTTTTCTTGTTGTGCATAAGAACTGTTATCCAATCATTTTCTTCCACATGAAAATGAAAGTATGCATACAACAAAGTTTATTCATGTTGGTGTACACACAGATAGTTATTAGTACGAACGATCATACTAAACTGAAGTACCTTATCTTTGATGAAATACTCTTCAGTAACTCTAGACACCATTTTAGTTTGGTTTGTGAAATGATGCATAAAATGCCTCTTAGAGTTGTTAACCTTTCCATCAGCATGAAGAATAAGCCAGTGGGACACCCAAGATGATAATATGTGACGGTCAGCATGAGGATTATGGGTCTGCATATGGTTTCAATAACTATTGATGACCTACAAAATAACATAACAGCAATACGCCTATTAGATAATTTATGTAAATGACATGTACAACTTAATAACTTAGTGCTAATACTTACACCGCCATGCAACCACTTTTTTGAAATGATGGCTTGAAGCATATCAGGCGTACATGTTTCCCCACCAATTCCCGTCATGTGCACAACAGTTTTCTGCAAAGCTTCTCCGACTCTGCCAGTGTCCAGATATAAACCTCCGCGGCCTCTATGTGATCCTCATTAATGTAATCAGTACTAATCATAGCAGCTCTTATACCAAATAGACCTAAAATAGTAAAAAACAATGAGTTAATAAAGTGTGCATGCAATAACAGAAGTATGTTGCAAGAATACATTACCTAGCACTTACTTTTCTTTGCACGTTTACGTCCACCGTTCTGTTGGTAAGGTGAAAGACAGTATTTTGACTGTTTCCTCTTGCATTTCCCATCATTCTCCTTCCCATCATTTTCCTTCCCATCATTCTCCTGAGTGCCAGTTTCTTTCCCATTTTTAATATGGGTGTTCAGACTATCCATACTAATCTCCTCAGATTTATCGGCGCTAGACCCGTCTGACACTTCATTAATATTCTTGTGAGTTGAATTAATAGCTGGAAAGTCCTTCGTGTCTACCATCGCAAGAGATGGGTTGGGTGAATTACCATTGTCCTCAATAATGAAGGGGTCGCCTTCATCTCCTGTACCAGGTGTGTTGTGATGCACACCTTTCTCACGCGCCAATTTGTCCCCGTTCCCAGTGGTGAAGGATGCGTCCACCCTGTTGTCCATATCTTCTTTTCCAGGAGTTGATTCTACATCTGGCCAATATTTTGATGGACCATACTTCCCCACCCAGTCTTCACTATGCTCCACAAACTCAATGTCATCATCAGACCCCTTGTTTGGCTTGAAGACAAGACATTTCTTCTCCAGCTTCTACACTACTATCTGCAATGACACATCGAAAATATTAACTACATGCATAAATTATGAATAATCCCATGTAAATTGAAGTACACATCACTCATATTACCTCAGCACATTTTCCAGGGAGAAGTCTAATTTCTTTTTGCATATCTTTGATGCATTTCATCAGTTGATGTAATGTAGTATCCCTGCTCGATGACGCCTCATCTCTATTATCTTTCTTTTTTTGGGCACGATCTTCTTGCTCTAATTCTTCCTCCGCCTTTCTTGCTTGTTGAGCAATTAATGTCTGCCTGTACTTCTCACTTATCACGTCATCAATCTGTGACAGGTTAAATCAATTTAAATTTCTCAACATGTAAATAGTAACAGAAGTGCATGCAGTAC
>NC_041390.1:46083177-46085026 GCF_002162155.2 Triticum dicoccoides | reverse complement strand
GCCTACACCGAACGACCCCTAACTTTTTCCACGTACTCCAGGCACCATCGGGAGCATGCACGACAATTTTCATTATTTTCTGACATCCGATGCATTTTCTACGGTTTTTCCGATGAAAATACCCTAAAACATTGCCCGAACGTGACGCCACGTGCGTTCGGTGTCCGATTTCGTTCATATCTTGCATGAGGGCCTACATTGGGCATGCACACACCCTCGCAAAAAAATGTTTCTTTTCATGCATGCGATCACGCACCCCTACTGCAACCAGCACCGTCCATATCTTGCGTGTGTCGGTATTTCATGTGTTTATTCCACATTAATTATTCCAAACTTTTTTCACAGAGAATAACAGTGGTTGCCCGAGTGTTGTCTGAATAACCTATGCTGTTTTTTATTCATAAGTGGGTGCCACAAAACTTGATAAGTGATTTCTTTATGTTTTCTCAAAATATTTATGTAATAAATTTGTATTTTGTACTGTCCTATGCGAAATAGTCCGTAGTTTCAAAATTCGGTTTACTTTGTTTGCTCTCGTTTCATGATGATGATGCCATTGTATGTGTTATACTACCTGGGCTGACTGACGTGGTGAAAAAACGCACCCAGCCGTGTTATTGTCTCATGCCATGTATTTCCGGTGTTATTATTCTCTCATGCATGTTTTTTACATACAGGTCGCCACAAACCCGTGCACGCATAGAAGATCGCACCTACCCCATCCCAGCCAACCAACGCCTTCCTCGGATCCCGCTACAACGCACCGACCGGATCAGCCTCGCTCCCCGCGCCCAGCGACTCTGAGCCGCCCGACCGCATCCTGCTTGATCTCCCCGCCCCCATGCATGCCTCCAATACGTCTCCCGCAACGTGTACTGCCTATTCAGTGCCCACACACACAAAAAAATTTGCCCGACCGCGACTCGGGACGGCAACACACGGACCAGCATGTGGGTCCAACAGGGCAGTGACACTTCAAAGGCGCTCAACAGCTACTGCACTCCCGGCTATTTAAGCCGCTCCTCACTCGCCCCCACTTCCGAGGTGGGACTAACACTGGTAGAAAAAGGGCCTATAATCCCGGTTCGTAAGGGCCTTTAGTCCCGGTTCCTGAACCGGGACTGAAGTGTCGGTACTAATGCCCCGACCCTTTAGTCCCGGTTCATTCTAGAACCGGGACTGATGGGCCTCCACGTCGGCAGTGCGCAGAGCCCTGTCAGGAGACCCTTCGGTCCCGGTTGGTGGCACCAACCGGGACCAATAGGCATCCACGCGTCAGCATTTCTGTGGCTGGGGTTTTTGTTTTTTTTGAAAGGGGGGGTTGGGGGTTTTGGGGGGTTAATTTAGGTGTTTCATATATTGTGTTAGCTAGCTATAATTAATAGAGAGGAGTGTCCTCTCTTATGTCCCTGCTTGGTCGACGCTACGTACTATACATACGTATAGAGAGGACTAGACACGCTGGCTAGCTAGTAAGCGAACGAAGGAAACAGAAGATCGTGATGAACATATATGCATACAGAGAGAAGTGATATCGACCACCTCTCTTTCTCCGAGAGATTGGTCGAACAACAAGTTCTCGTATATCTATCTGACACTACCGGCTACATATATACAATAATTATCTCTTACAAATATAATCATACGGACTCAGGGTCAACATAGAATTCTCCGTCTTCAGGGATCACGTGGTCAAGAAAGAATGCCGCCAATTCCTCTTGAATTGCTCGCATGCGAGCTGGTGCTAGGAGTTCATCCCGCTTCCGAAACATCTAATTTAAAGAAGGGGGTCAATACATATATATGAATGAATGAAACTCAACACAAATGATGGTAATAAAATAAAATT
>NC_041390.1:46077871-46081805 GCF_002162155.2 Triticum dicoccoides | reverse complement strand
GGAGGTGGATGTTTCTTTGCTTTCACCCCTTCAAAGAATTTCCTCACTTCTTCTCGCGCGATCTCGGCATTCTCCTCCTGGGTCCTCTCGTATGGTAACTTCTCTGGAGTCTTCAGAGAAGGACCGAATCTGTATGTCCTCCCGCCTCTGGTTGTACTGCTAGACGCCGACCGAGCAGACGGAGCGGTTGTCTTCTTTACTTGCTTAAGAGGCGGAGGAGAAGGACTACGACGCGCCGGAGCACCTGGAGCGGCGGCAGGTCTCTTCCGCCCTTGCTGACGAGGCGGAGAAGGAGGAGGCTGGCTGCTCGGGCGCGTCGGCGCAGGCGCAGAAGGAGGCGGAGTGCCGCCACGCGCCGGAGAAGGAGCCGTCCGAGGGCCCTGATCGTCACTCGCCGGAGGAGGAGGCGGTGGAGGAGGCGGAGTGCCCTGACTCACCGGAGGAGGAGGAGGAGGCGGAGGCGTCCAGTTCGGAAGGTTGATGAGCTCCTTCCGCCATAGGCATGGAGTCTTCAGAGCAGACCCCAGCCGAGTCTCCCCTTCACCGGTAGGGTGGTGTAACGCCCTCGATGCGGCTATATCTCCCACGTGTCGAGGCACGACTTAGAGGCATAACCGCATTGAAAGCAATGTCGCAAGTCGGGAAATCGTTACACATCCCATGTAATACATAATAAAAGGGGGAGATAACATAGTTGGCTTACACTCGCCACGTCACATCAGAGTACATAAATAACATCCATCATACAAATCACTCATGGCCCGACTACGGTGCCAAAATAGAAAAGACCCCCAACATGCGACAAGGCCCTGAATCGATAACCCCAACTAGGCACCACTACTGATCATCCGGAAAAGACACGTAGTATCGCTGAGAGTCCTCGTCGAACTCCCACTTGAGCTCGTAATCGTCAACTGGAGCAGAAACACCTGGACCTGCATCTGGAGTTGTAGTATCTGTGAGCCACAGGGACTCAGCAATCTCACACCCACGCGATCAAGACTATTTAAGCTTATAGGATAGGTACGGCAATATAAGTGGAGCTGCAGCAAGTGACTAGCATATATGGTGGCTAACTTATACGCAAATGAGAGCGAGAAGAGAAGTTTAGTTAAAGTTATCTGCAACCGGACATTAACAAATTCCCATCTGCCCATAACCGTGGGCACGGCTTTCGAAAGATCAATCCCTGCAGGGGGGTCCCAACTTAGCCCATAACAAGCACTCACGGTCAACGAAGGAATAGACCTCCACCCAAGACACACCGATCAGACTCGGTATCTCGGTACAACAAGATGATTCGACAGGTTAAAACAAGTCCAGCAACACCGCCCGAATGTGCCGACAAATCCCGATAGGAGCTGCACATATCTCTTTCTCAGGGCACACTCAGATGAGCAATCCGTACAACTAAAACCAACCCTTGAGTTTCCCCGAGGTGGCGCTGCACAGGGCTCTAGTTCGGACCAACACTCAGAGGAGCACTGGCCCGTGGGGGGCTAAAATAAAGATGACCCTCGGGCTCCGGAAACCCAAGGGAAAAAGGGGGGGTAGGCGGCAAATGATAAAACCAATGTTGGGCATTGCTGGAGAAGCTTTAATCAAGGCGAACTATCAAGGGGTTCCCATTATAGCCCAACCGCGTAAGGGACGCAACAATCCCGGAACATAACACCGATATGACGGAAACTAGGGCGGCAAGAGTGGAACAAAACACTAGGCGAGAGGCCGAGCCTTCCACCCTTTACCAAGTATATAGATGCATTAAGATAACATAGGAATATAATGATATCCCAACAAGTAAATAAATGTTCCAACAAGGAACAGCTCCAATCTTCACCTGCAGCTAACAACGCTATAAGAAGGGCTGAGCAAAGCGGTAACATAGCCAATCAACGGTTTGCTAGGACAATGGTGGGTTAGAGGTTCAATCATGCAATTGGGAGGCTGACAAGCAAATGGTAGGCATCGTAGCAGTGGCAAAGCAAAGGAGCGAGCAAACTAGCATAGCAAAGATAGTAGTGATTTCGAGGGTATGATCATCTTGCCTGCAAAGCTGTTAGAGGTGACTGGATCCTCAAAAGCACACTCAATGGGCTCCTCATTAGCGAACTCGTCTCCCGGCTCTACCCAACAACACAAACAAGCAACAAGGATACAATCAACCACGTGCAAGGGCAACAATAATATGCAAAGACGGTATGCTATGCGGGATGCGATGCGGGATGCAAAATGCAAGACGTGACAGAAAGTGCATGAACTTGGCCTCAACTTGGAAAACTAAGTGTGCCACTGGATAGAGGGGAAGAAATCACCTGAAAACGATATAAAGATCATAGGAATCGGAGCTACGGTTTGGAAATGGCGAGCGTTTTACGAAACGAACCGATCTACGATATACAGCAAGTAGGCTCCTAAATGCAACGAAATGAACATGCTACAGCCACCCAACATGAAAACAAAATACATGGCAGTGATTTACACAAGATGGTTAACAAAACACTAGCACTGAGCCATAGGCAAATTCATGCATTAAGAGGTTCAAACAAGCATGGAAAAAATGAATATGCAAAACAGATTCCAGACTTAGTGAAATTAACACTAGCCTGAAATTTCAGATCACGAAGCCCTCTTCGGAGCAGCAAAACAACATGATACAAAACCTGAACAGGACAAGTAAGAACATGGCATAGAGCAACTCAACAAGATTAACAAAACACCCAAAGTGACCTGGGGCCAAAAGGGTTCACAAAATACTCTACCGAGCTCACGAACATAGCTCGAACACAATCAGTTTTCAGACTTAGTGAAAACTGAGGCATGCAGAAATTTAACTCACGAAGGCATGTAAACGAGCTCGATGCACTCACTACGGTGCAAGTCATGGCAAGGAAAGCATATAACCAGCAAGAAGGCACAATGTTCTAGCTACACATGGCAAGAACAAAGGCATAGCATGCATGGAACACTAACGGTAGCATCGGCAAAATCGCAAACAAGTTGACGATCTGCCTAGATTAACAACGAAGCAAAAGTTGAGCTCGATTGAGTCAATCTAGAGCACTCCACATATGTAAACAAAAACATGGATGGATAGAGCATAACATAAATATCAAAACTCCCTTACTGATCATCCTCAAAAGAGGCACGGATCACTAGGAAACAAGCTGGACATATAGCATCATGAACTAAAATATCCCAGACTTGGTGAAAATCACTAAGTCTCTGAAATCAGCAATCTCAGGTACCTCTCTTCGCAAGCTTGCACAAGACAACACACACATCCTAAAAATGCATGGGTGGCACCTCTGGAAAGAAGACAAAACGCTTAACAATTCATCCCAAAGGGGCACAGGCATATCATCCACGAATTAAACATGGCAAAAATGACAAAAGTGCATGATGAACTAACGGATCTGCAATTTAACTCATGAAGCCTCCTTCTAACAGCATTTTGGGCATCAAGATGACCTCAAATGCAAATGATGCAATGGAATGAAATGATGCACATGTTGAGGCGAAGATTTTGATATATCATATGCCCAAAACGGAGCTACGGTTGCAGAGATACAAGCAGTCAAACATAGCACGAAAAACTAGGGTTAGGGGGAGAGAAGTCAACCGAAACGATCCAGATCCAGATCTGGCGCGGTTTACGGAGTTCGCTAGAAACACTGTAGCTGCTCGCCGGAGTTGCGCCGGAGAGGCCCAGGAGCTCGCCGGAGCTCGGGGAAGAGGCCGGGGAGGTCGGGGTCGCCGGATCCGGCACTCCCGTGGCCGGATCTGGCCGGAGACGCGGCGAGGAGGCGGCGGCCGGTCGGGGGGCGGCGGCCGGAGCGCGGCGGCGGTGGGGCGCCGGCGACGCAGGTGGCGGTGCCCCGGCGACGAGGGAGAAGAAGCGGGGCGCGGCGGAGGGGAGTGGCCCGGTCGGACG
>NC_041390.1:46068757-46077259 GCF_002162155.2 Triticum dicoccoides | reverse complement strand
GAGGAGGCGGGCTCCCCGCGGGCTCGGGCGGGCCGGCGCGACTGCGGCGATGTGGGCGCCCGCCCGGGACACGTGGCGCGGCGGTGTTGGCTGAGGCGGGCGGCTGGGTGGAGCGGACGCTGTCCGGCGCGGGCCGGACACGTCCGTCGACGACGGAGGAAGGAGATCTGTTTTTTTTAGGAGGAGGACGGGGAGGAAGACGAGATCCGAAATGGGGGGTGTTTAAATAGGCATAAGTGGAGTTAGGAGAGTCCAAATGAGGTGTGGTTTTCGCCCACGCGATCGTGATCGAAAGCTCTAGGACATGGAGCAGAGTTTGGTGGGTTTTGGGACAATTTTTGGGGGATGTTGGGCTGCAACACACACGAGGCCTTTTCGGTCCCTCGGTTAACCGTTGGAGTATCAAACAAAGTCCAAATGATACGAAACTTGACAGGCGGTCTACCGGTAGTAAACCAAGGCCGCATGACAAGTCTCGGTCCAATCCGGAAATGTTTGAACCCCACACACGAAAGAAGACTAGAAATGACCACCGGAGGAGAACAAAGTGCCGGAATGCAAAACGGACAACGGGGAAAATGCTCGAATGCATGAGATGAACATGTATGCAAGTGCAATGCACGAGATGACATGATAAGAGATGCACGAAAAAGAAAAACAACACACGGAGACAAAGACCCGAACCCGAGAAATAAATATAACTTAGCGCCGGAGACGGCAAGAGTTGGATACAAATATGGAAATTATATCTGGGGCGTTACAGGTGGTCAAGCTGGAGGTCCTCAAATCCCTCCATTATCTCATCCACCATCACCCTAGCATATCCTTCTGGAATCGGCCGGCAGTGAAAAGTTGCGCCGGGTTCAGTAGTATAAATAGAGCCAACAGCCGCCTTGACCTTCAAATTCATCCATTGCGTCATAAGGTGGCAATTTTGATCCTCCATGATAGCATCCACGGGATAGCTGGCAGGAGCCGTCAAGGCATGCTCCGGCTGAAGCAGCTTGGTGGAAGCCACGCTGCTTCTGCGCTGAGATGGCGGGGTAGCTTCAGGGGAGGCTTCGGCAGTATGTTTGCTGCGATTTGCTTCTCGTTCCTCTATCGCGTCTACCCTTGCTTGCAGCGCCTGCAATTGGCTCTACTGCACTTTTTTCCTCCTCTCATGGTATTTGTAACCACCTGCGTCCGGAAACCCAACCTTCCACGGAATGGAGCCTGGCGTGCCTCGTGTCCGTCTAGGGTGCTCAGGATTCCCGAGGGCCATTGTGAGCTCGTCGTTCTCTCTGTCTGGAAAGAACGTCCCTTCCTGCGCTGCTTCAATATACTGCTTAAGCTTACTGACTGGTATGTCCATTTGATCGTTCGTCCAAATGCACTTCCCTGTTTCAGGGTCCAAGGTTCCGCCAGCCCCGAAGAACCAAGTCCGGCAATGGTCTGGCCAGTTATTTGTCTCTGGTTCGATCCCTTTATGAACCAGATCATTCTCAATCTTGGACCACTTAGGCCGGGCTACGAGGTAGCCACCTGACCCCGTGCGATGGTGAAGCTTCTTCTTCATAGCATTTTGCTTGTTTGTCGCCGACATCTTCTTACTCTTTTCCGATGTCTTGTGGGCCACAAATGCGGGCCAGTGATCTCTGATCTTCTAATATCTGCCCTTGAATTCTGGTGTCTCATTATTTTCGACAAACTTATTCAGCTCTTTCTTCCACCTCCTGAATAGTTCTGCCATCCTCTTCAGAGAAAAAGACTTGATTAATTTCTCTTTAACTAGGTTCTCTGGATTATCCTCTGGCGGTAGGGTGAAATTTGACTTCAGCTCAGTCCAAAGATCATTTTTCTGCATATCATTGACATAAGACACCTTAGGGTCTTCTGTAGCCGGCTTAAACCACTGCTAGATGCTTATCGGGATCTTGTCCCTAACCAGAACCCCGCACTGAGCAACAAATGCGCTCTTTGTCCGGAGGGGTTCAATAGGTTGGCCGTCGGGCGCGATTGCTGTGATCTCAAGCTTTTCATCCGAGCTCAACTTTTTCTTCGGGCCTCGTCTCTTTACTGAAGTTGTGCTCGATCCGGAGGGCTAGAAAAAAGAACAAAGACTTAATTAATATGTGTACATACCAAAACAATGAATGCATCAATCAGCTAGTCAGCATAGGCTTAACTAATATATATACCTGGCCGGACTCGGTTCGGTCACCGGAGCCGTCATCACGGTGTCCTTCTTGCACCGGCATTGGGTCACCGGAGCCGTCCTCATGTTCTTCTTCTTGCACCGGCATTAGGTCACCGTAGCCAGCTTGTTCACCCTCTCCTTCCAGACCATCGGTGTCGTTGAGAAACAACGAGACGGCATCACTTCCTTCTGCGATTATCTCCCTCAACAATGCTTCTTTTGCTTCGTCTCGGGCGGTGTCCATAGTTTCTACAAATATTTACAACATGGCAATTATTATTCAAACATGACAGATGGATATATTAGGGCCAAACGTACAACTAGCTACCTAATCATAGCAAGCTACCGGGAGGGGGTATATATCGACAACGACGACACTACATCTATGTCCCTCGACGACCCTCGTTCCCGATAAAAAAAGAGGAAGAAGAAGAAAAAAAGAGAAGAAGAAAGAATAGAGGAGAAGAACTCCTCTATTCTTTCTTCTCCTCTTTTTTTTCTTCTTCCTCTTCTTTTTTTATCCTCTTCTTCCTCTCATGTTCGAGAGGATCGCCGAGGGGTCGGGAGGTTGCGTAGTGTCAAAGGATTCAACAAAACCATGTCTTCATCATTAGGCGAAAGTAACATGTGCATGATGGTACGAAGCTCTTCAAAGTTGTTCTGGAACGGAGTCCCAGATAGGATAATTCGCTTTTTGGTACAAAGTTTAGCAAGAGCCTTCGGAATATCGCTATTTGGAAGGCCTTTGCTGAATTCGTACCAAAAGGCGGATTATTCTATCCGGGACTCCATTCCAGAACAACTTTGCAGAACTTTGTACCAACATGCCCTGGTTACTTCCGGCTAATGATGATGGCATGGATTTCTTCAATACTTTGACACTAGGAAACCTCTCTCGACCCCTCGGCGATCCTCGACCCCTCGAACCCTCGACGACCCTGGAACCCTCGACCCCTAGACGACCCTCTTCTTCCTCTCACACTACTAGAAAAAGGGCTATAGATGGGATTGACACTAATGGCGCACCAGACAAGCGGTGCGCCATTAGTATATACTAATGGCGCACCACCTTCTGATACGCCATTAGAGTTGAAACTACTAATGGCGCACCTGGCCCAGGGTGCGCCATTAGTATCAAAAAAAAAATTTGAACTAGTGCGCCTGTCCAAACATACTAATGGCGCATCTAGACACAGTGCGCCATTACTAGTTGTAACTAGTAATGGCGCACCGGTCGGAAAGTGCGCCACTAATGTTGTTTTTTTTTTTATATTTTTTATTCCTTTTTTGCAAAACTACTAATGGCGCACTGTTCCGCCGTGCGCCATTACTAGTTTAAACTAGTAATGGCGCACTGTTGAATAGTGCGCCATTAGTATGTTTTTTTATTATATTTTTTATTCCTTTTTTGCAAAACTACTAATGGCGCACCGTTCCACCGTGCGCCATTACTAGTTTAAACTAGTAATGGCGCACTGTGGAACAGAGCGCCATTAGTATGTTTTCTTTTTTTTTCTTTTGCAAAACTACTAATGGCGCACCACCAGAAGGTGCGCCATTAGTAACCTGGATTACTAATGGCGCATTTAGAGTTGGTGCGCCATTAGTAAGTGGGCAGCAACAAGATATTTTGGACAGCCTCTCCTACCCACACTCACTTTCTCCCCACTTCATTCTCTCCACCTCCTCCTTGTCTCGGGTGCCTCCTCTTTTTCACCTCATTTCCACCATAGATTCATTCAATTTAAGTGGTTAAATTACCTTGTTTTGATAGGTAAGTAAGGGGGGAAGCTATATTTATGTTGTTCTCCCTACAACAATGTGCACATGCACTTTTTATGGCCTAGCTAGATCTATGTATGTTCGTGGTGTTGCATATGTTTGTGGTGTTGCATATGTGTTTGTGTCTGGAGGTGTACCGGTATTTGAAATGCGATAGTTGGCAATATTTTACCGGAATGTTGATTCATTTCCGTTTCGGCGAGAATTTTGGCATTAAGCATTCTTTTTGGTCCTATTTTTAGGGAAAGTCATGCCAAATTTTTTCTTGGTTCTAAAATATCGTTTTGCTCTACCCCGCAGGCGACCATGGTCCGCATGATGACCGAAGGCATCGTGAATAGGTTTTTGAGGTCCGCGAAGGCCGAGATGCTTCAAAAGAACGAGACGGAGATAAGATGTCCGTGTCGAAGATGCAAGCTGAAGAGCCTTATTGCGGACCCGAAATCCGGGCAGGTGCGGGACCACCTGCTCTTGCGTGGTTTCATGGATGGCTATCGGTGGCAAGGTGATGAAGATGACTACGAAGTCGTCCATGGGGGCCGGGCAAGAAATGAGGAAGGGCTGCAAGACAACCACCGCGGCTCGGGCGGGCGAGAAGACGAAGAATCCCCAAGAGATGATCACGACGGTGATGCTGTACATAGTCATCATGTAGAAGATGCAGGACATGATGATGAGGAAGATGCCGAGCATGATCATGAAGATGATGATGCCGGCGGGGCAGACGACGCTGGACCATCGATGGGCTGGGTGCAGGACCCTCATATTCAAGAGCTGCTTCTCAAGCAGACGGATAACGCAAGAGCTGCCGCCCGAGAGAAAGCCAAGATGGATCAACTTGAGTTAGACGCAGTTACTCCATTGTATGAAGGATGCAAGCCCGAGGATACCCGCCTGAAAGTAACGCTCATGGCTCTGGAGATGAAGGTAAAACACAAAATGACCGACACATGCTTCGACGAGAACATGTCATTCTGGCACGAACGTCTTCCCAAGGGGAACAAGTGCCCGACCAGTTTGGTGGAGGCGAAGAAAATCGTGTGTCCTCTGGATTTACCGCATGTGAAATACCATATGTGCATGAACAATTGCATCATTTATCGGGACGAGCACGCGGAGTCTACCATATGTCCGGTGTGCGGCGTCACTCGATACAAGAAGAGGAAGAAAGCTCCTCGAAAAGTGGTGTGGTACTTTCCGATCACTCCTCGTCTGCAGCGGTATTTCGCGGACCCTAAGGTAACAAAGCTCCTGCGTTGGCATGCGGATAGGGAGGAGAAGAAGCGAGAAGATGACGCAAATGATCCGGAGATAGATAAAAAAGACAAGATGCTGAGTCACCCTAAGGATGCGAGCCAGTGGCAGAACTTCGAAGACCCAGAATTTGGGAACAATCCAAGGAACATCGTGCTGGGCGCGAGCACCGATGGAGTCAATCCGTTTGGCAGCCAGACAAGCACACATAGCACCTGGCCTATGTTTGTGTGGATGTACAACCTTCCCCCCTGGTTGTGCATGAAGAGGAAGTACATTCACATGAGTATGCTAATTGAAGGACCGAAACAACCAGGGAACGACATCACTCTGTATCTGGGGCTGCTGAAAGAGGAGCTTGACACGCTATGGAAAACGCCAGCCAATACGTGGGACGCCGCAGAGAAAGAATATTTCCCTATGAGAGCCGCGCTGCTCACGACGGTGCACGACTATCTCGGTTACGGATATGTCGCGGGGCAGGTGGTCCACGGATTTTCTGGATGCGTCAGGTGCATGGATGACACAACGTATCGCCAGCTAGATAGAGATCCTGGGTCTTCGAAAACCGTGTTCATGGGACATCGAAGGTGGCTTCGCGACGATGACCCGTGGAGAAAATGCAAGGATCTGTTCGATGGTGAAACCGAACCCCGAGGACGCCCACGTACGAGGAGCGGCGAGGAAATAGACGAGCTGTTCAAAAATTGGAAAGACTGCCGACTGCCGGGAAAGAAGCAAAAGGTGCCAGAGCCGGGAAAGAAGCGAAAGGCGCCAGAGCCGCTGCTGAAGGTATGGAAAACGAGGTCTGTTTTCTGGGACTTGCCGTACTGGAAGATCCACCGTGTGCCTCACAGCCTTGATGTCATGCATATCACGAAGAACGTGTGCGAGAGTCTGCTTGGTACCCTGCTCAACATGCCAGAGAGGACCAAAGATGGGCCGAAAGCAAGGGCAGACTTGAAATCAATGGGCATCAGGCAGGAGCTTCACGCTATATATGATGATGATGATGATGATGATGATGATGATGATGATGATGATGAGGCGAAGCAGGACACGGAAAGTCATCGCAAAGGCAAAAAGGCCAAGAAGACCGGAAATGACTACCCTCCCGCGTGCTTCACTCTAAGTCAGGAGGAGATCGAGCAGTTCTTCACCTGCCTCGTAGGAGTAAAACTTCCTTACGGTTACGCGGGGAACATAAGCAGATACCTAAACCCAGCGAAGCTGAAGTTCAGCGGGATGAAGTCTCAAGACTGTCACGTGCTGATGACGCAGATACTTCCAGTTGCAATCCATGGGATCATGGACGCGCACGTCCGTGAAACCCTAGTTGGCCTATGCAACTTTTTCGACGTCATCTCTCGGAAGTCTGTTGGCGTGAGGCAACTCAGAAGGCTACAGGAAGAGATCATGGTGATACTATGCGAGCTTGAGATGTACTTCCCGCCCGCATTCTTCGACGTTATGGTGCATCTGCTGGTCCATATCGTGGACGATATCATCCAACTTGGGCCGACGTTCCTACACAGCATGATGCCGTTCAAAAGCATGAATGGTGTCATCAAAGGATACGTTCGCAACATGTCACGTCCAGAGGGAAGCATAGCCAGGGGCTTTCTGACCGAAGAGTGCATCTCCTACTGCACGAATTATCTAGGCATCGAAAACCCCGTTGGTCTGCCCGTCAACAGGCACCTCGGCAAGCTCGCTAGATGGGGTCACCGTGAGGGTCGTCGCGAAATGCATGTCGACTTCGAGGGTCGACTCGCCGACTTTGAAAGAGCAAACCTAGTCACGCTACAACACATAGACATGGTCGATCCTTGGGTGGTACAGCACAAAACCTTTACTAAGAAGACGTACAATGACCGAGGCCAACAGAGGACGGACGGAGATATACTCAAAGAGCACAACTCATGTTTCACGCGTTGGTTCAAGCAGAAGCTTCTGTCGTACCCTTTACATGAGGATTCTTCCGCAGAAGAACAACTCATATTCGCATTGTCACAGGGCGCTGAGCACAACCTGATGACCTATGAGGCATACGATATCAACGGCTACACATTCTACACCGAGGCCAAGGACATGAAGAGCGATGGTTATCAGAACTCCGGGGTAACGATGGAATCCTACACCGGTAACGACAAGGACAGATACTACGGAAGGATCGAGGAGATCTGGGAGCGTCCTAAAAGAAGACCGGTATTTCACCACCATGGTTATACCCGAAGCCAAATCCAAGACCGCGGGCGCAAACGTCACCGCGAAAAATGAGCCATGGGTACTGGCTTCCCAAGTGGACCAATGCTTCTTCATTACCGACCCATCAAAGCCCAGTCGTGTTGTCGTGAGGAGAGGCAAAAGGAAGATCATCGGAATGGATGGAGTAGCCAATGAGCAAGACTTCGACAAGTACAGCGACCCGAGGATCAAACATGACGACGATGATGAAGTAGCAGCATACACCACAAGAAGAAGCAGGACCACCCTACTTAAAGGACGTCCGTTCCACAGAAGAACTCCATTTGCGAAAAAGAAGGGCAAGAAGATTGTGAACAGATAGCTAGCTAAGATCGATTGTATTTAAATCGTAGCCTTCATTTCTCGATTGTATTTCATTGGCACTTTTTGAACTATCATGAATATTTTTAAATTTCATCGACACTCGATCTCGATCCCCTCCATCTCGATCGCTATCCCACCTCGCCAGATCCGGTCCCCCTCGCCGCCGAGCACCCCCCGGTCCACCGGCCGCCGCCGCCGACCCCCCGCACCCTCGATTCCCCTACTCAACCGCCGCCGCCGACCCCCCGCACCCCTCCCCTACTCAACCGCCGCCGCCGACCCCCCGCACCCCACACACCCTCCCCCGCTCCACCGGCATTACTGTTTGATGATATTTTTTAAAAAATTATTACTGTCTTATAAAAAAAATATTACTGTTACTGTCTTATAAAAAAAATATTACTGTTATGATTTAAACAAGTTTATAAAATTATTACTGTCTTATAAAAAATACTAAAGTATGGATGTACTTATGGCGCACCGAGGGGTGGTGCGCCATTAGTATTGTGCCATTGCTATAAGAATAAAAACTACTAATGGCGCACCACGGTGAGGTGCGCCATTAGTATGGATGTACTTATGGCGCACCGAGGGGTGGTGCGCCATTAGTATTGTGCCCGATCCCCCCTTCCCTCTCCCCCTTCGCCCGATCCCCCCTTCCCTCTCCCCCTCGCCAGTTCCCTCTCCCTCCCTCCACCGCGCCGCCGCCGCCGCTG
>NC_041390.1:46059830-46068574 GCF_002162155.2 Triticum dicoccoides | reverse complement strand
GTCGGCGGCCCGGACGCCGCCCCGTCCACACCGCCCCGTCCACCTCGTCGGGCTCCTCCTCCCGCTCCCACCAGCAGCCGCCGCCAGAAGTTGTTGCCCTCGCACTACCGCCGGACGCCGCCCCCTCCCCCGTCGTGCAGAGCATCCAGGCGAGACGCCGGCGCCCCCCTCTTCACCGCCCTCCTCGACGACGCCCCGCCTCTGCCTCCTCTTCCACGCCGGCCGCTGCCGACCTGCCGCTGCCTTGTCACCGGACGGTGAGCTCCTCTTCTACTCTCGTGCGCGTGCTACCTGCTGCCGCTTGAGCCACTAGTGCTGTGCTGCTGCTTGCACTACTGTTCTGTTGTGCCATGGATGGGTGGTTGTGCTAATGCTAGCTAGTGGTCGCTGTTCTAAAAAAATGGTCAATTTTTCAATTGAAGCATATGTAGAGTCAGTGTACACGATGGTCATTGCTATGTGAATTTGTCAATTGAAGCATGTATACACGGTGTGCATTTTACTTGCCAATTGATATGTGTGGAGAGAGTGTGCATTGCTATGTCGCCTGTTTATAGTACGTGATGCAACTTTTATCTTTTGATTGATACACTAGTATATTGTACATGTCGCACGAGTGATACAATTATCATATCTTATAGGTGTCATGCCTCAGTACAGCAGTCTGGCACATAGGTGAAGTATACAGATGCAAGAACAGAAATGCATCTGTAGCTGGTTAATGTCCCAAGTGTTTACTGAATGCAAGTAGCAGCACTGATGCGAATGCGATGTCCCGTGCTTCCTAAATCCCAAGTGTTGGTTGGTTTCTCTTATGTTTCGACATGCCTGACTCATCAAAGTATGCATTGTAGCCGTGAAAGTGCTCGATTTATGGTTACTTCTTACTTGGTGCCAGTCATCTGTGTGCGCGCGCTTTGATTTGCAGTATG
Source organism: Triticum dicoccoides (assembly GCF_002162155.2). NCBI lineage: Eukaryota > Viridiplantae > Streptophyta > Magnoliopsida > Poales > Poaceae > Triticum > Triticum dicoccoides. The sequence goes on along the minus strand of NC_041390.1, from coordinate 46,067,642 downwards.
CAGGGGGTTAGAGTAAAGTGCAGAAATTTGAGTGCCTAGTTCTCAGGTCTCAGCTCCCAGCTTGATTGATACTCATGTTATTAAGTCTGAACTAGTGAACATATGCGGTTGAAGATGATACGTTTCTGGAAGTTAACTTGCATCTAAACAGAGGCAACTCTGCATTGTTTCTGAATCACATTTCAGTAAAAAGTTAAATGGAATGTGGTAACAAATGCACCAAAAGATCAAGCAGGGTCACTGTTGTAGATTGCAGTGGCATGGATATTTACACCACATTGCTTGTTGACACTCAAACTACAATACATCAGGCCTTATTATAAGTAGCAAAACCATGGACTGAAGAGGCTCAGCCACATAGTGACCTGACTGAGTCATTCTAGTTTCTTGTATGTGTCCAGCCGGCTCAGAGCACCGTCTGGCAGAGCCTTCGTACTGTTGCTGATCACTTCCTTTGATTGTTTCAGCTCAGTCTTTCCTGCAATGAACCAATTCTCCTTTTATCCATTTGATTGGCTCCTATTATAATTGCAGAGGATAAGAAGAACTTGCTTTGTTCTTGCTTGTACACCAATCTCTGCTTCAACTGGTGCATTTACTTTCATGTAACAGTCTTGTACCCAATGCTTCAGTGGCAGTGCATCCTAAGCAATGGAGGCCTTTTTTCACATGCCAATGTATTTTCCATGTTGTGATGGAGGCCTTTTTTGCCTTGTCCACCCGAGAGGCCCTTGAGTTTGCTGGAATGTCGATTAACTTCCATTTCGGCAAATTCGGGTACTCCATATGTCCTATTTTCAGCAAAGGTCATGCTGAAATTTTCCGTGAATTTTAGCATGACTTTGCTAAAAATAGGACATATGGGGTACTTGTGACTAATGCATGGGCCGGGGTATCTTAGTAGTTAATTAAGTAGGATCAAGTGCCCCGGCGTACTTGTGACTAATGCATGGCTTTTAGGGTGCCTCGGTGTCGATAAAAACCGAAATGATGAAAGCTTAGGCTTTTAGGGTGCCTCGGCGTCGAAAAACCCTCAATGATAAAAGCTTAGCTTTTAGGATGCCTAGGTGTCGACAAACTCTAAATGATGAGACCATGATCTTGTTCCTTGACAATAACCAGCTTTTTGACCAAACTTTGTTCCTATTTAGAGAGAAACATGGCCAACAACGATGAGGCCGGGGGTTCGGGCGTCAAGGCATTCTGGGAGCTGTCCCAGGAAATGGAGGAACAACCTCACTTGTATGAGGACGCCGCCTTCCCCACCGATCCTGAGACCACTGATGGTACCGCCGAGGATGACCCCACTGATGCCACCACTGATGGTGCCGCCGAGGATGCCACCACTGATGATGGCGGCGCATGCACAGATGGCAGCCAACCGAAGAGGCAACGGAAGGACCGGCGCCCGACCATGCTCCGCACCCTCAAGGAGGAAGTTACTGAAGTGGACTCCGACGGGAATCCAACGGCGCCCGAACGAATAGTCAAGGGGTACTCGCTTCAGCTCGGGTGCATTCTCCGGAGCACCGTCTCGATCAACACTGAGAACCTGAGGCATCCTGACCGAGGGAATTTGCGCAACCTCCTCTTCACAAAGCTACAGGAACGATACAAGTTCCCCGCTGAATTTGAAAACACAAGCCTCAAAGGGAATAAAGTGAACAATGTTGCCCTCACGAAGATGAGAAAGGCCCTGTCTACTTGGAAAAGCAATGTGAAGAGAATGATCGAGAAAGGTGAGAGTTATGAGAAGATCAAGGAGAAAAATCCTTCGATCACCGAAGATGACTACAACAACTTCAAGATCAATTGCTCGAGCACCGCAAACTCCGAATCAAGTAAGTGGGGGAAAGAAATGCGGGAGCTGAATTTAGGGGAACACACACTTGGTCCCGGCGGTTACAGAGTGGCGGAGCCTATATGGGACAAGGAGGAGGCGGACCGTGCCGAGCAAGGCCTACCGCCCCTCTTCGATAAATACGGTGACAAGCAGACCAGGAACTTTGTCAGGGCCCGGTACAAGAAGGACCCTAAAACAAAGGAGCTTACCACGGATCCGAAGACCAGGGCGCTTGAGCTTGTTCTGGTAAGGAATACACCCCCGCGTAATTAGCTCCATATGGTTGCATTCTAATTAATGAAGCCAAATTTCTAAATGGTTCACATTCCTTCCGCAGACGACTGAAAGCAGTAGCGCGGGGTCGACTAAGAGCAAACCTTGGGACACCACTCTAAATAGGGCGTTGAATGTAATGAAGAACAAGGATAAGCTCAGTAAGCCGACGTCAGCTGGTCTTGTGGCCGGCAAAGGCTTGTCGACAAAATGGTCGTCATACTATAACACTGGTGGGCGAAAGGAGAAAAAGACCAGCTCGGAAAGCCAGGCGCGCGAGGTTCAAGAACTCAGGGCACAGGTGGCGCGGATTCCGGAGATTGTCCAAGAGCAAGTGGAACAACAACTCGGAAGGACGATCACGGCCATTGTGCCTACCTTGATCCAGGGCATTAGTGCGTGGATTGCGGACGGCCAACAGGGGCCGCCCCCGATTCCTAGCTTCACGGCCAGCAACTCGCAGAATGCGATGGCGGGGCCATTGGTGTCTCCGACGCCGGCACGGGAGCTTAATGCACCCGGGTGTACGCCGGCCGGCACCTCTCCAGCAAGCGGCCCCTCCGTCAACTGCACGCCCACCGTTGGCGGTGCCTCGACATTAGCCGAGCTCGACGCCATCATCACGGTAACTAATTAAGCCTCTCTCGGCCGAGGACTTCATCTCCTTGCCTTTGACTGGGCATCCCTGACGCCCTACATGTTTTCGCAGGGCGCCGCCGATGTTCCGTGCACTCTCCTGCACTTCGTGAACAACGAGTTGGTCGATGTCGCCAAGGGCAAAATCGTTCAACCGGGCAACCCCTTTTCCACGGTACCCAGATGCCACCCAACTTGTTTAGGGTTCAACTGGTTCGGGTGCTGCCAGGCTGCGACGAGTTGTTACCTCCGATTCGACCCGTCGGGGCCGACGATGATGACGTGATGACCCTCAGCGCCTGCCTGAGCTGGCCCCTGCTTTGGCCGAAGAGCCAGATTCGTTTGGGGGCGGGGGACACCACCCCAAAGACAACACCGCCAGTCGTGCCGGCGCCAAGTCGGCCCGATTGCAAGACCGCCGCAACAGTGCCGGACATCCCTATGCCACTGGATCCAAACATGCATATGGCACAGGATCGGAACGACGACGACGACGATACATTTGCCAACGTCGATCAGTACTTTGCCGATCATGGGTACGGTGGCAACTTCATGGGGCCTCCTTCTCAAGAACCCAACCCAACAAAATACGTGCGCGATCTAGCTGGTACCGCGGAGAAGCCAAGTTGCAACATGCGTCGTCTGCCGTTCAGCTCTCAGGAGACGCCTCCAGCTGCCGACTTCAGCGAGCCTCAGATAGGCGAGGTGCGAAATATTATCATCCCCAAGACACTCAAGAAGGCGGTCTGTGAGCAGAACTCGGTCCCATTACAGGAGAAGAAGAAGGCACGCAAAAGAAAGACTAACAAGGGTGCGGGCCAGCCGGCACCGAGTACGATCCGTGCTCAGGACGGGCCACCTTCATCTGAGGATATCTCGAGGAGGGTGCATGTGGCGGGTAGGCCGATGCTACCGAGAAATATGCTCGATGCTGCAACCGGTGCTATGCGGAGTCTGCATGACAGTGTTCTTTCTTTGGCAAAGCGGCGTGTCGGAGAGAAGGATGTGGCATACCCGGTTTTCGCGGCCAAGGTGCCAGAGGGCAAGGGCTTTGTGGATAACTCCATCGGGGGTATGATTGTCCTGCGGTTTGATGACATCCACGCTATGTTGAACCTTCATCCGCTGCACTACACCTTCGTTCGGCTATTTTCGCTGAGTATGGAGATGCGGATCATTCGCGACAGGACCCCGGACGTCGTGATAGTTGACCCCTTCTACATGCGTGCCAAGATCTTGGGCAGCGCTGGGGACCGGCAAGTCGCGAGTTCTTACCTCGAAGGCGTCATTCTGGCAAACCAAGATAAGGATAACTTCCTCGTGCCTTACTTTCCCGAGTAAGTCCTCCCCTCAACCGCCCCGTAACATATGAATTCTTAGATTTCGATCGTTTTTCTTTTAACATTCCGTGTTTTCTGCAGTGACACACGTTGCACGCTCATCCTCCTAAGCCCCAAATATTCCATGGCCACGTATTTCGACCCGGACCGTCAGTCGAACGTAGACTACACAAATGTCAAGAAGGTTCTTGATGATGTTCTCCCCGGCTACGTCAAATCTGGAGGCACGTTCACCAGACCTATTCGTAAGTACGGCAAGCACGTGTTCTCCCACAATACGACGTTCTGCTGCGTCAAGCAGCCGCCTGGCGGTCTGAAGGGTGCCTACTACGCCATCCATCACATGCGGGCGATCGTACGGGACCATCATCAACTTCTGCTACCGAGTAGACTCAAAGATTGGGCCGCAAGCGTGTCGGCAATCCAGGACGCAGACATCAGACAAGAATTCTTTCGCATCCAGTCGGAGTTTGTGGAAATCATCCATCAAGATGTCCTTCGTACCGCGGGGCAGTTCTACCTCAGAAATCAACCGTCCAACAGTGACATCGACACAATCCTACAAATGTAGGCTGACAACGCCTGTTGTTTCATGACTCCCACGATAGACGGCGGCTTCATCCACGCTCCGGTCCCTTGAGTCGAGTCGAAAGCAGTGATGCTGTGTCTAGTTCTGAAACATCGATTGGCTCATGTTGTAATTAAACTTTAATGAACTTGTAGTATGTCTCTTTGGTTTCGAGAGTCGTTCAACTTAGATGTAATCGATGCTATTAATGTCTTGCTTTTCTCTTCCGATCGTTCTGTTGCATACTTATATATTGCTTATGTATTGTCTGTGAATTGGTACTAACGTTTCGTTTGGCTACTGCATAGCGATGTCGTGGTATGTCATGTACAAGGGTAAGGTTCCCGGAGTCTACAACGACTGGGAGGAGTGTCGGAAACAGGTTCACCGATTCAGCGGTAACAGTTACAAAGGGTACACCACTAGGGCCAAGGCCGAATCTAGATACGCCCGCTATCTAGCGGGAGAGGGGAGGGAGCGTTGGAGGAACCGGACGAAGACGAGTTTCATCATGATGATGCTCATCGTGATGACCGCAGCTCTCTTCTATGTGATGGTAGTTTAGATGATCGATATCGACTTGTAATGTGAAGACAAACTCGTGGTCTCGAGACATGTAATATAATGTTCTATCTTTGTTCGGTATTTTCAATTCGGAGACTAATATGATGAATTGTATTCGGAGACTAAAATGATGAATTGTATTCAGAGACTAATCTTCTATTGTATTCGATGAATCTGTTGTTGATGTGTGATGTCTATATTTTGTCCAATTATACATTTTGTAACCTATGCAAAAAACAGAAAATAAAAAAATAAAAAAACCTAATATTCATACTAATGGCGCATCACATCATAGTGCGCCATTAGTATGCCAAAGGATACTAATGGCGCATCATTAAACAGTGCGCCATTAGTATGCCGAAGTTACTAATGGCGCATCCTGTTGTTGTGCGCCATTAGTATGCCAAAGCACCTGAGTATAAATGGCCCACTGGGAGGCATACTAATGGCGCACTGTTGTATATACTAATGGCGCATCTGAGGTGCACCATTAGTATACCAGATACTAATGGCGCACCAGTGGTGCGCCATTAGTAAAATATACTAATGGCGTGGCACCAGTGGTGCGCCATTAGTAAAATATACTAATGGCGTGGCACTAATGGCGCACCAGTGGTGCGCCATTAATGGCCAAATTAGGTGCGCCATTAGTAGGCCTTTTTCTAGTAGTTTCATGTTCGAGAGGATCGCCGAGGGGTCGGGAGGTTGCCCAGTGTCAAAGGATTCAACAAACCATGTCTTCATCATTAGGCGAAAGTAACATGTGCATGATGGTATGAAGCTCTTTAAAGTTGTTCTGGAACGGAGTCCCAGATAGGATAATTCGCTTTTTGGTACAAAGTTCAGCAAGAGCCTTCCGAATATTGCTATTTGGAAGGCCTTTGCTGAATTCGTACCAAAAGGCAGATTATTCTATCCGGGACTCCATTCCAGAACAACTTTGCAGAACTTTGTACCAACATGCCCTGGTTACTTCCGGCTAATGATGAAGGCATGGATTTCTTCAATACTTTGACACTAGGAAACCTCTCTCGACCCCTCGGCGATCCTCGACCCCTCGAACCCTCGACGACCCTGGAACCCTCGACCCCTAGACGACCCTGCTGGAACCCTCGACCCTCGACCCTATAGAACCCTCGAACCCTCGACCCTTGACCCCTTAACGACCCTCTACCCTCTACCCTAGTTCCCGACCCTCGACCCCTCGAAGAGGAGAAATAAATAAGAAAAAGAAAAAAGAAGAAAAAGAAGAGGAGAAGGAAGAAAGGAATAGTGGAGAAGAAGAGAAAATAGAATATGATGATGATGTTTTTTTCTGTTGATGATATGATGATGTTTTTCTGTTGAAAATGCATATATCAAAAAATGCATATATTCTATTTTCTCTTCTTCTCCACTATTCCTTTCTTCCTTCTCCTCTTCTTTTTCTTCTTTTTTCTTCTTCTTATTTATTTCTCCTCTTCTTTTCCTCTCCTCTTCTTCTTTCTTTCCTCTTCTTATTTTCTTCTTTCCTATCCTTCTTTTTCTAAAATTGTAATTTTTGCATATATAAAACTTTTCTAAAATTGTAACTTTCTATGTAAAACTTTCCTATCGGGAGGGGGAGAAGATCGAAGAAAAAAAAGAGGAGAAGAAGAAAGGAATAGAGGAGAAGAAGAAAAAATAGAATTATTCTATTTTTTTCTTCTTCTCCACTATTCCTTTCTTCTTCTCCTCTTCCTTTTCTTCCTCTCCTCGTCTTCTCCTTCTTCTTCTCCTTCTTTCTCTACTTATTTTCCTTTTCCTTATTTTACTTTTTCCTCTCCACGAACCGTGACCAATGCCCCCTTTAGTCCCGGTTGGTGCCACCAACCGGGACCAATGGCCTTATACTGCCCTGCGCCCAAAAGTTTAGTCCCACATCGCTAGCAGAAGGGCGCCGGCACTGGTTTATAAGCGCTGGTGTGCCTCCCCATTCGAGCTCCTCTCTAATGCAGGCTTTCGGGCCTAAACTTGCTACTGCCTGTGGGCCTATTGGGCCTTCTGCGGGCCTGAATCCTGGCCCATGTAGGGTTTCTAGTCGTATTCAGGCCGTGGAGGCCCAGTAGGAGGCATTTTTTTGGTTTTTTCTTTTTTCTTTCTACATTTTTTTGGTTTTTTATTTTTTTATTTCTACTTACAACTAAAGACTTACAGTTTTTTAGTGATTTCTTTTTGCTTTTAGGTCACAAAAATTATAAACTTTCTGTTAGTGCCATTAGTTTTAAATTTTAAATAGTTTAAATTTGAATTTTTTAAAATTTGTGTGAATCACTAGTTTATGAATAACTTTACTATAAAAATAGAATTTTTTTTCTATTTATTTTTTATTTCTACTTACAACTAAATACTTACAGTTTTTTAGTGATTTCTTTTTGCTTTTAGGTCACAAAAATTATAAACTTTCTGTTAGTGCCATTAGTTTTAAATTTTGAATAGTTTAAATTTGAATTTTTAAAAATTTGTGTGAATCACTAGTTTATGAATAACTTTACTATAAAAATAGAATTTTTTTTCTTCTTTGCTATTTATTTTTTATTTATACTTACAATTAAATACTTATAGTTTGA
>NC_041390.1:46049699-46059760 GCF_002162155.2 Triticum dicoccoides | reverse complement strand
TTTTTGATTTTAGGTCACAAAAATTATAAACTTTCTGTTAGTGCCATTAGTTTTAAATTTTGAATAGTTTAAATTTGAATTTTTAAAAATTTGTGTGAATCACTAGTTTATGAATAACTTTACTATAAAAATAGAATTTTTTTTCTTCTTTGCTATTTATTTTTTATTTATACTTACAATTAAATACTTATAGTTTGATTTTAGGTCACAAAAATTATATTCTTTTTGCTATTGAAGAATATTATAGTTTGATTTTAGTTGATCATAACATAATATTTTAATTGATTGTTTTTATTTTCATAAAAGTTTTGTAGTTTATTCTGTTTGCTATTAATTCATTCTTTGAGCTAAATGACTCTGAAATTGGAAAGCATTTCAAAATGAACTCTGAAAAGGTTGAAAGTTGGCATGGTATCATCATTTCACCCACATAGCATGTTCCAAAAAGTAGAGACGGTTACGACAAAAACTTGATGCACTTCGTGTACAAAATGGACAATCACTTTTGAAGTATCAAAGTTTCGAACCATAAGACATGAAAGCATTTCAAATGAACTCTGAAAAAGTTGAAAGTTGGGATGGTATCATAATTTCACCCACATAGCATGTGCATGTACAAAACAGACAATGGTAGCATGTTCGTCTGTTACAAATTTGGCATGGTATCATCATAATAGTTGCGGGAGAAAGTCTTCACTTTTTCTTCGCTTGTGTCATTTGCTTATTGCGCCGTAACCATGGATAATCTTCATTGTTTATCAGGATGCTTGGGTCAGCCTTGACATTGAAGGGAGGAATTTCATGAAACTTTTCATAATCTTCAGACATGTCTGTCTTGCCGTCCACTCCCAGGATGTCCCTTTTTCCTGAAAGAACTATGTGGCACTTTGGCTCATCGTATGATGTATTCACTTCCTTATCTTTTCTTTTTCTCGGTTTGGTAGACATGTCCTTCACATAGATAACCTGTGCCACATCATTGGGTAGGACGAACGGTTCGTCAGTGTACCCAAGATTTTTCAGATCCACTGTTGTCATTCCGTACTATGGGTCTACCTGTACCCCGCCGCCTAACAGATTGACCCATTTGCACTTAAACAAAGGGGCCTTAAAATCAGGTCCGTAGTCAAGTTCCCATATGTCCACTCTGCAACCATAATATGTGTCATTTCCGCTCTCGGTTGCTGCATCAAAGCGGACACCGCTGTTTTGGTTGGTGCTCTTTTGGTCTTGGGCGATCGTGTAAAATGTATTCCCATTTATCTCGTATCCTTTGTAAGTCAATACAGTCAAAGATGGTCCCCTGGACAACAAGTACAACTCATCACAAACAGTGTTGTCACCTCTGAGACGTGTTTCCAACCAACTGCTGAAAGTCCTGATGTATTCACATGTAATCCAGTCGTCGCATTGCTCCGGGTGTTTGGAGCGCAGACTGTTCTTGTGTTCATCGACATACGGGGTCACCAAGGTAGAGTTCTGTAGAACTGTGTAGTGTGCTTGAGACCAAGAATATCCGTCCCTGCATATTATTGAGTCTCTTCCAAGAGTGCCTTTTCCAGTCAGTCTCCCCTCATACCACGATTTAGGGAGACCTATCTTGTTAAGGCCAGGAATGAAGTCAACACAAAACCCGATAACATCCTCTGTTTGATGGCCCATGGAGATGATTCCTTCTGGCCTAGCGCGGTTACGGACATATTTCTTTAGGACTCCCATGAACCTCTCAAAGGGGAACATATTGTGTAGAAATACGGGCCCCAGGATGACAATCTCGTCGACTAGATGAACTAGGACGTGCGTCATGATATTGAAGAAGGATGGTGGGAACACCAGCTCGAAACTGACAAGACATTGCGCCACATCACTCCTTAGCCTTGGTAAGATTTCTGGATCGATCACCTTCTGAGAGATTGCATTGAGGAATGCACATAGCTTCACAATGGCTAATCGGACGTTTTCCGGTAGAAGCCCCCTCAATGCAACTGAAAGCAGTTGCGTCATAATCACGTGGCAGTCATGAGACTTTAGGTTCTGAAACTTTTTCTGTGGCATATTTATTATTCCCTTTATATTCGACGAGAAGCCAGTCATGACCTTCATACTGAGCAGGCATTCAAAGAAGATTTCTTTCTCTTCTTCCGTAAGAGCGTAGCTGGCAGGACCTTTATACTGCTTCGGAGGCATGCCGTCTTTTTCGTGCAAACGTTGCAGGTCCTCCCGTGCCTCAGGTGTATCTTTTGTCTTCCCATACATGCCCAAGAAGCCTAGCAGGTTCACGCAAAGGTTCTTCATCATGTGCATCACGTCGATTGAGGAGCGGACCTCTAGGTCTTTCCAGTAGGGTAGGTCCCAAAATATAGATTTCTTCTTCCACATGGGTGCGTGTCCCTCAGTGTCATTCGGAACAGCTAGTCCACTGGGACCCTTTCCAAAGATTACGTAGTGTAAATCATTGACCATAGAAAGCACGTGATCACCGGTGCGCATGGCGGGCTTCTTCCGGTGATCTGCCTCGCCTTTGAAATGCTTGCCTTTCTTTCGACATTGATGGTTGGTCGGAAGAAATCGACGATGGCCCAGGTACACATTCTTCCTGCATTTGTCCAGGTATATACTTTCAGTGTCATCTAAACAGTGCGTGCATGCGTGGTATCCTTTGTTTGTCTGTCCTGAAAGGTTACTGAGAGCGGGCCAATCGTTGATGGTCATGAACAGCAACGCCTTAAGGTTAAATTCCTCCTGTCTGTGCTCATCCCACATACGTACACCATTTCCATTCCACAACTGTAAAAGTTCTTCAACTAATGGCCTTAGGTACACATCAATTTCGTTGCCGGGTTGCTTAGGGCCTTGGATGAGAACTGGCATCATAATGAACTTCCGCTTCATGCACATCCAAGGAGGAAGGTTATACATACATAGAGTCACGGGCCAGGTGCTGTGATTGCTGCTCTGCTCCCTGAAAGGATTAATGCCATCCGCGCTTAAAGCAAACCATACATTCCTTGGGTCCTTTGCAAACTCATCCCAGTACTTTCTCTCGATTTTTCTCCACTGCGACCCGTCAGCGGGTGCTCTCAACTTCCCATCTTTCTTTCGGTTCTCACTGTGCCATCGCATCAACTTGGCATGCTCTTCGTTTCTCAACAGACGTTTCAACCGTGGTATTATAGGAGCATACCACATCACCTTCACAGGAACCCTCTTCCTGAGGGGCTCGCCGTCAACATCACCAGGGTCATCTCGTCTGATCTTATACCGCAACGCACCGCATACCGGGCATGCGTTCAGATCCTTGTATGCACCGCGGTAGAGGATGCAATCATTAGGGCATGCATGTATCTTCTCCACCTCCAATCCTAGAGGGCATACGACCTTCTTTGTTGCGTATGTACTGTCGGGCAATTCCTTATCCTTTGGAAGCTTCTTCTTCAATATTTTCAGTAGCTTCTCAAATCCTTTGTCAGCCACAGCATTCTCTGCCTTCCACTGCAGCAATTCCAGTACGGTACCGAGCTTTGTGTTGCCATCTTCGCAATTGGGGTATAACCCTTTTTTGTGATCCTCTAACATGCGATCGAACTTCAGCTTCTCCTTTTGACTAATGCATTGCGTCCTTGCATCGACAATGACCCGGCGGAGATCATCATCATCGGGCACATCGTCTGGTTCCTCTTGATCTTCAGCAGCTTCACCCGTGGCAGCATCATTGGGCACATCGTCTGGTTCCTCTTGATCTTCACCAGCTCCCCCCGTTGCAGCATCACCGTATTCAGGGGGCACATAGTTGTCATCGTACTCTTCTTCTTCGCTGTCTTCCATCATAACCCCTATTTCTCCGTGTCTCGTCCAAACATTATAGTGTGGCATGAAACCCTTGTAAAGCAGGTGGGAGTGAAGGATTTTCTGGTTAGAGTAAGACCTCGTATTCCCACATTCAGTGCATGGACAACACATAAAACCATTCTGCTTGTTTGCCTCAGCCGCATCGAGAAACTCATGCATGCCCTTAATGTACTCGCGGGTGTGTCTGTCACCGTACATCCATTGCCGGTTCATCTGCGTGCATTATATATAATTAAGTGTCCATATCATCTTCTCCTCCTCAATTTTTTTTATTTTTTCCTTCAACAAATTGTTTTCTTCTTCAACTAAATTTAACCTCTCGACAATAGGGTCGGTTGGCATTTCCGATTCACATACATCCTAGATAAATAAAATCTATGTCACATTGGTCGGCATAATTTTCATAAACAATAAATGAACCAATAGTTATAAAGATAATATACATACCAAATCCGAATCATAGACAGGACGAGGACCGACGGGGGCGGATACCAAAACCATCGCACTATATAAGATGCAATAATAAATGTAAGAAAATGATACAAGTATCTATCTAAACATACAAGTAAGAATATTTTTCCTTTCAGAAAGAAGATAAGAACAAGAGGCTCACCACGATGGTGTCGGTGATGAGATCGGCGCGGGTGATCGACGGCGGTGAAGACGGGGACGGGGTGTGACGGACTGCTAAATCTAGACAAATCTCGAGGAAAATGGAGCTTGGAGGTCGAGCTTCGAGAGGAGAAAGCTTAAGTAGTGTGGCTCGGGCATTCCATCAAACACCTCATGTGCATAGGAGGTGAGCTAGAGCACCACAAAGCCATCTCCCCCTCGGCCAGAAAAAACAGAGCACTATGCTCTGCTCTTGCGCGAGGGGGTATCTATAGGCACCTCATTGGTCCCGGTTGGTGACATGAGCCGGGACTAAAGGGGAGCCTTTGGTCCCGGTTCAAGCCACCAACCGGGACCAATGGTGGTGGGCCAGGAGCGAGGCCCATTGGTCCCGGTTCGTCCCACGAACCGGGACCAATGGCCCACGTGGCCCGGCCGGCCCCCTGGGCTCATGAACCGGGACCAATGTGGGACTGAACCGGGACTAATGGGCTGAGCCGGCCTGGACCATAGCCCTGTTTTCTACTAGTGTAAACACCGAGTGTTGCCCCGCGTGGGCGAGGGGAGGGGGCGTCGGCCGTGGGCCGTGGGTAAATCTGGACGTCGAACTCGAGCTTTCAGGCTCGGCTCGGGCTCGCCCAGGCTCAGCCCGAGAAACAAAAAGGCCGAGCCGAGCTGCGTTATTGGGCTTGTTTCGGCCTCGGCGTGAGGGCAAAGCAGCAGGCGCGAGCGGTGCCACCCCCGCCTCCGCCTCGGCGTCTACCTGACAACAAAGGTATCGGCGCGCGAGCGGCAGCTGCTGTTGCATCCGGCTGGACCGGCTCCGCGAACACCTCCGTCACGCCTACTTCTCCGGCTGAAGCTGAGTCCTGGGTAAGCACAAATTAAAGCAGTGGCCTGCTCTTCTTTCCTCTGGATATAAATAAAGCTTGTGAGCTTGTTGTGTGATGCATAGGAATAAGCCAGAGAACAACAAAAGAAGTAGTGAATTTCCTATTGTTTCCACTTGATTTATGCCCATCTGCTATTGTCCATTATAATCAGTTGTGCTTAAGTAATTGATTGTTTCCTGAAGATTTGCATATGACTAAGTCTAACGCAACCAGAGTCCTCCAGTTTTGCGCCTGCAGATATTTTGTAGCAATTGCATAATATTTTACAGTCTGTAACATGATTGTCTATTTCTGATGTAGCAAGTTATTATTCAGTCTGCTAGCCTAGCTAGCTTTGTGTAGGAGGAATCAAGTTATTATTTGGCTGTTCATTGGGCGCGTTTGAATGTATATGTTGTACAACATTGGGTGCATTTGAGTGTATATACTGTCTAAAAAGTGAGTATTTATGCCCATGTAATGCCCTTGTTTATTGAGGGCTCAATTGTTTTGTTGTAGAAACTATAGATGGATGCATATGTTTAACTTCATTCTTGCTGTCCTAATCTCAGTATACTTGTCGTACAAATATTTAGTGGATTTTCCTTCAAAATATCATTGTTTGAACAGGAACATGAGCCGGAAGAGAATCGTGTCCAGGAGCAGGATGAGGAAGAGAAGAATGAGAATGTGTATGTGCCTGCTGATGAGTCCGAGTCTAAGGAAGAAGAGAACTCGTATGATCTTAGAGATGACATGTCAGAGGATGAAATGGATATTGTTCAGTCCCCTGGAGGTGAGACTGATGTGTTTGTTGTTAGTTCAGAAGAAGACAATGCAAGAACAGGAGAGAAACACAAGAAAGGGGTGAAAGTCAAGCGCAAGGTCACTACCAAGGGCAGTAGCAAGTCCAGTACTAGCAGGGAGAGTTCAGATTGTTGGACTATTTTTGAGAAGGTGAAGGTGAAATCAGAAAAGGATCCTAAGGTTGAAGAGTTGAAGGCAAAGTGCATGCATTGCCACAATTTATACATATATGTTCAAGGTTCAAGCACCACAACACTTAATAGGCATATGAAGAAGTGTAAGATCTTCAAGAACAAGGTTGCGAGGAAACTTATACAATCACGGCTTGGGTACAAGCCGTCCAATGTTAGAGGTGAATCCGGTCTTCCTCTAGGTGTGCCATCCAATGGGTATGAGCACACAACTATGAAGGAGTTGATTGCAAAAATGGTGGCTGTCCATAACTACTCATTCAGGATGGTGGAACATGAGTGGTTCAATATTGTGATGAAGTACTCGAACCCGCTATATCAAGAAATTGGTAGGAAGGCAATAAGAGCTGAGTGTTTGAGGGTTTTCAATAAAGAGAAGGAAATCCTTAAGGCAGCCCTGCAGAATGTGGACCACATTAGTCTCACTACAGATATGTGGACAAGTAACCAAACCATTTCTTATATGTGTGTAGTGGCACACTATATAGATAAACATTGGAGGATGCAGACTCGTGTGCTTGCATTCATGGAGTTGGACCCCCTCACAGTGGAAATGTCATGGCTGTTGCATTGTTTGAATGTGTGACTGAATGGAAGATAGAAAACAAGATAGTGTCCATCACACTAGACAATGCATCAAACAATGATTCAGCTGTTAGAGATTTGAAGGCAATGTTTTCTGTTCGAAGAGGGACAGACTTTGAAGCCAAATATTTCCATGTCCGGTGTTGTGCTCACATTGTCAACTTGGTAGTGCAGGATGGGACAGCCTGCATGAGCACTTTGGTAACGAACCTAAGGGAGACAGTGAAGTACTTCAAGAAGTCCCCTTCCCGGCTGCACAAATTTGTTGAGATTTGCAGGAGTTTAGGCCTTAAAATTGGAGCGCATTTGACCCTAGATGTTTGCACGAGGTGGAGTTCTACATACAAGATGTTGGAAACTGGCCGACCATATAGGCAAGCCTTGGTGTCTTATGCTGATTCGGATGCCAACTACAAGTGGAAGCCTACAAACAAAGAATGGGATATGTTTCAGCTTATTGAACCATTGTTGTTTGCTTTTGCTAGAGTGACTACAGCCTTTTCAGGTCAATCCTATCCCACCGCCAACATATTTTACCCCCACATTGTGAGTATCAAAATTGCTTTGAGAAAAGCCATGGTTCATAAGGACAAAACCTACAATGCTATGGGACATGCTATGATGGACAAGTTCAACAAATATTGGGAAGAACCAAACAATGTCATGGTTCTTGCCACTTTCCTGGATCCAAGGTACAAAATGAAGTACGTGGATTGGTGCTTTGGGCAGATCTATGATGAGGATAAGGCTGAAACTGAGTTGTCTGCATTCAAGAAAGATTTGGACAAGTTGTACGAGAAATTTGATTCTCAAAAGAGGCAAGCTGAACCTCAATGCAAGAATACTTGCAATACAAGTACCTCAATGCCACCTGCAGATTCTGAGTTTCTCTCATTCTTATCATCCACTTCTACAAAACGATCTAAGAGTGAATTGAGAAACTATATGGATGATGCAAATGAGGGTATGGTTGCCACTTTCAATCTGCTAGAGTGGTGGAAGGTGAATGCACTTAGGTATCCTGTTTTGGCAAACATGGCAAGAAGATTCTTAACTATCCCTGCTAGCTCGGTGTCTTCTGAATCCACTTTTAGCACCGGTGGAAGAATTCTGGATGATTATCGAAGCTCTCTAAAACCATACATGGTGGAGGCATTGGTGTGTGGCGGAAGCTATATCAAGGGTGCTCACAAAGACTTAAATGTGTTGGTATGTTTTCGATCTATGTTTCATGTCGTATGATTTCAATATGCATCATGTTATTGCCATAAACTAAAAATCTAATGGCTAACTTGCACAAAACTAGGATGTGGAAGAAGATGATGAGGAGGAGGATGCGGAGAAGGTCAAATTGCCTAAAAGTGTGGCAGATTGCAACTACTAGTAAGTATGTTACTTGTAAGATTTTTTTAGTTTACTTTTGTTACTTGTAGGCTTTTCTTATTTACAATAACCATTGTTACATGTAGGATACATTGTAGGGAGAAGACCATCAACATGCATTTGTCAAATTTGCACATGGAAGTAAATCAAGCAATGGATCTATATTGGGCGTCACCCTTGAATGATGGAGTTCTTGCATGGCTTATGTTGCCTGAACTTTAGATGTGACATATGTCAACTTCTCAACCTTGGACTATTAAGTTTATGTTGTCATTGAACTTTGAACTATGGATGTGACATATGTCATCTTATTTTGCTAAACTCATGAATGGTTTATGTTCATCTCAATTTCTTCAGTGTTGTCCAAACTTGGGTGCATTTGATGTCCAAATTTCAGTGTACTTGCTGTCCAAACCTGTGTGTATTTTTCTGTCAATAGTTTCAGACATTCAGTGTTAATGCTGTCCAAACTTGGGTGTACATGCTGTCAAAGTTTCAGGCTTTCAGTGTTGATGCTGTCCAAAGTTAGCACTTGGATGTATTTGCTGTCAAAGTTAGCACTTAGCACATATAAATACTACTATATTAGGAAGAGAGGGAGTAGTCTGCACGCTGATGTGCAGTGCACACGAGCTGCCGAGTTGGACCGAGCCAGCACACAGCTCGGGTCGAGCCTGCTACTTAGGCTCGCCTGAGCAGTTAGCTCGGGCTGGCTCGGCTCGTGCTGGGCGAGCTAATGGCTGGCTCGGCCCTAGCTCGGCTCGGCTCGGCTCGCGTCCAGGTATAGCCGTGGGAGGGGGCGAGTGGTGCCCTGCCTCTATGGGCCGAACTGGGCCGCCCAGTCACAGCGCAAAAAACGGCCTCATGAGCCCTGCGGCGGCCGCGTGCACTGAGGGACGCGTTGCAGCGTGAGTTTAGTCCAACCTCGAAAGCGAAGGGGCGCGAGGAGCGACTTAAATAACTGCCTCCGCCCCCTCTTTCGAACTCCCCTGCTATTACTCACCACGGACGAGACATCTCCGTCATCGGCTCTCATAACTGAGAAATGGCAATTGCCAGTGTCACAGATATCCACTGGCCCATGTATCACAGCTAGCCTCTGCCTATACAAATCAAACTCAAGGATGCGAGCTGATCTCTCAGAAAGCAGCCAGTAAAGCGAATTCCCAACCAGGACGCAAGCCATGCCCCTGTAAACAATGGTGCGAAAGCTGTAGATAGAATTCTCAGGTGGCAGGCGATCCCTGGCTTATGCTGTTCTTTGTGCGTGCCTATCAGTATCAAGACGACCTGGAAGTGGTGGAGACGCGGTGCTGGTCGCCATTGACAGGGTCCCACACCAGGGCCTGGTTGTGCTTCCCGAGCAAGATGAGCACGAGGCCATGGCGGCACTTGAGGAGCCTGAAGCTGCTGCCGTCGTCGAACTGCAAAGAGAAGCGCCCGACGGGAAAACGGTTGGGGGGCTCCAGAGTTGGCACGAAGGAGATCCCGCAGGCAGGCGTCACTTCCTCAAAGATGAAGCCGAGGAGGGGAGGGTTGCGGCGGTGATGGCGGCGGAAGCGGCGGAGGAATCGGGGGTCAGAGACGAGGCAGCGCCAACGCTTGCAGACGAGCGAGGCGCGCGGGAGGGAGGAGGGCTGAGGGGGGAGGCGGAGGAGGATCTCGGAGAGGAGGTCTTCGTTGTCCAGCGGCGGCGCCGCCGCCGTCGAGCGGGGAGGGCGGCGGAAGCTGCTCATCTCGCCCTACTCACTGATGAAGGAGT
>NC_041390.1:46042114-46049321 GCF_002162155.2 Triticum dicoccoides | reverse complement strand
CACGATGTGTGCTAAGGAAAACTGAAAATCATAGAGCATCCTGTATTAGGCACCTCTCACCTTTGTCTCAAAAAAAAGACACCTCTCACCTCATGAGTCATTTTGCTCAACAACAAAAAAAACCTCATGACTCATTTTTTGCCAAACTGTCATCCTAATCATCTTCTTATGAGATTCTTCAAGCTAAACGTGGATGCTTAATTTGATGTGCACTCATGAACAGGAGGATCAGGCGCTCTCATTAGAGATCAACTCGGCTATTTCACGTCGGCTAGTTGCCGAGGGATCCCTTTTGTTTGATGTTGCAACAGCTGAAGCTCGTGCTCATGTCCCAAGGTTTAATACTTGCCGGGCAAGTGCTGCAAGCAAAATCGTCATGGTGGAATCTGACCATATGGAGGCCCTCAAGGTTATGCATCAGGAGGCGATTCTACCAGACATGAGTGCGACGACGGTCTATGAGGAGTGTCCGTTTCGTTGTCTCAATTTTGTCCAACTAATATTAGTCCTTGTTCTAAGGATACTAATATGGCAGCGCGTGTCTTAAATAGTTGGGTGTTAGATGAACATGTCTTAACCTGTAAGCTGTAGCTGCAGCTCGCATCGGCGTCCCTGATGGTGGGGTGGACGGCTGCGGCGCCGCCATCTCCACGTCGGGACTGCCCTGCAGGGATCCTCGACGGAGATGTTGTTCCTTCGCTCCGCCCTTCTGTAGCAGGCATCAAGAAACCAAGCAGCTGCACATTGTAGCCTTTTCTTTTACAGAAGTGGTAGCATTTTGTGCTGCAGTAGTTAGTATTGATTTTCTCCTTCAAGATTGCTGCAGTAATTAGTAATCAAGATTGACAGGAACAATGGTTCAAGATTGCTGCGGTAGTCAGTATTGATTTTGTTCTAAATCACGCTTGCTGCAGTAGCTAGCAATCCTGTTGAGTTCACTGAATGTTAATGGGCATCATGTTCCAGAATTCAGAGGGTTCTCTCGCTGTATATACTCTTACATCAGAAAGGTCATAAACATTACACTTCTATGAATATCATCCCAAGGGGCAAACGAGTGACCTGAAATTTTGAATATCATCCCAAGGGGCAACCGATTTACTTTGAGATTCCAGAAAAAAAATTCGGGATGCCCGTCCCAGGAGAAACTCACAGTTGTTACTAGCCAAAATTCGGCAGCCAACCAAGCGCCCTCTACATATCTCTGAGCAACCTTCTGTTTCTTATGCTCGCATGACTATACATAACATACCACGATCTGATGATGCACCAAGATCCTAATAGACCTGTGCTGCAGTCATAAGTTCCCTTCACCCGGCTCCTTTCCTATACAAGAACACAAGTTGTACTTCATCCAGGCATTCAGATGTTGATCCGTGGGCTGGCCTAGAAAATAGAAATCATGCATCAATCCCTGGCCCTGGGTACGCAGGGAGACTCATGATCCGCCTGTCAACCACAGGGGCACCCACCGTAAAATGGTACAAGCTTTGGAACTCCAGGTCTTTCAAACCAAGAACCTCATGAACTGCACAACAAATGTATGTAGGAAATTAATTAGATATTTTGTCAGGAATTTAAATTACAGGTAATACCTACAGCTACCAAAGAATAATGAAAAACTGAAATGAGTTAAGGAGTTAAGTTTTTGGAAACAAGATCTTCCAAGTTCCAAGGGTACCAATAGGTAGTTCACGATTTCCGAACCTCAAAACATAATACTGATAAATTTGTACTTGCTACAAACTGAATCATGTAGAAACAAGTCAAACAACATATATGATCTGTTATTCAAGATTAAAGCATATACATGTAACATTTTAGTGACCAAAACCAATAAAGCAGCAAGGTTTCCCTGATCCATACACAAGAACACATTGTGATGATTTTTAATTGTAAGGGGGAACCTTGTACCCGCCCACACAATAATTTCCCACACTTTAATGCGGCATTTACAAAGTATTCAGCAAAAGGACCATAAGAGGCTTAGTCATTCCACCTCTTGACAGTACAATTATATCTTTAGCTTAAGCTTACTAAATGATCTGCAAGCGTGAACACAACAAATGCAGCTTTATAGCTTGGTTTGAAGTTTGAACCACGAGGCGTAACTGTTCAGCACAATGGTATGTTCTAAATCGGTTGTTCAGAGAGAAAAGTTGGGTAGCAGCAAATGAAGATTACTTGCCAAACACAGCTAGTAAGATCTATTTACCATATATAGTTAAGGGAGCATACATACAGTTCAATTACTAACTGGTCTTTTGAAAATACTGGATCATCTTACCAGCATCATCAAAGTAGCAACCAATCCCCGTGGCAGATATCCCTACAGCATGCGCCTCAAGGTAGAGAACTTGACCAAGAACACCAGTCTCCCAGAATAAACGAGGATACATCCATTCACCTTTGTCATCCAGCACAGGTTCAAATCGAGCAATCATCCCAAGGCTAAAACATCCATGTGAGGCAATATCCTGCATCAAGAATCAGGAATGCATCATGAGCATCTCACCTCCAATTCCATGATAAACTATAAAACTAATACTTTGAGTATTCACATGAGCTCCACTAATTACTGCAAAAATAAATAAAACCACACAACATCCCAACTTGGCGGGTTCCCCTATCGAAGGATAACGGAACAAGGTTTGACACCCTACGGTGTAAAAGAAAAAAAGAAAGGAAACTAAGCCAAAAACAAAAGCAACCACATGCTACTTGAACTTGTATCATAACATCTATACCACTATATAGTGTGCCAATAGCTCCACATATTAATCGTTGGATATGCCGATCCAACGGTCAAGAGATGGCAAATCCGAGCATTATCATCCGTTGGATAAAGTTTTCAACTCATAGGATTTTGCCATGTAACTTCTAATTGAACCCCCAACTCTACCATCTCATGTGTTCTAGAAGCATCTATCGACATGCTTATCTGATACTCTAATAAAAAGGGACTAGAACAATCTGGATTCTAGAGAGGTAAGAACCAAGTTGGATCTTGTCCAAAACAATTCTACGAAAGGAAATACATATTCAAATGTATTTTCCCATGCTTTTTATATACATTTAAATGACGTGCAAAGCACGTACAATTTACTAGTAGAGCTAAACAGGCAAACAGCGGCACCACATCTACAGGTGGGAGATTAAGTTTCTGAACTTCAGCCACACAGGGACCCCATTGATCAGCATGATTGAGACACACAAGCAGAAGGAATCCAAACAATGTTCTTCACCAAACAGAAGGTAGCCTCTACATACAGTTTGAGCATGGCAAAGGCCATTCATTATAAATCAATGAAAAAATTGTTCAGCAGCCACAAAGATATAATTATTTGTGTTAAAAGAAGCCATAAGCAATAACAGTTGCTGAATTTGATCATATACCTGCATACATGATATCTGCATTGCCAACCTCTGGCAATCCCCTTTCATCAGTCTGTAGAGTGGGAGGCCATCAGGGCATCCCTCTGGTCGAGCCCACTCAAAATCTTGTCGCATAGCATGTCGTAATGTATCAAAATGCTCTTCGTTCCTAACCAAGAAATACAGCCCCTTGGCCAGTCCTGAGACACGGTGCACAAACAGTGCGGCGTGCACCTCTGCGTCCCATGGCAACACGCGAAATGGTAGAGCGCTCTGTGGTCCCTGTCGCCCCCTCGGGCTAACCTCGCCTGAAGGCAGGCAATGCAGCAGTATCTGATAGAATTCCTCCTTCCCCATCACGTGCTCCCCGTCCATGTCAACCGCGCTCCTCCGCCGCCGTACCACCTCCTGCGCCGTGAGATCCTTATACAGCCCTTCCGACAATTTGGAGCTCGTGTTCCACGGGCTCACCGAGAAGCCCTCCCCAGGCATAGGTCGGTGTTTCTTGACAGCCTCTGCCGTCTTGTAAATGACATCCCACACCACATGATCCTTGCTGAGCGCATTCGCCTTGCCCACCCACTCCAACTCATCGAATTCCCTCAGAGCATCACTCATCCTCCCATAGTCCACCTCCGGCTCTTCTGAGCCCGCAGGGAACAACAGGAGAGCACAATCTGGGTGTTGCCTCTCCACCCATGGCGCTGGCCCCTTCTTGCCACTCACCATTTTGATTTTGTCTGCAGGAGCAGGGGCAGGGCACCCTTTGTCAACCCCCACTAGCCTCCCAAGGTCCTGATCGGACAAGCCGTCGAGCAACCGCGCATCCCACCCAAGAGTGGCTGCGGCCAGGGCGACCGCGGCCAGCGCGTGGCCCACGTCGTGGTTGCAGTACCGCAGCGCCCGCTCGCCGTACTTCCAGGCCTCCCGCCAGAAGACGGACGACAGCGCGAGCACTGCGGTGGCCGGCCGCGGCAGGAGCGCCGAGCGGTCCCCGGCGGACAGGGTGGCGCGGGCCTCGAGGAGGTGGTCGCGGGGCGCGTAGTGGGAGAGGACGAGGCGGCCGGGCTCCCGCGGGTCCTCGAACAGGACGTGGGCCTCGGTGGGGTGGAGGTTGCCGCTGCTGGGGTTGACGCGGAGGGACCAGGTGGACGCGCCGGCGGACTTCCAGGCGGAGAGGGCGAGCGAGTGGAAGAGGAGGTCGGAGAGGGAGTCGAGCGAGAGCGGCCGCGGCGGCGGGGGCGGCGCGTGGAAGAGGGCCGGGTAGGGAACGGGCGCCGGGGGCGGCGGGTTGGGGAGAGGGGTGGCGGGGGAAGGCGAGAAGCGGAGGAAGGGGTTGGGCTGGTTGGCCCAGTCGAGGCGGCCCGGGCCGCGCGCGTAGCCGGCCGTCAGGCTGTGCTTGGTCCGGCAGTGGTACTCCGCCGCCGGTGAGGAGGACGGCGTCGCGGAGGGGGAGGCGGGGGCGGAGGACATCGCGACGCGGTGGATGGCCGGGAGGGGAGGAGCGGCGCGGCGAGGGGGGACGTGGTGGCAGCAGCGCCGGAGGAGGAGCATCTCGGGTGGAAGACGTCTCCTCCGGTTCCGGGAGGGAGGGAAGGGGATCGAATGCGGCAGAAGCTTCGGTGAGTGGGCCGGGCCGGGCAGTAAGAGGGACAGCACCCGAGCTTACTCAAAGGCCCAAAGGAAGCCCTAGCCCATCTAAGCTTTCCCCTTCTCTCCCAGTCTTGGCCTCTCTCTCCCCGTGTCCCGTCTCCCTTCCCAGCCGCCTCGTGCCTCGCCCTCTCCCATCTCCGACTGCGCCGCCGCCCCCTGTGCCAGCGTTGCTTGCTCCGGCCCCGTTATCGCCGACTGCTCAGCTCCAGTACTCAGAGATGGCGGCGAGGAGAGCCAGCGCCCGCGCGCGGCCCAACGTGCTGGTGACGGGGACGCCGGGGACGGGGAAGACGACGACGTGCTCCCTCCTCGCCGACGCCGCGGGCGTGGCGCACGTCAACATCGGCGACCTGGTCCGCGAGAAGGTCCTCCACGACGGCTGGGACGAGGACCTCGACTGCCACGTCATCAACGAGGACCTGGTATTGAGCCTCCTCCCCACCCCCAAATCCTAATTAGTAGGAGTAATACACTTGCTTCTGATTCATCCGTAGGCTTCTTCTTGAGGGTGAAATCGTCGGTTCCATTAAGCAATAGGTGCAGCTAAATCACCCACCACACACAGGGTTTATTACAAAGTCAGCTAGCTCACCCACCACATCAGAGTTTCAATTTTGTAGTACCAATTTCAGCAAACAAGGACGGGAAGGGGAAGGGCAAAGTCTCAAACTCACCATGGCTAGGAAAATGTCACCTCTCGCATGGGAGGAGGACATGGAGATGGCTGAGAACTTGAGTGTGGCCATGCTCGGTAGGGAGTTGTGGGGTCGCTTTGATCTGCAGGATGGGGGCACAGTAGCAGTGGCGGCTAGCCTTCTCCTTCAGTTACCGGCGACATCAAGCCAACACCATGGCTGAAGGGAGGGAGCTACATCAGCGTACATATCTGGGGGAGGGAGCAGCGGAGCAGCGGCTGGACCTCGGCCTTCTCCTTCCTCGATGGCGTGGCGACTGCTGCTGCTTGGGGCAGGGGATGAGGGAACACCGGTCGGTTATGGAGAGAATGCGGCGAGAAAGGGGGCACGGGGGTTGTTCTGTATGGATAGGTTTAGGGTTTTGACGTATCCACAAGTATCCAAATTAAATTTTTTTTTGGGAAATGGAAAATCCTCCGATACATACGGGATACATATCTAGGTTTATCTGGATGTATCCCTGTATTGGGACAGTGTCCACCCCTGATACGGCAGCTTTGTGCTGTACCCACTGTTTTTAAGGCGGTAAGGCGAGGCGAGGTGCTGGGGGGGCGCCTCACTGCCTAAACGCTAAGGCATAAGGCGAGGCGACGCCTTTGAGAGTTCTATGCAACAGAATTAAGTAGAATTTGGTAGGCAGTAGGCAACTAGGCATACAGCCATACACAGCTTGCTGTTGCCTGCTGTCTTGGAGAGGTGCTGCTTGCTTGCTGTCCTGGAGGAGGGAGAAGCTGCAGGAGAGGTTGGGGAGGACGAACTGCAGGAGAGGAGGGGGAGGGGGATCTGCCGGAGAGGAGGGGGGGAAGCTGCCGGAGAGGAGGGGGACAAGCTCAGATACAGCCTGAGGTGGGGGTGGGGGGAAACTGAAACTGGTTACAGCTCTCTCTTTCTCTCTCTCTCTCCCTGCTAGTAACTGTTGGCGCCAAAACAGACTTTCCCGCCCTTTTCTTCCCTCCCAGATCTCTGTTTCCCGCCTGAACCTCCCAGCCCTGTCTAAGGCTTCCTCATTTACCTAAGGCAGGCAGAGTGGCGCCTAGGCGGACTCCTTGGACGCCTTATGGACTAAGGCGGACGCCTTAGACACACAGGTAAGGCAAGGCCGACGCCTTGGCTCCTGGGGGCGCCCTGATTAGGCGACGCCTTAGGGACGCCTTAAAAACAATGGTTGTATCCATGTTTACTAGGGTAATTTGGTTCATAACCAAAACAAATCATGTCTGATTAGTTAATTGCCTAAACTTAGAAGCATGCTCATGGTATATCACATATACATTGGCACATGTTGTACATGTTGCAGTCTTGTAGATACAGTGGCGCACGATGCCCGTCTAAAAGGTGAGCAATTTTCTCATATAGTGGACTGACATTTTTTTATTGATACCTTGTGTGACCTCTTATCGCTCACATCTATGTTTTTAAAGTGTCCCTAAGGCGACGCCTAGGCGTCGAAGCGCTCCCCCTCCACTTTGGAAAATCGACCGCTT
>NC_041390.1:46028240-46041807 GCF_002162155.2 Triticum dicoccoides | reverse complement strand
TAAAAACATAGGTTCACATGGACAGCCTCACTAGCTTACTTGCCAGTTATCCCCTATGCTTAGGTTTGCGCTGCTGCCACGGCCTCTGTTGATATTCTTTCCTTGATGGCCTCATCAACGGTTTTCTTTGTCCCTTCAAGCTCTCTTATGTGAGTGTTTCGCCTATCTCGGTGAAGTACTTTTGCAAGGCAAGTCCTCAAACAATGTGGCAACAGCGGTTGGAATAATATGATCATCATTCTATTCAATAGTGCTGGGTTTTGTCAATAGGGGTAGACTTATATTAGGAGAACAGTTCGCTCAGTCTAAATTAACTACAGAGGGATCACTTACTGCACATGCGCAAAAATATTGAGGGTCTGACACTTCTAGGGAGTCGAGCGTGTTCTTTGGTGGTGTCTTGTCTCATGATCTCATCGTTGTGACATCCTATTGCATTTCCCAAGTGCTTTCAGTGTCATCTCCTCCCGTTTGGTTCAGTTGTAACTTCATCAGCCTTGCTGAACAACCTGAAGCTTGAGCTTGTGAAGTACTTCCTCCGTTCCTAAATAGAGTGTATTATTTTTTTTAAAGTCAAACACTGTCTATGTTTGACCAAGTTTATAGAAAAATATATAAAGATCTACAATACTAAATAAATAAAATATAAAAATATAATTCATGATGAATCTAGTGATAATGATTTGGTATTCTAGACATTGATATTTTTGTCTCCATGAAATTGGTCAGTTAGAGAAGTTTGACTTTTTGAAAAAATAATACACCTTACATTTAGGAGATGGAGTACTAATATTCTCCTTTGTGTATGTTCCCTGCGAGTGCTAACCTTTGGTTTCTTGTGCAACTCGTCCTGAAAAAGCATTTGGATTACTGTTGTTTGATCTTTTGTATTAACAGAAGCACACCTGAAACATATGTTTGTGTGAATAGTTGTTTTTCCTTACTGAAGACGTATAATGTTGTTCTGGACTTGAAACTCCATCGCTTCATCTGCCATCTACTAATTGATTGGAGAAGCTCAGACTTGTCATTGCATCCTCACACCGAAGATAAAGAATGCTGTTTAGAGATAAGAATAATCTTTTGCCACGTAATTGCTACAATTTGAGAAACAAGATGAATCACTTGTGTTATGTTTTATTAGTTTGGTTTTATGTTATCTGAATCCGAATCTGACCTGCATTACCCTGCTCTATCTGAAGAAAAAGGCACTTCATTTTTTCGCACATTTAATGATTCCTGTATTTGTGGGTTCAGGTTTGCGATGAGCTCGAGGACAGGATGGAAGAAGGCGGTGTACTAGTAGATTATCACGGATGTGATTTCTTTCCAGAACGTTGGTTTGACCTTGTGGTCGTGCTTCAGACCGACAACTCAATTCTGCATGATCGCTTGACGAGCAGGTAATTTTGTATCCAACTTGGAACTCTTGGAGCAAGTGGAAGTGATATGCGACGCTTATTTCTGACACAATTTTGTTTTGGTCGCAGAGGCTACATGGGTGCCAAGCTCACAAACAACATAGAGTGTGAGATCTTCCAGGTGCTCCTGGAGGAAGCGAGGGAGAGCTACAAGGAGGATATAGTGATGCCGCTGCGAAGCGACAGCGTCGAGGATATCAGCAGGAACGTTAGCACGTTGACGGAGTGGATAAACAACTGGAGACCATCCCAGTGAGCTACCAGTTCGCCGTATGCTTTCAGTGTCGAGTTAGATTATCGGGGGATTGTGTTGTGGATGGAGCCCGTGGGGGCAAGCTGACTGTAAATTAGCTGGTCTGGTCGAGTTTTTTCTTATTACAAGTGCGATGCGCGATTTGAATTTGTACCGATGAAAAGATGGGTATTGCTGCCGGAACATATGAGTTGGATTTGCATCTGTTAGCTGTTAGGGCATCCTTTTTTGAGAACGAAGTTACTGAGGACGGGCTCATTGGAGCCCAGTTTTTTCAAATGATTAACAAAATGATATTTCAATGATTCAAAAATTCAAAAAATATCTGTAAAGACTTGTACATATTTGTGATGGATCTGTAAAATGTCATTCAAAAATATTAATTTGGAAGCTGCGCAAAATATAAATCCTGGCCCAACAACAACAAAAATGGTCCGTTTTTATATATGTATTTGTTTTTTTGTGTCTACACCACATATGAAAATATATTGTCATGAAAATTTCCTTGAACATGCTATATATGTATTTGTGTATGTATAATTTTTTGGTTTTCTTTACGATGTGGAAATATGTTTCTTTTTAAACCCCTGCATTAAACCTGTCCTCATTTTTCACTTTTTGATGCTGTGCAGAATATTTGGTGAGGTGGCTAAGATTAATTTGGACATCAATTCTATTGAGTTAGCTTAAGAAATAAAATTTGTCACTTGTTCCTTGGAAAAGGTAGGCAATGAAATCTTTGCTGTCTTGCCGATAATGGGAATTATCGACAACAGACACAAAGCACCTTGTTAACCAATTGTAGGCCACTGACTCAATCTTGTGCCAATGTAGTCGTCGTCGTGACAAACAGGAACTTGGTCGGCAAGGACATGGAGGTGGTAGTCTTGGTTGGCACAGACTTGGTCAAGGTACAAATGCACCGTCCAAGTAGTGGCTACAACAATATATCGCTGCAACAAAATCCACCATCCTCGCACCCATTGAACAACCCCCATGAAGTTTGGCTTGATCCCAAGCCGACGACAAGTAAGACCACCACCCCAGGGCAAGTGCAAATAGATAAATGGTACGGACAACTGAGCTTCTGATCTCAATCTTCAAGCAATAGATCACATGAGAGCTCTTTGAGCAGTTCTTGTAACCATGGGATCTTCCATTGCATCAGTGCATGATCTCGTTGGTTCAGTTCTGGAGCAGAGAAGTCAGCCATTTTTTCATAGAAAAGTTGTCAGGATCACATGCCAGAATTGGAACAGTGCAACCCCTCGCAGCAAACATGAACATTATTAGTTGCTTCCACTTGCATAGATAACCTCCAGTCCTTAAATTTGTACAGATAAGAATCACCCAGTGCACCTTACACATGGAACTAGTAATGCAGCAACTCAACCAAGCAATGACCCAAGGAAATTGCTCACTTCCGTAAAGTTCTTCAATAGCTGCATATAATAAAGTACTTCCACCATTACAGTATACTAGTATAGCACCACTGAAAAAGTAGTCAGCTGAGTTTTTCTTCTCAGGAGAAACATTCTCAAAAAGGCCATGGCTTCAGCCTCACTAGTACCACCTTCCCGTAGGTTATCCCAAGAAAATAAATGTTGGGCTAAACCCGTAGCATTCACTTGCAAGAAACTTCCAGAAACATAAAACACATGCCAAGGAGAAGCCTAAAAAATTTCAGCAGTTGACTGCACATATTGACTATATGACCACCATTTCCCAACTCCTCCGAGAATTTGCATCTTATGCTCAGCAAAATATGCATCAGTAGGTCTGAATCGTGTAAATGACAAGTACCAAGCAGTAACATCACCAATACAATAGCAGATCTCCTCACCATGCTGCGAAACAACAATTTCTTGAAAATATCACCAGAAATTTCCCACTGAATTTGTTCGGAAGCATAAAAGGGGACCCCTCTGAAGGAACTGAGCGCCAGAATACTTAGGTTCAGTGGTGGTGGCCATGGACTTAGAACCTTAAGGTCATGTATCACCCCACCAGAGTGACCATGCATGAGGAATAGAGCGTGACAATGGTACTGCAAGGAATGGTTGCATGTACTTGTTCGCAATGGTGTGCTGAAATATAGGATGGGCGTTAGGCCCATCTAGCAATTTTTGAAAATCTCTAAGGGCCCATGTGGGTTTATTGGCAGTAGGTGTAGTGGGAAGTTTAGTCCCACCCCTCTAGTGGAGAAAGAGTTGGACCTCTTTATAAGGAATTGTCTTCCACATGCTATTGGACCTTGAGAATAAAAGAGGCTCTTCCTCCGTCGCCCGCCTCGCCACGTCACGCCTCGTCACGACGCGACGCGGGTTGCGGATTGAGCCGAGCCGATCTCACATGTACGCACTTATTTTTGCCAGTCACTAACGAAGACTGGGCCACGATCTGAAACATCGGATCGTGGTCTGTCATGGACTCGGACGTGGGTCGAGTCCACGTCTCTCCATGCGGCTGCGCCTATATATGTGTGCGGTGTCTCCCAACCCTAGCTGGCACGAACAGATCACATCTAACCCCGTCCCTCCGGTTCCTGTACGGGAGTGGGACAAATAGGTTTTTGGGAAGCGTCTGCTCGCTGTTCGTCTACTTCCTATACGTCCGTGTCGTCCTCATCATCACCATGTCCACCGACGCTGAACGTGCCGCCGCCAAGAAGCTCGAGACCGCCAAGGACACCGCTACTGCCGCCACCGCCGCGGCGGCCTCTGCATGACCTACTGGAGGTTATAACTCGTTTATCCCGCTCCTTCTATTTTCTGTTTTAACCATGCTAGCGTTATACGTAGATTTGTCTGCAATTAGCGTAGTATGTGCTTGCATGATTGAATATCAGTATGTGATTATTTTTGTCAATGCTATGTTAGTGATTTCCTCGTGGATTAAGTTAATCAAAAAAATGCCTATTTATTCAACAATCAAGAAACCTATTATGTGTAGGATTTTTTTCGGTGAGTGGCTTTGCCGCAGCACTGAAACCGGATAAGTTTACCGATACATATTTTAAGCGTTGACAGACAAAGACCACCTTATGGCTCACTGCTATGAACGTGTTCTAGGTCACCGGTGTTCCTTCAAGAACGTTTGCTCCTGAACAGGAAAAGGCATTCAAGGAAACCATCATCGTGTTCCTAGGAGCAGTTCCTAGCGTGATCGGAGATAAGTTGGTCGAAGTATATTTACATGTGCGTGTTGCCAAGGACTTTTGGGAGGCGCTCGAATCTAAGTTCGGGGCCACCGATGCTGGGAGCAAAATGTATATTATAGAGCAGTTCCACGATTACAAGATGGTTGAAAATTGTCCTGTACTGGAGCAGGCTCATGAGATAATATGCATCGTCAAGGAGCTTGAGCTTCTTAAGTGCGAGTTACCGGGCAAGTTTGTCGCGGGCTGCATAATTGCTAAGCTCCCTAATTCCTGGAGGAACTTTGCCACCACTCTGAAACATCAGAGGCGTGAATTCTCTATGGAGGATGTCATTGGCCATCTGAGTGTTGAGCATAATTCGAGGGCAAAGGACTCGCACGGAAAAGGGGCCAAAGGGACTTCTGTCACCAAGATGGTGAACTAGAGGAACTTCAACTCCCACAAGCCCAAGGAAAAGAATGGTGTCCAACAGAATATTGACTTTAAGAAGAAAGGCAAGAAGACCTTCAAGAAGAACAAGAAGGACGATGGCTGCTTTACTTGTGGTTCGATTGAACATTGGGCCAACAAGTGCCCAAACAAGTACTAGAAGCCAGGACAGGACTCCAAGTCTGTCAACATGATTATGGGCAACAATGAGAATGGTGCATCTGGGTACGGTAATTTATTTACTATTTTTTCAGTGTTTCAGCCCACCGATTGGTGGGTGGACACAGGTGCAGGTGTTCATGTGTGTGCTGGCATTTCATTGTTTTCTTCTTACCAGGTCATAGGCCACGGGTCCGTATTGATGGGGAATGGCGCGAGTGCTTCTATTCATGATGTTGGCACAGTCGATCTGAAGTTTACTTCGGAAAGGATCGTGCAGCTGAAGAACGTGCAACATGTCCCCGTCATCAAAAAGAACCTCATTAGTGGCTCCCTTCTATGTAGAGAAGGGTTTAAGTTTGTTTTTGAGTCTAATAAATTAGTTGTTATGAAATATGGACTCTTTGTTGGAAAAGGTTGAAGAAAATATGCCCTAGAGGCAATAATAAAGTTGTTATTTATATTTCCTTATATCATGATAAATGTTTATTATTCATGCTAGAATTGTATTAACCAAAAACTTGATACATGTGTGAATAAATAGACAAGCAGAGTGTTGATACGTCTTCAACGTATCTATAATTTTTGATTGCTCCATGCTATATTATCTACTGTTTTAGACATTATTGGGCTTATTTATCCACTTTTATATTATTTTCGGGACTAATCTATTAACCGGAGGACCAGCCCAGAATTGCTGTTTTTTGCCTGTTTTTGGGTTTCGAAGAAAAGGAATATCAAACAGAGTCCAAACGGAATGAAACCTTCGGGAACGTGATTTTCTCAACAGATAAGACCCGGGAGACTTGGACCCTACGCCAAGGCACGTAACAGGAGGCCACAATGTAGGGGGTGCGCCCCCCCACCCTCGTGGCCCCCCTGTTGCTCCACCGACGTACTTCTTCCTCCTATATATATCCACGTACCCCCAATCGATCAGAACATGAGCCAAAACCCTAATTCCACCGCCCTAACTTTCTGTATCCACGAGATCCCATCTTGGGGCCTGTTCCAGAGCTCCGCCGGAGGGGGCATCGATCACGGAGGGCTTCTACATCAACACCATAGCCCCTCCGATGAAGTGTGAGTAGTTCATCTCAGACCTACGGGTCCATAGTTAGTAGCTAGATGGCTTCTTCTCTCTTTTTGGATCTCAATACAATGTTCTCCCCCTCTCTTGTGGAGATCTATTTGATGTAATCTTCTTTTTGCGGTGTGTTTATTTGTTGAGACCGATGAATTATGGGTTTATGATCAAGTCTATCTATGAACAATGTTTGAATCTTCTCTGAATTCTTTTATGTATGATTGGTTATCTTTGGAAGTCTCTTCGAATTATCAGTTTGGTTTGGCCTACTAGATTGATCTTTCTTGCAATGAGAGAAGTGCTTAGCTTTGGGTTTAATCTTGTAGTGTCCTTTCCCGGTGACAGTAAGGGCAGCAAGGCACGTATTGTATTGTTGCCATCGAGGATAACAAGATGGGGTTTTCTTCATATTGCATGAGTCTATCCCTCTACATCATGTCATCTTGCTTAAGGCGTTACTCTGTTTTTAACTTAATATTCTAAATGCATGTTGGATAGCGGTCGATGAGTGGAGTAATAGTAGTAGATGCAGGCAGGAGTCGGTCTACTTGTCTCGGACGTGATGCCTATATACATGATCATGCCTAGATATTCTCATAATTATGCTCAGTTCTGTCAATTGTTCAACAGTAATTTGTTCACCGACCGTAGAATACTTATGCTCTCGAGAGAAGCCACTAGTGAAACCTATGGCCCCGGGTCTATCTTTATCATATTGTTCTCCTACTACTTTGCTATTTACTTTGCCTTTATTTTACTTTGCATCTTTATCATAAAAATACCAAAAATATTATCTTTATCATATCTATCAGATCTCACTCTCGTAAGTGGCCTCATAGGGATTGACAACCCCTATTTGCGTTGGTTGCGAGGATTTATTTGTTTTGTGCATGTATGAGGGACTTGCGCGTAGCCTCCTACTGGATTGATACCTTGGTTCTCAAAAACTGAGGGAAGTACTTACGCTACTTTGCTGCATCATCCCTTCCTCTTCGGGGAAAACCAATGCAGTGCTCAAGAGGTAGCAAGAAGGATTTCTGGCGCCGTTGCCGGGGGGAGGTCTTCGCAAAAGTCAACATACCAAGTACCCATCACATACCCTTATCTCCCGCATTACATTATTTGCCATTTGCCTCTCGTTTTCCTCTCCCCACTTCACCCTTGCCATTTTATTCGCCCTCTCTCTCTCTCTATCCTCCCTCTCTTTCTCTATTTGCCTCTTTTTTCCCATTTGCCTCTTTGTTTGCTTGTGTGTTAGTTTGTTTGCTTGTCGTTATGGCTAGTCCCTTATCTTCTCCGTTGACCCCTGAGTTCGAGATCTTTCACTTTAAACAAAGACTAGGAGAAAACTTAAAAGATGCTTGGTTGAGAATAATGGAGTCTTATCGTAATTGTACCTCTGAAATAAACCTGAGAATTTTGCTTCGCAATTTTTATGTTGGATTAAATATGTCTCATAGACAACTCTTGGATTGTGTTGCCAAAGGCAATTTTATTGAAATCGATCCCCATATTGCACTTGAAATTATAGAAGGTATAGTGGGAACAAACCTCAACAAAAGGGGCTTCATCCTACTCAGGAAGAGACACAAGTTTTTGAAAAAAATTGTGAAGTTACTAAAATCTTGCAAAAAACGCTTGAACCTCTTAAGAACATTAGTGGAAATATTCACTGCATGAATATGTTGATTACCCTTTGCAATAAACGGTTGGATTCATTAGATCTAAAAATTTCAGAATATGAAGGGAAACATAAAGAACCTCCCGGATTTAAGCTTGATTCCGCTAAAAATTTGAAAACCAAAGATGGCAATACCTATATCTATTCTTGCTTGTTATGCCTAGCTAGGGGCGTTAAACGATAGCGCTTGTTGGGAAGCAACACAATTTTATTTTTATTCCTTGCTTTTTGCTCCTGTTTAGTAATAAATAAATTATCTAGCCTCTGTTTTGGTTGTGTTTTTTGTGTTTAATTAGTGTTTGTGCCAAGTAGAACCGTTGGGAAGACTTGTGGAAAGTCTTGTTGAACTTGCTGTAAAAAACAGAAACTTTAGCGCTCACGAGAACTGCTGTCATTTTTATTTGGAGAGTGATATTTAGTTAATTATTTTTACAGATGATTAATAGATAAATTCCTCACGTCCAGAAATTTATTTTAGAATTTTTGGGGTTCCAGATCTTGCGCTAGCTACATATTACTACAGACTATTCTGTTTTTGACAGATTCTGTTTTTCGTGTGTTGTTTGCTTATTTTGATGAATCTATGGCTAGTAAAATAGTTTATAAACCATAGAGAAGTTGGAATACAATAGGTATAACACCAATATAAATAAATAATGAGTTCATTACAGTACCTTG
Organism: Triticum dicoccoides; assembly: GCF_002162155.2. Classification (NCBI taxonomy): domain Eukaryota; kingdom Viridiplantae; phylum Streptophyta; class Magnoliopsida; order Poales; family Poaceae; genus Triticum; species Triticum dicoccoides. The sequence goes on along the minus strand of NC_041390.1, from coordinate 46,032,939 downwards.
AAGTGGTATTTGTTTTCTTTCGCTAACGGAGCTCACGAGATTTTCTACTTTAAGTTTTGTGTTGTGAAGTTTTCAAGTTTTGGGTAAAGATTTGATGGATTATGGAACAAGGAGTGGCAAGAGCCTAAGCTTGGGGATGCCCATGGCATCCCCAAGATAATCTAAGGACACCTAAAAGCCAAATCTTGGGGATGCCCCGGAAGGCATCCCCTCTTTCGTCTACTTCTATCGGTAACTTTACTTGGAGCTATATTTTTATTCACCACATGATATGTGTTTTGCTTGGAGCAACTTGTATGATTTAAGTCTTTGCTTGCTAGTTTACCACAGTCATCCTTACTGTACAAACCTTTTGAGAGAGCCATACATGATTTGGAATTTGTTAGAATACTCTATGTGCTTCGCTTATATCTTTTGAGTTATATAATTTTGCTCTAGTACTTCACTTATATCTTTTAGAGCACGGTGGTGGATTTGTTTTATAGAAACTATTGATATCTCATGCTTCACTTAGATTATTTTGAGAGTCTTAATAGCATGGTAATTTGCTTAAAATCCTAATATGCTAGGTATTCAAGACTAGTAAAATTTTCTTAAGAGTGTTTTGAATACTAAGAGAAGTTTGATGCTTGATAATTGTTTTGAGATATGGAGATAATAATATCAAAGTCGTGCTAGTTGAGTAGTTGTGAAATTGAGAAATACTTGTGTTGAGGTTTGCAAGTCCCGTAGCATGCACGTATGGTAAACGTTATGCAACAAATTTAAAACATGAGGTGTTATTTGATTGTCTTCCTTATGAGTGGCGGTCGGGGACGAGCGATGGTCTTTTCCTACCAATCTATCCCCCCTAGGAGCATGCGTGTAGTACCGAGGTTTTTGATGACTTGTCGATTTTTGCAATAAGTATGTGAGTTCTTTATGACTAATGTTGAGTCCATGGATTATACGCACTCTCACCCTTCCATCCTTGCTAGCCTCTTCGGTACCGTGCATTGCCCTTTCTCACATTGAGAGTTGGCGCAAACTTCGCCGGTGCATCCAAACCCCGTGATATGATACGCTCTTTCACACATAAACCTCCTTATATCTTCCTCAAAACAGCCACCATACCTACCTATTATGGCATTTCCATAGCCATTCTGAGATATATTGCCATGCAACTTTCCATCATTCCGTTCATCATGACACATTCATCATTGTCATATTGCTTAGCATGATCATGTAGTTGACATAGTATTTGTGGCAAAGCCACCGTTCATAATTCTTTCATACATGTCACTCTTGGTCCATTGCATATCCCGGTACACCGCCGGAGGCATTCATATAGAGTCATCTTTTGTTCTAGTATCGAGTTGTAATCATTGAGTTGTAAATAAATAGAAGTGTGATGATCATCATTTTCTAGAGCATTGTCCCAAGTGAGGAATATAAAAAAGAGAAAGGCCATAAAAAAGGAAAAGGCCATATAAAAAAAATAGAGAAAAAGAGAGAAGGGACAATGTTACTATCCTTTGCCACACTTGTGCTTCAAAGTAGCACCATAATCTTCATGATAGAGAGTCTCTTGTTTTGTCACTTTCATATACTAGTGGAAATTTTCATTATAGAACTTGGCTTGTATATTCCAACAATGGGCCTCCTCAAGTGCCCTAGGTCTTCGTGAGCAAGCAAGTTGGATGCAGACTCACTATTTTCTTTTGTTGAGCTTTCATACTTTTATAGCTCTAGTGCATCTGTTGCATGACAATCCCTACTCCTTGCATTAACATCAATCGGTGGGCATCTCCATAGCCCATTGATTAGCCTCGTTGATGTGAGACTTTCTCCTCTTTTGTCTTTTCCACATAACCCCCCTCCTTATATTCTATTCCACCTATAGTGCTATGTCCATGGCTCGCGCTCATATATTGCGTGAAAGTTTATAGGTTTGAGATTACTAAATTATGAAACAATTGCTTGGCTTGTCATCGGGGTTGTGCATGATGAGAGCATTCTTGTGTGACGAAAATGAAACATGACTAAACCATATGATTTTGTAGGGATGAACTTTCTTTGGCCATGTTATTTTGAGAAGACATAATTGCTTAGTCAATTTGAACTTTTGTCTTGAATCTTTCGGATCTGAATATTCATACCACAATTAAGAAGAATTACATTAAAATTATGTCAAGTAGCACTCCGCATCAAAAATTCTGTTTTTATCATTTACCTACTCGAGGACGAGCAGGAATTAATCTTGGGGATGCTTGATACGTCTCCAACGTATCTATAATTTTTGATTGCTCCATGCTATATTATCTACTCTTTTAGACATTATTGGTCTTATTTGTCAAATTTTATATTATTTTTGGGACTAACCTATTAACCGGAGGCCCAACCCAGAATTGCTGTTTTTTGCCTGTTTTAGGGTTTCGAAGAAAAGGAATATCAAACGGAATCCAAATGGAATGAAACCTTCGGGAACGTGATTTTCTCAACAGATAAGACCTGGGAGACTTGGACCCTACGCCAAGGCACGTAACAGGAGGCCACGAGGTAGGGGGCGTGACCTACCCTACCAGGCACGCCCCCACCCTCGTGGGCCCCCTGTTGCTCCACCGACGTACTTCTTCCTCCTATATATATCCACGTACCCCCAAACAATCAGAACAGGAGCCAAAACCCTAATTCCATCGCCGTAACTTTCTGTATGCACGAGATCCCATCTTGGGCCTGTTCCGGAGCTCCACCGGAGGGGGCATCGATCATGGAGGGCTTCTACATCAACACCATAGCCCCTCTGATGAAGTGTGAGTAGTTCATCTCAGACCTACGGGTCAATGGTTAGTAGCTAGATGACTTCTTCTCTCTTTTTGGATCTCAATACAATGTTCTCCCCCTCTCTTCTGGAGATCTATTCGATATAATCTTCTTTTTGCGGTGTGTTTGTTGAGACCGATGAATTGTGCACTACTAGGAAAAGGCCTACTAGTGGCACACCTGTTTTGCCTACTAATGGTGCACTACAAGTGCGCCACTAGTATCACGCCATTAGTATTTTGTACTAATGGCGCACCATGCAGTGCGCCATTAGTATAGCCCACGGTGCGCCATTAGTATGCCTCCCACGGGGCCATATTTACCCATGTGCTTTGGCATACTAATGGTGCACTAGTGGATGATGCGCCATTAGAGTCCTTTTTGCAGTGCGCCATTAGTGTGCTTAGTGGTGCGCCACTAGTATGAATATTAGGGTTTTTTTCTTTTCTGATATTTGCACAGGTTACAAAACATATTACTGCACATAATATAGAGAGCACAACATATAAACAACAGATTCATCAAATACAATAGAAGATTAGTCTCCGAATACAATTCATCATATTAGTCTCCGAATTTAAAATATCGAACAAAGTTAGAACATTACAAGTCTCGAAACCGCGAGTAGCGAGTTTGTCTTCACATTACAAGTCGACATACGACGACATCTCTATGCACTAGCCAAACAAAACGTTAGTAACAATTCACAGACAATACATAAGCAATATGTAAGTATGCAACAAAAGGATTGGAAGAGAAAAGCAACACATTAATAGCACGATTCATGGTCCTACTAATAAATAGCATCGATTACATATAAGTTGAACGATTGTCCAAACCAAAGAGACATACAAGTTCATTAAAGTTTAATTACAACATGAGCCAATCGATGTTTCAGAACTATACATAGCATCACTACTTTTGACTCGACTCAGGGACCGGAGCATGGATGAAGCCGCCGTCTCTCGTGATGGTCATGAAATCGCGTGCGTTGTCAGCCTGCATTTGTAGCGTTGTGTCTATCTCACTGTTGGACGGTTGATATCTGAGGTAGAACTGCCCCGAGGTACGAAGAACATCTTGATGGATGATTTCCGCAAACTCCGACTAGATGCGAAAGAATTCTTGTCTGATGTCCGCGTCCTGGATTGCCGACAATCTTGCTGTAACGCCCCGGATGTAATTTACCCAATATGTACTCCAACTCTTGCCGTTTCCGGCCTTAAGTTATTTTATTTGCTCGGGTTCGGGTTTTTGTCTCCGTGTTTTGTTGTCGTTGTCATGCATCTCATATCATGTCATCATGTGCATTGCATTTGCATACGTGTTCATCTCATGCATTCGAGCATTTTCCCCGTTGTCCGTTTTGCATTCCGGCGCTTCGTTCTTTTCCGGTGGTCATTTCTACCTTTCTTTCGTGTGTGGGGATTAAAAATTTCCGTATTGGACCGAGACTTGCCAAGCGGCCTTGGTTTACTACCGGTAGACCGCCTGTCAAGTTCCGTACCATTTGGACTTCGTTTGATGCACCAACGGCTAACCGAGGGACCGAGAAGGCCTCGTGTGTGTTGCAGCCCAACACCCCTCCATTTTGGCCCAAAACCCACCAAAGCCCTCTCCATCATTTAGAGTGTCCGATCACGATCGCGTGGCCGAAAACCGCACCACATTTGGACACTCCTAGCTCCCTCTACCTCTATATAAAGACCCCCTCATCAAAATTCCGGATCTCCCCTTCCAAACCCTAAAAAATTCGTCTCCGCCGCCACCCGGACACGTCCGGACGGAGCCGGACGCGTCCGCCGCCTCCGCCGACCAACCCGGCGCCGCCACGTGGCCCGGGCGCCCCACTTCGCCGCCGCCACCGACGCGGGCCCGTAGGCCCAACGTCGGCCCT
>NC_041390.1:46018190-46027707 GCF_002162155.2 Triticum dicoccoides | reverse complement strand
CGCGCCCGCGCCGCGGGAGCCGAGCCCCGCCGCCGTCTGCCCCAACTCCGGCCCCGGCTCCGGCCTCCTCCTCCCCTCGCGCCGGCAAGCTCCACCAACTCCGGCGCCGACCTCCCTGGCGATCCTCGTCGAACGTGCATGAACAGTACCGGCTGGATCTAGATCTGGGAATAGACCTTGGTTGACTTTTGCCCCGAAACCCTAACTTTTTGTCTATGTTCATCACATCGTAACTCCGCATCCATAGCTCCGTTTTGGGCATATAGCATATCAAAATGTTCGTCTCAAAGAGCACATCATTTCATCTCATTGCATCATTTTCATGTGGGTTCATCTTGATGCCCGAAATGCTGTTAGAAGAGTGCTATTTGAGATAATTGTCAGATCTGCTGCTTCAATTAGATATTTGTCATTTTTGCCATGATTAATGTGTGCATGATATGCCCCTGAGCTCTTCATGAGTTTTGTTATATCTTTTGCCATCTATCCAGAGGTGCAACCCATGTATTTTTGTGATGTGTGTGGTGACTAGCACAAGCTTGCAAAGTGGGGCATTCGTTAATGCTGATTTCAGGGACTTAGCATTTCCACTAAGTCCTTGGACTGTTTATCTCTTTATGCCATATGTTCGTGTTGTTTCCTAGTGATCCGTGCCTCTTTTGAGGATGATCAGTAAGGATGTTTTGTTAATCTTGTAGTGCTCTATCCATCCATATCTTTGTTTGCAATTATGGAGCACCCTAGCTTGAGTCAATCGAGCTCTACTTTTGCTATTTCGTGAATCTGGGCAGATTGTCTACTTGTTAGCGATTTTGCCGAGGATGTTGTAGTTGATCCGTGCATGCTATGTTATTGTTCTTGCCATGTCTAGCTTGTATTTTGTGTATTCTGGATGGGTGTATGCTTAGATTGTCATGACTTGCTCTGTAGTGAGTGCATCGAGCTCGTAAACATGCCTACTTGATATCTGTTTCAGCATGCTCCAGTTTTCACTAAGTCTGAGAACTGATTATGTTTTTGCCATGTTCACATGCTTGCAAATGTATTTTCTGATCCCTTTTGGCTCAAGGTCACTAAGGGACTTTTGTTAAGCTCTTTGAGTAGCTCCATGTCATGCTTTACTTTGCCATGTTCAGGTCCTGTAGCATATTGTTTCCAGGCTCCGAAGAGTGCTATCTGATCTGGAATTCCACTCAAGTGTTAATTTCACTAAGTCTGAAATCTGTTTACCAAATGCATTTTTGTCATGCTTGTTTGAACCTGTTAATGGATGAATTGGCCGTAGCTCAGTGCTAGTCTTTTGTTAAGCTTCACGAATGGATCCCTGCCATGTATTTTTATACCATGTTTGGGTGCTGTAGCATGTTCATCTTGTTGCATTTAGATGGCTACTTGCTGTAAATCGCAGAACGTGGTCATATTTGAATTGCTTGCCATTTCCAAACCGTAACTCGGATTCCGGCGTTCTTTATATCGTTTTCAAGCGATTTCATATCATCTTTCCAATGGCACACTTGGATTTCCAAGGTGAGGCCAGGTTCATCCATTCCTTGTCAAATCTTGCATATGCATCACATATTGCATCCCGCATAGCATACCATCTTTGCATCATGTTGTTTGAGTTTGCACGTGGTTGATTGTGTCCTTGTTTCTTGTTTGTATTGTTTTGTAGAGCCGGGAGATGAGTTCGCTAACGAGGAGCCCATTGAGTTTGCTTTCGAGGATCCAGTCAACTCTGACAACTTTGCAGGCAAGATGATCATACCCTCGAAATCACTACTATCTTTGCTATGCTAGATGCTCGCTCTTTTGCTATGCCTATGCTACGATGCCTACCACTTGCTTATCATGCCTCCCAAATTGCCATGTCAAACCTCTAACCCACCATGTCCTAGCAAACCGTTGATTGGCTATGTTACTGCTTTGCTCAGCCCCTCTTATAGCGTTGCTAGTTGCAGCTGAAGATTGGAGACCGTTCCTTGTTGGAACACTATTTACTTGTTGGGATATCATTATATTGCCATGTTATCTTAATGCATCTATATACTTGGTAAAGGGTGGAAGGCTCGGCCTCTCGCCTAGTGTTTTGTTTCACTCTTGCCGCCCTAGTTTCCGTCATATCGGTGTTATGTTCCCGTATTTTTGCGTTCCTTACGCGGTTGGGTTATAATGGGAACCCCTTGATAGTTCGCCTTGATTAAAGCTTTTCCAGCAATGCCCAACCTTGGTTTTACCATTTGCCACCTAGCCTCTTTTTCCCTTGGGTTTCCGGAGCCCGAGGGTCATCTTATTTAAACCCCCCCGGGCCAGTGCTCCTCTGAGTGTTGGTCCGACCGAGTAGACTGCGGGGCCACCTCGGGGCAACTTGAGGGTTGGTTTTACTCGTAGGATGTCTCATCTAAGTGTGCCCTGAGAACGAGATATGTGCAGCTCCTATCGGAATTTGTCGGCACATTCGGGCGGTGTTGCTGGATTTGTTTCAACCTGTCGAAGTGTCTTGAAGAACCGGGATACCGAGTCTGATCGGAATGTCTTGGGAGGAGGTCTATTCCTTCGTTAACCGTGAGAGCTTGTCATGGGCTAAGTTGGGACTCCCCTGCAGGGATTTGACCTTTCGAAAGCCGTGCCCGCGGTTATGGGCAGATGGGAATTTGTTAATGTCCGGTTGTAGATAACTTGAACCTTAATTTAATTAAAATGAATCAACAGTGTGAGTTACCGTGATGGTCTCTTCTCGACGGAGTCCGGGAAGTGAACACAGTGTTGGAGTTATGCTTGCGCAGGTTTTTCTCTAGATTACTCGCTCGCGCTTTGCCTCCTCTTCTCGCTCTCTTTTGCGAATAGGATAGCCACTATATATGCTAGTCGCTTGCTGCAGCTCCACATATTTTCCTTGCCTTACCTTTTAAGCTTAAATAGTCTTGATCGCGAGGGTGCGAGATTGCTGAGTCCCTGTGGCTCACAGATTACTTCCAAACCAGATGCAGGGCCTGATGATTCCGCTCCAGATGACGCGCTTGAGCTCAAGTGGGAGTTCGACGAGGACTCTCAATGATACTACGTGTCTTTCCCTGATGATCAGTAGTGGTGCCCAATTGGGGTGATTGGGACCGTGTCGCATGTTGGGTTGTTCTTTTTATTTTGGCGCCGTAGTCGGGCCATGAGTGTTTGAATGTTGTAATTCTATTTATGTACTTGATTGACGTGGCGAGTGTAAGCCAACTATGTATCTCCCCTTTTATTATTTATATTACATGGGATGTTGTGAAGATTGCCTAACTTGCGACATTGCCTTCAATGCGATTATGCCTCTAAGTCGTGCCTCAACACGTGGGAGCTATAATCGCATCGAGGGTGTTACACTTGCGGCCCAATCTTTGAGATTATTTGGTAGCAGAAGGTGATTATGGTCCCATATGATCGGCCGCATGTGATAGAGGGCGTAGTAGGCATCCTTATGACCGCCAGGTGGCTGCTTGACGCAGGGGAACATCGTAGTGTGGGCGAGCCGTACCTACGAACTGGCCTGGTGAAGGTGCCTCCAGATCTGGCGTAGCCGGGGAGAACATCATCAAGAACTTTCTTGATATTTGCGTAGTCTTTCTTCGACTGACGGTCCGAGTCGAAATACGTGGCCATGGAATATTTCGGGCTTAAGAGGATGAGTGTGCAATGTGTGTCACTGCACAAAACACGGAATGTTAGAAAAAAAGAATGATCAAAATCTAAGAAATCATATGTTACGGGGCGGTGAGGGGATGACTTACTCAGGAAAGTAAGGCACGAGGAAGTTATCCTTATATGGGTTTGCCAGAATGACACCTTCGAGGTAAGAACTCGCGACTTGCCGGTCCCCAGCGCTGCCCAAGATCTTGGCACGCATGTAGAAGGGGTCGACTATCATGATGTCCGGGGTCTTGTCTGTAATGATCCGCATCTCCATACTCAGTGAAAATAGCCGAACGAAGGTGTAGTGGAGCGGATGAAGGTTAAACATAGCGAGTATGTCATCAAACAGCAGGACACTCGTACCCCCAATGGTGTTATCCACAAATCCCTTTCCCTCTGGCACCTTGGCCACGAAAACCAGGTATGCCACATCATTCTCGGAGAGATGCCGCTTCTACAAAGAAAGAACACTATCATGCAGACTCCGCATAGCACCGGTTGCAGCATTGAGCAGATTAGTCGGTAGCATCGGCCTACTCGCCACATGCACCCTCCTCGAGATATCCTTAGGTGAAGGTGGACCGTCCTGAGCATAGATCATACTCGGTGCCGGCTGGCTGGCACCCTTGTTACTCTTTCTTTTCCGTCCCTTCTTCTTCTGTTGTAATGGGATTGAGTTCTGCTCACAGACCGCCTTATTGAGTGTGTTGGGGCTGATAATATTTGGCACCTTGGCTATCTGAGGCTCGGTGAAGGCGGCAGCTGGAGGCGTCTCCTGAGAATTGAACGCCATACGACGCCTATTGCAATTTGGTTTCTCCACGGTACCAGCATGATCGCGGTCATCCTTTTTCAGGGTTGGGTTCTTGAGAAGGAGGCCCGAAGAATTCGTCACCGTACCCATGTTCGGCAAAGTACTTATCGACATTGGTAAATGTATCGTCGTCGTTGTCGTTGTCGTCCGGATCCTGTGCCATATGCATGTTCGGATCCTGTGCCATAGGGATGTCCGGCATGTCCGGTAGCATTGCGGCGGTCTTGCCATGGCTTGGCGCCGGCACGACTGGCGGTGTTGTCTGTGAGGTGGTGTCCCTTGCCCCCAAACTAATCCGGCTCTTCGGCCAAAGCAGGGGCCAACTTACACAGGCGCTGAGGGTCATCACATCATCTTCGTCGGCCCCAGCGGGTCGAATCAGAGGTAACAACTCGTCGCAGCCTGGCAGCACCTGAACCAGTTCAACCCTATACATGGTGGGTGGCATCGGATTACCGTGGATCATGGGGTTGCCAGGTTGAACGATTCCTCCCTTGGCGACATCGATCAACTTGCCGCCCACGAAGTGCAGGAGAGTGCATGGAACGTCGGCGGCACCCTGCGAAAACATGTAGGGCGTCAGGGATGCCCAGTCAAAGGCAAGGAGATGAAGTCATCGGCCGAGAGGCTTAATTAGTTACCGTGATGGTGTCGAGCTCGGCTAATGTCGAGGCACCACCAACGGCGGGCGTGCACCGCTTGCTGCCGAGGTGCCGGCCGGCGTACACCCGGGTGCATTAAGCTCCAATGCCCGTGCCGGCGTCGGAGACACCAATACCGCCTCCGCTGGAGACACCAATGGCGCCGCCTGCGTGTTGTGCGAGTTGCTGGCCATGAAGCTGGGAACCGGGGGCGGCCCCTGTTGGCCACCCGCAATCCATGTCGTCAGCCCCTAAATCAAGGTAGGCACAATGGCGGTGAGCATCGATCCCAATTGTTGTTGCACTTGCTCTTGGACAATCTCCGGAATCAGCGCCACTTGTGCATTGAGTTCTTGAACCTCGCGCGATGGGCTTTCCGAGATGGTCTTTCTCTCCTTTCGCCCACCAGCATTATAGTATGACGACCATTTTGTGGACAAGCCTTTGCCAGCCACACGACCAGCTGATGATAGCTTACTGAGGTTATCCTTGTTTTTCATTACGTTCAACGCCTATTTAGAGTGCTGTCCCAAGGGGTGCTCTGAGATGACCCCGCACTATTGCTTTCAGTCTCCTACGGAAGGAATGTGAACCATTTAGAAATTTGGCTTCATTAATTAGAATGCAACCATATGGAGCTAATTACGCGGGGGTGTATTCCTTACCAGAACAAGCTCAAGCGCCCTGGTCTTAAGATCCGTGGTAAGCTCCTTTGTTACCGGGTCCTCCTTGTACCGGCCCTGACATAGTTCCTGGTCTGCTTGTCATGGTATTTCTCGAAGCGGGGCGGTAGGCCTTGCTCGGCACGCTCTGCATCCTCCTTGTCCCATATAGGCTCCGCCACTATGTAACCGTCGGGACCGAGTTTGTGTTCCCCTAAGTTCAACTCCCTCATTTGTTTCCCCCACTGACTTGATTCGGAGGTTGCGCTGCTCTCGCACTTGATCTTGAACTCCTTGTAGTCATCTTCGCTGATCGAAGGATTTTTCGCCTTGATCTTCTCATAACTATCACCTTTGTCAATCATTCTCTTCACCGCGCTTCTCCAAGTAGACAGGGCCGTGCTCATCGTCGTGAGTGTGGCACTGTTCACTTTATTCCCTGAGAGGCGTGTGTTTGCAAAGTCAGCGGGGAACTTGTATCGTTTGTGCAGCTTTGTGAAGAGGAGGTTGCTCAAATTCCCTCTGTCCTTATGCCTTAGGTTCTCGGTGTTGATCGAGACGGTGCTCCGGAGAATGCACCCGAGCTGAAGCGAGTACCCCTTGACTAATTCTTTGGGCGCCGGTGGATGCCCGTCGGAGTTCGCTTGAGTAAATTCCTCCTTGACGGTGCGGACCACATTCGGGCGCCCATCCTTCCGTTGCCTCTTCGGTTGGCTGCCATCTGTGCGTGCGCTGCCATCATCAGTAGTGGCATCCTCAGTGGCACCATCAGTGGTGTCATCCCCGACGCCACTAGGGGTTATGTAGTCAGGATCGGTGTCTTCCATGGCGTCCGCATAGCGGTGAGGTTCTTCCTCCATCTCCTGGGACAACTCCCAGAATTGCTTGCCCGAACCGCCGACCTCATCGTTGTGGGCCATGTTTTGCTCTAAATAGGAAAAAAGTTTGGTGAAAAAGTTGGTTATTGTCAAGGAACATGATCATGGTCTCATCATTTAGGGTTTGTCGACACTAAGGCATCCTAAAAGCTAAGCTTTTATCATTTAGGGTTTGTCGACGCCGAGGCACCCTAAAAGCCTAAGCTTTCATCATTTAGGTTTTTATCGACACCGAGGCACCCTAAAAGCCAAGGTTTTATAATTTAGGGTTTGTCGACGCTGAGGCACCCTAAATGCTAAGTTAAGTTTTCATCATTTAGGGTTTATCGATGCCGAGGCACCCTAGCTAGGTTGACGCTGAGGCAGTTGATCCTACTTAATTAAGTACTAAGATACCCCGGCCCATGCATTACTCGTAAGTACCCCATATGTCTTGTTTTTAGCAAAGTCATGCTAAAATTCATGAAAAATTTCAGCATGACCTTTGCTGAAAATAGGACATATGGAGTACCCGAATTTGCCGGAACAGAATTTAATCGACATTCCGGCAAACTCAAGGGCCTCTTAGGGTACCTGCAAAATCATTATCCCCGCGTAATGAAGTCGCCAATGGGTCATTTCAGAAGATCACAAGTAGCATCATCACAAGTACAACATCATCACAAGTACAGCAGCAACATCAGTGAATACATGCATAACAGCAGCAGCAGCAGGTTTATTCTTCTTCTTCATAAACATTAATTGGTGTGGGTGACTCTATCTGCCCTCTAATGACTCACTCAACTTAACAGGACAACCCACAAGCATTGTTTTGATTCCAACAGCTGCTGTAAAATACATCCATCAAAGGTGCTCTAAAATCAGAAATACTACCCCCCAAATCTTTAGCTCAATTCTAAAAATACATGGCTAGGACAACGGTAGCATTCAACCACAAGCCCAAGCCTATACCTAACTAGGCCCAGGTCCATTAAATTCTTACAGAATCCAAGAAATGGAATCAACTCCCCTTGTTGCTGATTCAGTCATGGGAGATGCCATGTCTCAAAAACATCAGGTAGCACCATCATGTTAGATTTCAATATAAGGAATATTACAAAATTAACAGTTAAGATTCCAGGTGAGTAACACACTTTGGTCTTCTAGTTACAAAACAAAACTGACATAATTCTAGATGCCATAATCAGATCAAAATTTCAAACCACACACTTACTTTCAAATATCAAATTAGGAACATTTTGAGACATAGGAAAACAGTGTACATCTGAAAATGCTGCAAACTATGAAGAAAAACAAGAACACTATGTAATACATGATTATACAGTTAAGACAAGAGAAACCATCTTCAACTACTACTGTAAATAATACACATGTTAACACGTTTCTGAATATACATCCAACAAAGATGCTCTAAAAAAATACTACGGCCCACGCCCACCCACCCCATCCCAGCTACTAGTACCACTTTCAAGTAATACACCTGTTAGTTCAATTCTGAAAATACATGCAGCAAAGATACACCTCTTCTAATGATGTGATACTTTGAACAAAATGTACCCTGCAACTAAATCGATGTTGACCCTCATAAATCAAAGTTGACTAAAAATTTTAAGTGCTCTTCCTAAAAATCACTGAAGTAGGAAATCTTTAACATAATGTACCCTGCAGCTTTGTTCAATTGGTACAGTCAACAGTGGGTTTCTTCAATTGATCAGGAGTAGGAGATCTTGGTGTTGGACCAAAAATTCAGTTATGCACATTGTTAGTTCTTACCCTCATTTTTTCACATTGGTGAAAGAGCCTGTCATTGCAAATTCAGTTAAGTGTTTGCTTGCTTTAGTTTGACAGAAATGTTTCAGGTAAGTGTTCAGCTAACTTCAGACTTAAGAATAACGACGAAAATTTCGGACTTGGCAGTACAAATTCAGAACAGGGAGTTGGAAGGGAGAGGATGGCTTACCGTGGAGTGGAGGACGAGGGTACGTTGATGGTGGGCTGAGGACGAGGGTGCGTCCCCTTCTCCTCCCAATCGCGCCTCAGATCAGGAAGGACGACGGCGATGGCGGCGTAGCAGCGGGCCCCGTGCTCCTTCTTCAAAGGAGGGGAGAGGCGGTCAAGGACGATGGCGATGGCGGCATAGCAGCGGGCCCCGTGCTCTATGCGGAGGCCAGGGGAGTCAAGTCAGTTAGGGGCAGGAGGCTGAAGGCGATGGACGGGCAGAGGAGGAGGGGGCTTACGGGCAGAGGAGACCGGGTGTCGGCGCAGTGGGTGGGGCGGCGACGCAGTTGGTCAGTGCAGTGGGTCGGGCTGGCAGTCGTGGTGGCAGGCCGTCGGCGGCGAGGACCGAGACGGCGAGGCGGGGCGTGGGGGTCGTCGGAGCGGGTGTGGAGCGAGGGGGGAAGTGGATCTGGCGAGGGAGGGACGAAGGGATCGGGCGAATTAGCTAGGGAGGAATATTACTAATGGCGCACCCCCTGGCGGTGCGCCATTAGTATGTTTTTTGATAACAATGGCGCACCCCCGAGCGGTGCGCCATAAGTAATCTTTTTTTAGATAGCAATGGCGCACCAGCCAGCGGGGCGCCATAAGTAATTTTTTTATTATTTTTGTTGCATCTAATAATTTTTTAGAAAATGAATATGAATATGAAACAATAATAAATTTTTATAAAAACAATAATAATTTTTTGAAAAACATCATCAAATTTGTTATTTGAAAATATTTATGAATATAAAAAAATATCATCAAATTTGTTATTTGAAAATATCGTCAAATTTGTTATTTGAAAATATAATCAAATTTGTTTTTTTTTGGATTTTTAGTTGCATTCATTTGTGACGGTGGAGCGGGGGA
>NC_041390.1:46016828-46017966 GCF_002162155.2 Triticum dicoccoides | reverse complement strand
GGTGGTGGAGCAGGGGAGGATGCGGGGGGTGCTCGGCGGTGAGGGGGATCTGGCGAGGGGGGATAGCGATCGAGATGGAGGGGGATCGAGATCGAGTGTCCTCATGAATATTCAATATTTTTGCATATTGAATATCAAAAATATCATCAAATTTGAAAAATATTCTTGAATTCAAAAAGGGCCCATGAAATTTAAAAATATTCATGAGTTCAAAAAGTGCCCATGAAATACAATCGAGAAATGAAGACTACGATTTAAATACAATCGATCTTAGCTAGCTATCTTTTCACAATCTTCTTGCCCTTCTTTTTCGCAAATGGAGTTCTTCTGTTGAACAAACATCCTTTATGTAGGGTGGTCCTGCTTCTTCTTGTGGTGTATGGCACTTCATCGTCGTCGTCATGTTCCATCTTCAGGTTGCCATACTTGTCGAAGTCTTGCTCATTGGCGACTCCATCCATTTCGATGATCTTCCTTTTGCCTCTCCTCACGACAACACGACTGGGCTTTGACGGGTCGGTAATGAAGAAGCATTGGTCCACTTGGAAGCCAGTACCCATGGCTCATTTTTCGCGGTGACGTTTGCACCCGTGGTCATGGATTTGGCTTCGGGTATAACCTGTTGGGGAACGTAGTAATTTCAAACACTTGCCTACGCACACGCAAGATCATGGTGATGTATAGCAACGAGAGGGGAGAGTGTTGTCTATGTACCCACGCAGACCGACTGCGGAAGCCTTGACGCAACATAGAGGAAGTAGTCGTACGTCTTCCCGATCCGACCGATCCAAGCACCGTTACTCCGGCACCTCTGAGTTCTTAGCACACATACAACTCGATGACGTTCCCCGGGCTCCGATCCAGCAAAGCTTCGGGGATGAGTTCCGTCAGCACAACGGTGTGGTGACGATGATGATATTCTACCGATGCAGGGCTTCGCCTAAGCACTACAACGATATGATCAAGGTGGAATATGGTGGCAGGGGGCACCGCACACGGCTAAGGAACGATCACGTGGATCAACTTGTATGTTCTAGGGTGCCCCCCTGCCTCCGTATATAAAGGAGCCAAGGGGGAGGGGCCGGCCGGCCAAGGAGGGCGCGCCAAGGGAGTCCTACTCCCTCTGGGAGTAGGATTC
>NC_041390.1:45988118-46016578 GCF_002162155.2 Triticum dicoccoides | reverse complement strand
AGGGGGGAAAGAGAGAGAGGGGGCCGGCCACCTCTCCTTGTCCTAATAGGACTAGGGGAGGGGGGAGGCGCGCGGCCCACCTTGGGCTGCCCCTTTCTCCTTTCCACTAAAGCCCACTAAGGCCCATATAGCTCCCGGGGGGTTCCGGTAACCTCCCGGTACTCCGGTAAAATCCCAATTTCACCCGGAACACTTCCGATATCCAAACATAGGCTTCCAATATATCAATATTTATGTCTCGACCATTTCGAGACTCCTCGTCATGTCCATGATCACATCCGGGACTCCAAACAATCTTCGGTACATCAAAAATGCATAAACTCATAATAACTGTCATCGTAACGTTAAGCGTGCGGACCCTACGGTTCGAGAACAATGTAGACATGACCGAGACACGTCTCCGGTCAATAACCAATAGCGGGACCTGGATGCCCATATTGGCTCATACATATTCTACGAAGATCTTTCTCGGTCAGACCGCATAACAACATACATTGTTCCCTTTGTCATCGGTATGTTACTTGCCCGAGATTCGATCGTCGGTATCTAATACCTAGTTCAATCTCGTTACTGGCAAGTCTCTTTACTCGTTCTGTAATCCATCATCCCGCAACTAACTCATTAGTTGCAATGCTTGCAAGGCTTATGTGATGTGCATTACCGAGAGGGCCCAGAGATACCTCTCCGACAATCGGAGTGACAAATCCTAATCTCGAAATACGCCAACCCAACATCTACCTTTGGAGACACCTGTAGAGCTCCTTTATAATCACCCAGTTACGTTGTGATGTTTGGTAGCACACAAAGTGTTCCTCTAGTAAATGGGAGTTGCATAATCTCATAGTCATAGGAACATGTATAAGTCATGAAGAAAGCAATAGCAACATACTAAACGATCGGGTGCTAAGCTAATGGAATGGGTCATGTCAATCAAATCATTCAACTAATGATGTGACCTCGTTAATCAAATAACAACACTTTGTTTATGGTTAGGAAACATAGCCATCTTTGATTAACGAGCTAGTCAAGTAGAGGCATACTAGTGACACTAAGTTTGTCTATGTATTCACACATGTATCATGTTTCCGGTTAATACAATTCTAGCATGAGTAATAAACATTTATCATGATATAAGGAAATAAATAATAACTTTATTATTGCCTCTAGGGCATATTTCCTTCATAACCATGGTGGTGAAATACCGGTCTTCTTTTATGACACTCTTGGCCCATCTGACACGGAACATCGGGACCTTCTCTCCAGCATAGCTCAGCTCCTAGATCTCCTCGATCCTTCCGTAGTATCTGTCCTTGTCGTTACCGGTGTAGGATTCCATCGTTGCCCCGGAGTTCTGATAACCATCGCTCTTCATGTCCTTGTCCTTGATGTAGAATGTGTAGCTGTTGATATCGTACGCCTCATAGGTCATCAGGCTGTGCTCGGCGCCCTGTGACAAGGCGAATATGAGTTTTTCCTTGTCGTTACCGGTGTAGGATTCCATCGTTACCCCGGAGTTCTGATAACCATCGCTCTTCATGTCCTTGTCCTCGATGTAGAATGTGTAGCTGTTGATATCGTACGCCTCATAGGTCATCAGGCTGTGCTCGGCGCCCTGTGACAAGGCGAATATGAGTTTTTCTTCCGCGGAAGAATCCTCATGTAAAGGGCACGACAGAAGCTTCTTCTTGAACCAACGCATGAAACATGAGTTGTGCTCTTTGATTATATCTCCGTCCGTCCTCTATTGGCCTTGGTTATTGTATGTCTTCTCAATAAAGGTTTTGTGCTCTACCACCCAAGGATCGACCACGTCTATGTGTTGTAGCGCGACTAGGTTTGCTCTTTCAAAGTCGGTGAGTCGACCCTCCAAGTCGACATGCATTTCGCGGCGACCCTCGCGGTGACCCCATCCAGCGAGCCTGCCGAGGTGCATGTTGACGGGCAGACCAATGGGGTTCTCGATGCCTAGATAATTCATGCAGTAGGAGATGCACTCTTCGGTCAGAAAGCCCCTGGCTATGCTTCCCTCAGGGCGTGACATGTTGCGAACCTATCCTTTGATGACACCATTCATCCTTTCGAATGGCATCATGCTGTGCAGGAATGTCGGCCTGAGTTGGATGATATCCTCCACGATATGGACCAGCAGATGCACCATAACGTCGAAGAATGCGGGCGGGAAGTACATCTCAAGCTCGCATAGTATCACCATGATCTCTTCCTGTAGCCTTATG
Source organism: Triticum dicoccoides (assembly GCF_002162155.2). Classification (NCBI taxonomy): domain Eukaryota; kingdom Viridiplantae; phylum Streptophyta; class Magnoliopsida; order Poales; family Poaceae; genus Triticum; species Triticum dicoccoides. The sequence continues at coordinate 46,014,344 of NC_041390.1, read as the reverse complement.
AGTTTCCTCCCGCCAACCGACTTCTGAGAGATGACGTCGAAAAAGTTGCATAGGCCAAATAGCGTTTCATGGACATGCGCGTCCATGATCCCATGGATTGCAACTGGAAGTATCTGCGTCATCAGCATGTGACAGTTGTGAGACTTCATCCCGCTGAACTTCTGCTTCGTTGGGTCTAGGTATCTGCTTATCTTCACCGTGTAACCGTAAGGAAGTTTTACTCCTACGAGGTAGGTGAAAAACTGCTCGATCTCCTCCTGACTTAGAGTGAAGCACGCAGGAGGGTAGTCATTTATGGTCTTCCTGGCCTTTTTGCCTTTGCGACGACTTTCCGTGTCCTGCTTCGCCTCATCATCATCATCATTAGCGTGAAGCTCCTCCCTGATGCCCATTGATTTCAAGTCTGCCCTTGCTTGCGGCCCATCTTTGGTCCTCTCTGGCATGTTGAGCAGGGTAACAAGCAGACTCTCACACACGTTCTTCGTGATATGCATGACATCAAGGCTATGAGGCACACGGTGGATCTTCTAGTACGGCAAGTCCCAGAAAACAGACCTCGTTTTCCATACCTTCATCAGCGGCTCTGGCCCCTTTCGCTTCTTTCCTGGCTCTGGCACCTTTTGCTTCTTTCCCGGAAGTGGGCAATCTTTCCAATTTTTCAACATCTCGTCTATTTCCTCGCCGCTCCTCATACGCGGGTGTCTTCGGGGTTCGGTTTCACCATCAAACAGATCCTTGCGTTTTCTCCACGGGTCATCGTCGCGAAGCCACCTTCGATGTCCCATGAACACGGTTTTCGAAGACCCGGGATCTCTATCTAGCTGGCGATACGTTGTGTCATCCATGCACTTGACGCATCCAGAAAATCCGTGGACCACCTGCCCCGCGAGATATCCGTAACCGAGATAGTCGTGCACCGTCGTGAGCAGTGCGGCTCTCATAGGGAAATATTCTTTCTCTGTGGCGTCCCACGTATTGGCTAGTGTTTTCCACAACGTGTCTAGCTCCTCTTTCAGCAGCCCCAGATATAGATTGATGTAATTCCCTGGTTGTTTTGGCCGTTCAATTAGCATACTCATGTGAATGTACTTCCTCTTCATGCACAACTAGGGGGAAGGTTGTACATCCACACAAACACAGGCCAGGTGCTATGTGTGCTTCTCTGGCTGCCAAACAGATTGACTCCATCGGTGCTCGCGCCCAGCACGATGTTCCTTGGATCGTCCCCAAATTCTGGGTGTTCGAAGTTCAACGCTTGCCACTGGCTGGCATCCTTAGGGTGACTCAGCATCTTGTCTTTTTTATTTATCTCTGGATCATTTCCGTCATCTTCTCGCTTCTTCTCCTCCCTATCCGCGTACCAACGCCAGAGCTTTGCTAGCGTAGGGTCCGCGAAATACCACTGAAGACGAGGAGTGATTGGAAAGTACCACACCACTTTTCGAGTAGCTTTCTTCCTCTTCTTGTATCGAGTGACGCCGCACATCGGACATATGATAGACTCCGCGTGCTCGTCCCGATAAATGATGCAATTGTTCATGCACACATGGTATTTCACGTGCGGTAAATCTAGAGGACAAATGATTTTCTTCGCCTCCTCAAAACTGGTCGGGCACTTGTTCCCCTTGGGAAGACATTCGTGCCAGAATGACATGTTCTCGTCGAAGCATGCGTCGGTCATTTTGTGTTTTACCTTCATCTCCAGAGCCATGAGCGTTACTTTCAGGCAGGTATCCTTGGGCCTGCATCCTTCATACAATGGAGTAACCGCGTCTATCTCCAGTTGATCCAGCTTGGCTTTCTCTCGGGCAGCAGCTCTTGCGTTATCCGTCTGCTTGAGAAGCAACTCTTGAATATGAGGGTCCTGCACCCAGCCCATCGATGGTCCATCGTCGTCTGCTCCGGCATCTTCATCTTCATGATCATGCCCTTCGTCTTGATCGTCCTCATCATCATGTCCTGCATCTTCTACATGATGACTATGTACAGCATCACCGTCGTGATCATGTCTTGGAGATTCTTCGTATTCTCGCCCACCCGAGCCATGGTGGTTGTCTTGCTGCCCTTCCTCATTTCTTGCACGGCCCCCATGGACGATTTCATAGTCATCTTCATCACCTTCCCACCAATAGCCATCCATGAAACCACGCAAGAGCAGGTGGTCCCGCACCTGCCCGGAATCCGGGTCCGCAATAAGGCTCTTCAGCTTGCATCTTCAACACGGACATCTTATCTCTGTCTTGTTCTTTTGAAGCATCTCGGCCTTCACGGAGCTCAAAAACCTATTCATGATGCCTTCATCATCGTGCGGACCATGGTCGCCTGCGGGGTAGAGCAAAACAATATTTTAGAACCAAGAAAATTTTTGGCATGACTTTCCCTAAAAATAGGACAAAAAAGAATTTATAGTGCCAAAATTCTCGCCGAAATGGAAATGAATCAACATTCCGGAAAAATATTGGCAACTATCGCATTTCAAATACTGGTACCTGCAAACACAAACATATATGCAACACCACAAACATATGCAACACCACAAACATACATAGATCTAGCAAGGCCATAAAAAGTGCATGTGCACGTTGTTGTAGGGAGAAAAAAAGTAGATCTATAATATAAAGATAGCTTTCCCCTTACTTACCTATCAAAAATGGTAATTTAACCACTTAATTTAGATGAATCTATGGTGCAAATGAGGTGAGGAGGAGGAGGCAGCTGAGACAAGCTTGGAGGAGGAGGTGGAGAGAATGAAGTGGGGAAAGTGAGTGTGTAGGTGTGGTTGTCCAAAATATCTAGCTGGTCCCAGGTTAATAATGGCACACCACCCACAAATGCGCCATTAGTAACCCTGGTTACTAATGGCGCACCAGCTTGTGGTGCGCCATTAGTAGTTTTGCAAAAAAAATGATAGTAGTGGCGCACGTGGTGAGTGGTGCGCCATTAGTATTTTTGGAAAAATAAAAAATATGTTAGTAGTGGCGCACCATTGGTTTGGTGCGCCATTAGTGTGATAGACACTAATGGCGCACCAGCACATGGTGCGCCACTGCTATATAGTAGTGCCGCACCACATGTCTGGTGCGCCATTAGTGTCCATATTATCTATAGCCCTTTTCCTAGTAGTGGTGGGTTTATGATCAAGTCTATCTATGAACAATATTTCAATCTTCTCTGAATTCTTTTATGTATGATTGGTTATGTTTGCAAGTCTCTTTGAATTATCAGTTTGGTTTGGCCTACTAGATTGATCTTTCTTGCAATGGGAGAAGTGCTTAGCTTTGGGTTCAATCTTGCGGTGTCCTTTCCCGGTGACAGTAAGGGAAGCAAGGCACGTATTGTATTCTTGCCATCGAGGATAACAAGATGGGGTTTTCTTCATATTGCATGAGTCTATCCCTCTACATCATGTCATCTTGCTTAAGGCGTTACTCTGTTTTTAACTTAATATTCTAGATGCATGCTGGATAGCGGTCGATGAGTGGAGTAATAGTAGTAGATGCAGGCAGGAGTCGATCTACTTGTCTCGGACGTGATGCCTATATACATGATCATGCCTAGATATTCTCATAATTATGCTCAATTTTGTCAATTGCTCAATAGTAATTTGTTCACCCACCGTAGAATACTTTTGCTCTCGAGAGAAGCCACTAGTGAAACCTATGGCCCCTGGGTCTATCTTTATCATATTGTTCTCCTACAACTTTGCTATTTACTTTGCCTTTATTTTACTTTGCATCTTTATCATAAAAGTACCAAAAATATTATCTTTATCATATCTATCAGATCTCACTCTCGTAAGTGGCCTCATAGGGATTGACAACCCCTATTTGTGTTGGTTGCGAGGATTTATTTGTTTTGTGCAGGTACGAGGGACTTGCGCGTAGCCTCCTACTGGATTGATACCTTGCTTCTCAAAAACTGAGGGAAATACTTACGCTACTTTGCTGCATCATCCCTTCCTCTTCGGGGAAAACCAATGCAATGCTCAAGAGGTAGGAAGTGTCCCTAGTATGCCTCTACTTGACTAGCTCGTTAATCAAAGATGGTTAAGTTTCCTAGCCATAGACATGTGTTGTCATGTGATGAACAGGATCACATCATTAGAGAATGATGTGATGGACAAGACCCATCCGTTAGCTTAGCACTATGGTCGTTTAGTTTGTTGCTATTGCTTTCTCCATAACTTATACATGTTCCTATGACTATGAGATTACGCAACTCCCGAATATCGGAAGAACACTTAGTGTGCTATCAAATGTCACAATGTAACTAGGTGATTATAAAGATGCTCTACAGGTGTCTCCGATGGTGTTTGTTGAGTTGCCATAGATCGAGATTAGGATTTGTCAATCCGATTTTCGGAGAGGTATCTCTGGGCCCTCTCGGTAATGCACATCACTATGTGACTAATGAGTTAGTTGCGGGATGTTGCATTACGGAACGAGTAAAGAGACTTGCCAGTAACGAGATTGAACTAGGTATGATGATACTGACGATCGAATCCCGGGCAAGTAACATACCGATGACAAAGGGAACAATATATGTTGTTATGCCGTTTGACCGATAAAGATCTTTGTAGAATATGTAGGAACCAATATGAGCATCCAGGTTCCGCTATTGGTTATTGACCGGAGATGAGTATAGGTCATGTCTACATAGTTCTCGAACCCGTAGGGTCTGCACGCTTAACGTTCGATGACGATCAGTATTATGAGTTTATGTGTTTTCATGTACCGAAGGTAGTTCGGAGTCCCGGATGTGATCACGGACATGACGAGGAGTCTCGAAATGGTCGATACATGAAGAATGATATATTGGAAGGTTATGTTTGGACACCGGAATGGTTTCAGATGAGTTCGGGCATATACCGGAGTACCGGAAACCCCCCGGGGGCTTAATTGGCCTACATGGGCTTTAGTGGAAGAGAGAGGAGGCGGCCAAGAGGTGGGCGCGCGCCCCCAAGCCCAATCCTAATTGGGAAGGGGGCCGCCCCCCCTTTCGTTCTTCTCCTCTTCCCCTTCCTTCGCCCTCCTATTAGGACTAGGAAAGGGGAGAAACCTTCTCCTAGTAGGAGTAGGAATCCCCCTTGGGGGCGCACCATGAGGGCCTGCCGCCCCCTCCTCCCCTTATTTATATATGGGGGAGGGGGGCACCCCATAGACACACCAGTTGACAATTGTTTTAGCCGTGTGCGGTGCCCCCCTCCACAGATACACACCTCTGTCATATCGTCATAGTGCTTAGGCGAAGCCCTGCGCCGGTAACTTCATCATCACCGTCAACACACCGTCATGCTGACGAAACTCTCCCTCAACCTCAACTGGATTAAGAGTACGAGGGACATCATCGAGCTGAACGTGTGCAGATCGCGGAGGTGCCGTGCATTCGGTACATGATCGGTTGGATTGTGGAGACGTTTGACTACATCAAGCGCGTTTCTTAACGTTTCCGCTTTAGGTCTACGAGGGTACGTAGACATACTCTCCCCTCTCGTTGTTATGCATCCCTAGATAGATCTTGCGTGATCGTAGGAATTTTTTTGAAATACTGCGTTCCCCAACAGTGGCATCCGAGCCAGGTCTATGCGTAGATGTTATATGCACGATAGAACACAAAGGAGTTGTGGGCGTGGGTATATACATATTGCTTGCTGTCACTAGTTGTTTCTTGATTCGGCGGTATTGTTGGATGAAGTGCCTAGACCGACATTACATGACCGCGTTCATGAGACTGGTTCTACCGACGTGCTTTGCACACAGGTGGCTGGCGGGTGTCAGTTTCTCCAACTTTAGATGAATCAGATTCAATGAACAGGGTTCTTTCTGAAGATCAAAAAGCAATCACTATAATGCGTTGTGGTTTTTGATGCGTAGGTAAGAACGGTTCTTGCTAACCCCGTAGCAGCCATGTAAAACTTGCAACAACAAAGTAGAGGACGTCTAACTTGTTTTTGCAGGGCATGTTGTGATGTGATATGGTCAAGACGTGATTATATAAATTGTTGTATGAGATGATCATGTTTTGTAACACAGTTATCGACAACTGGCAGGAACCATATGGTTGTCGCTTTATTGTATGAAATGCAATCACCATGTAATTGCTTTACTTTATCACTAAGCAGTAGCAATAGTCATAGAAGCAATAGTTGGCGAGACGACAACGATGCTATGATGGAGATCAAGGTGTCAAGCCAGTGACGATGGTGATCATGACGGTCCTTTGGAGATGGAGATCAAATGCACAAGATGATGATGGCCATGTCATATCACTTATATTGATTGCATGTGATGTTTATCCTTTATGCATCTTGTTTTTGCTTAGTACGGTGGTAGCATTATAAGATGATCTCTCACTAAATTTCAAGGTATTAGTATTCTCCCTGAGTATGGACTGTTGCTACAGTTCGTCGTGCCGAGACACCACGTGATGATCGGGTGTGATAAGCTCTACGTTCACATACAACGGGTGCAAGCTAGTTTTGCACAAGAAGAATACTCGGGTTAAACTTGACGATCCTAGAATATGCAGATATGGCCTCGGAACATTGAGATCGAAAGGTCGAACGTGAATCATATAGTAGATATGATCAACATAGTGATGTTCACCATTGAAAGCTACTCCATATCACGTGATGATCGGACATGGTTTAGTTGATATGGATCACGTGATCACTCAGATGATTAGAGGGATGTCTATCTAAGTGGGAGTTCTTAAGTAATATGATTAATTGAACTTAAATTTATCATGAACTTAGTCCTGGTAGTATTTGCATATATATGTTGTAGATCAATTGCTCACATATAGCTTCCTCGTATATTTATGATATATTCCTAGAGAAAGCTATGTTGAACGATGTTAGTAGCAATGATGCAGACTAGCTCCGGATCTGAGGATTATCCTCATTTCTGCACAAAAGAATTATGTCCTTGATGAACCACCGGTTGACGGACCTAGTGTAGGAGTAGATGTAGATGTTATGAACGTTTGGCAAGCTCGGTATGATGACTACTTTATAGTTTAATGCGACATGCTTTACGGCTTAGAACCGATACTTCAAAAACGTTTTGAACACCATAGAGCATATAAGATGTTCCAAGAGCCAAAATTGGTATTTCAGACTGATGCCTGAGTGATGTGCATTACCGAGAGGGCCCAGAGATACCTCTCCGACAATCGAAGTGACAAATCCTAATCTTGATCTATTCCAACTTAACAAGTACCATCGGAGACACCTGTAGAGCACCTTTATAATCACCCAGTTATGTTGTGATGTTTGGTAGCACACAAAGTGTTCTTCCGGTATTCGGGGGTTGCATAATCTCATAGGCATAATAACATGTATAAGTCATGAAGAAAGCAATAGCAGTAAACACAAACGATCAAGTGCTAAGCTAACGAAATGGGTCAAGTCAATCACATCATTCTCCTACTGATGTGATCCCATTGATCAAATGACAACTCATGTCTATGGTTAGGAAAGTACTTAACCATCTTTGATCAATGAGCTAGTCAAGTAGAGGCATGCTAGTGACACTATGTTTGTCTATGTATTCACAAATGTATTATGTTTCCGGTTAATACAATTCTAGCATATTTCCTTCAGTCTCCCACATGCACTTGAGTCAATAATCTAGATTACACAGTAATGATTCTAACACCCATGGAGCCTTGGTGCTGATCATGTTTTGCTCGTGGAAGAGGCTTAGTCAATGGGTCTTCAACATTTAGATCCGTATGTATCTTGCAAATCTCCATGTCTCTGTCACACCCTAGCTAGTTCAAGTATTAGAGTGTGCATCATGTTTAAATTTCTCTTAAATTTGAAATGGGGATGACAGAACCCCCAGCACCCCCCCTGGAACAACTAGGGTTTACTAAAAACTTTTTCAATGAACCTGAAATGCCCTTCTAAAAAGCCCACCCTTTTTGTTTTGGGTTAAAACCTTTGACAAAAATGGTGCACATTTTTCTAGGACATCTTAAGGTCATTGGATTAATTCTTATAGTATTTGCATTTGGGCATTCAAATGCTATAAAATAATTTAAATGCTCAAATAATCATAAACTAAAATGTTTGCTGTTGTATATATTCTAAGCAGTAGCCATGATTAATTTTATGATTTATGGAAATGCCCTGGCATTTTTAATAAAACCCTGAGGCTATAGAAATAATAGAATAAATGAAGAACAGGAAAAAAAGAGAGAGAGAGGAACTTACCTGGCGCAGCCCACCTAACCCACCAGCCGGCCCACCTGGCGGCCTAGCACTGTGCTGGCCCGCGCCAGCCAGCTGCTTCTTCCCCACCAGGCAGGCAGGGAGGTGACGCAGCGTGCCTGAGCTCGCCACGGCGCCACCTGCTTGCCGCCCGCGCCCCTGGACGCCTGGACGCCTCCACGTCGCACACCGAAGCCCCTGGACACGCCATTCCCCCCTTGTCTCTCTCCCTCGCCGTTCCCCACCATGGCCGACACCCCTGTCGCTGCACTGTCGTCATAGCCGCGCCCTCCATCGTCCTCACGCCGCGCCATCATGTCCACGAGCTCCGCCGTCGTCGATTACATCGAGTAGGCCGAGCCCCGAGTGCTCGCTCGCCCCGGAGACGCTGCACCGAGCTCATCTTCAACTCCGGCCACCGGAGATCCCCTTCGCCGTCCATGAAGGAAATATGCCCTAGAGTGAATAATAATGTTATTATTTTATTTCCTTATATCATGATAAATGTTTATTATTCATGCTAGAATTGTATTATCCGAAAACATAATACTTGTGTGAATACATAGACAGACTAAACGTCACTAGTATGTCTCTACTTGACTAGCTCGTTAATCAAAGATGGTTATGTTTCCTAACAATAGACATGTGTTGTCATTCGATTAACGAGATCACATTATTAGGAGAATGATGTGATTGACGTGACCCATTCCATTATCTTAGCACCCGATCGTTTAGTGTGTTGCTATTGCTTTCTTCATGACTTGTACATGTTTCTATGACTATGAGATTATGCGTTTTCCGGAGGAACACTTTTTGTGCTACCAAACGTCACAACGTAACTAGGTGATTATAAAGGATCTCTACAGGTGTCTACAAAGGTACATGTTGGGTTGGCGTATTTCGAGATTAGGATTTGTCACTCCGATTGTCGGAGAGGTATCTCTGGGCCCTCTCGTTAATGCACATCACATAAGCCTTGCAAGCATTGCAACTAATGATTTAGTTGCGAGATGATGTATTACGAAACGAGTAAAGAGACTTGACAGTAACGAGATTGAACTAGGTATTGAGATACCGACGATCGAATCTCGGGCAAGTAACATAACGATGACAAAGGGAACAACGTATGTTGTTATGCGGTCTGACCGATAAAGATCTTTGTAGAATATGTAGGAGCCAATATGAGCATCCAGGTTCCGCTATTGGTTATTGGCTGGAGACGTGTCTTGGTCATGTCTACATTGTTCTCGAACCCGTAGGGTCTGCATGCTTAAGGTTTCGATGACAGTTATATTATGAGTTTGTGAGTTTTGATGTACCGAAGTTAGTTCGGAGTCCCGGATGTGATCACGGACATAACGAGGAGTCTCGAAATGGTCGATACATAAAGATTGATATATTGGACGGCTATATTCGGACACCGGAAGTGTTCCGGGTGATTTCGGAGAAAACCGGAGAGCCGGAGGGTTACCGGAACCCTACCGGGAGAAGTAATGGGCCATATGGGCCTTAGTGCAGAGAGAGAGGGGCAGCAATGGTGGGCTGCACGCCTCCTCCTCCCCTGGTCCGAATTGGACTAGGAGAGGGGGGCGGCGCCCCCCTTTCCTTCTCCCTCCCCACTCCCTTCCCCCTCCTAGTAGGAGTCCTACTCCTACTAGGAGGAGGACTCCTCCTTGGCGCGCCTATAGGGCCGGCCGGCCTCCTCCCCTTGCTCCTTTATATACGGGGGTAGGGGGCACCCCTAGACACAAGTTGATCCACGTGATCATATTCTTAGCCGTGTGCGGTGCCCCCTTCCACCATAATCCTCGTTAATATTGTAGCAGTGCTTAAGCGAAGCCCTGCGACGGTAGTACATCAAGATCGTCACCACGCCGTCGTGCTGACGAAACTCTTCCCCGACACTTTGCTGGATCGGAGTCGGGGGATCGTCATCGAGTTGAACGTGTGCTAAAACTCGGAGGTGCCGTAGTTTCGGTGCTTGATCGGTCGGGCCGTGAAGACGTACGACTATATCAACCGCGTTGTGCTAACGCTTCCGCTGTCGGTCTACAAGGGTACGTATATCGCACTCTCCCCTCTCGTTGCTATGCATCACCATGATCTTGCATGTGCGTAGGAAATTTTTTGAAATTACTACATTCCCCAACAGTGGCATCCGAGCCTAGGTTTTATGTGTTGATGTTATATGCACGAGAAGAACACAAGTAAGTTGTGGGCGATATAAGTCATACTACTTACCAGCATGTCATACTTTGGTTCGGCGGGATTGTTGGACGAAGGGGCCCGGACTGACATTACGCGTACGCTTACGCGAGACCAGTTCCCCGACGTGATTTGCACAAAGGTGGCTAGCGGGTGACAATTTCTCCAACTTTAGTTGAACCGAGTGTGGCTACGCCCGGTCCTTGCAAAGGTTAAAACAGCACCAACTTGACAAACTATCGTTGTGGTTTTGATGCGTAGGTAAGATTGGTTCTTGCTTAAGCCCGTAGCAGCCACGTAAAACTTGCAACAACATAGTAGAGGACGTCTAACTTGTTTTTGCAGGGCATGTTGTGATGTGATATGGTCAAGACATGATGCTAAAATTTTATTGTATGAGATGATCATGTTTTGTAACCAAGTTATCTGCAACTGGCAGGAGCCATATGGTTGTCGCTTTATTGTATGCAATGCAATTGCGCTGTAATGCTTTACTTTATCACTAAGCGGTAGCGATAGTCGTGGAAGCATAAGATTGGTGAGACGACAATGATGCTACGATGATGATCAAGGTGTCGCGCCGGTGACGATGGTGATCACGACGGTGCTTCGAAGATGGAGATCACAAGCACAAGATAATGATGGCCATATCATATCACTTATATTGATTGCATGTGATGTTTATCTTTTATGCATCTTATCTTGCTTTGATTGACGCTAGCATTTTAAGACGATCTCTCACTAATTATCAAGAAGTGTTCTCCCTGAGTATGCACCGTTGCGAAAGTTCTTCGTGCTGAGACACCACGTGATGATCGGGTGTGATAGGCTCTACGTTCAAATACAACGGGTGCAAAACAGTTGCACACGCAGAATACGCAGGTTATACTTGACGAGCCAAGCATATACAGATATGGCCTCGGAACACGGAGACCGAAAGGTCGAGCGTGAATCATATAGTAGATATGATCAACATAGCGATGTTCACCAATGAAACTACTCCATCTCACGTGATGATCGGACATGGTTTAGTTGATTTGGATCATGTAATCACTTAGAGGATTAGAGGGATGTCTATCTAATTGGGAGTTCTTTAGTAATATGATTAATTGAACCTAAATTTATCATGAACTTAGTACCTGATAGTATCTTGCTTGTTTATGTTTGATTGTAGATAGATGGCCCGTGCTGTTGTTTCGTTGAATTTTAATGCGTTCCTTGAGAAAGCAAAGTTGAAAGATGATGGTAGCAATTACACGGACTGGGTCCGTAACTTGAGGATTATCCTCATTGTTGCACAAAAGAATTACGTCCTGGAAGCACCGCTGGGTGCCAGGCCTGCTGTTGGGGCAACACCAGATGTTATGAATGTCTGGCAGAGCAAAGCTGATGACTACTCGATAGTTCAGTGTGCCATGCTTTACGGCTTAGAATCGGGACTTCAACGACATTTCAAATGTCATGGAGCATATGAGATGTTCCAGGAGTTGAAGTTAATATTTCAAGCAAATGCCCGGATTGAGAGATATGAAGTCTCCAATAAGTTCTATAGCTACAAGATGGAGGAGAACAGTTCTGTCAGTGAGCATATACTCAAAATGTCTGGGTATAATAATCACTTGATTCAATTGGGAGTTAATCTTCCAGATGATTGCGTCATTGACAGAATTCTCCAATCACTGCCACCAAGCTACAAGAGCTTCGTGATGAACTATAATATGCAAGGGATGAATAAGACTATTCCCGAGCTCTTCGCAATGCTGAAAGCTGCGGAGGTAGAAATCAAGAAGGAGCATCAAGTGTTGATGGTCAACAAGACCACTAGTTTCAAGAAAAAGGGCAAAGGGAAGAAGAAGGGGAACTTCAAAAAGAACAACAAGCAAGTTGCTACTCAAGAGAAGAAACCCAAACCTGGACCTAAGCCTGAAACTGAGTGCTTCTACTGCAAGCAGACTGGTCACTGGAAGCAGAACTGCCCCAAGTATTTGGCGGATAAGAAGGATGGCAAGGTGAACCAAGGTATATGTGATATACATGTTATTGATATGTACCTTACTAATGCTCACAGTAGCACCTGGCTATTTGATACTGGTTCTGTTGCTAACATTTGCAACTCGAAACAGGGACTACGGATTAAGCGAAGATTGGCTAAGAACGAGGTCACGATGCGCGTGGGAAATGGTTCCAAAGTTGATGTGATCGTGGTCGGCACGCTACCTCTACATCTACCTTCGAGATTAGTATTAGACCTAAATAATTGTTATTTGGTGCCAGCGTTAAGCATGAACATTATATCTGGATCTTGTTTAATGCGAGACAGTTATTCATTTATATCAGAGAATAATGGTTGTTCTATTTATATGAGTAATATCTTTTATGGTCATGCACCCTTAAAGAGTGGTCTATTCTTATGAAATCTTGATAGTAGTGACACACACATTCATAATGTTGAAGCCAAAAGATGCAGAGTTGATAATGATAGTGCAACTTATTTGTGGCACTGCCGTTTGGGTCATATCTATGTAAAGCGCATGAAGAAACTCCATACTGATGGACTTTTGGAACCACTTGATTATGAATCGCTTGGTCCTTGTGAACCGTGCCTTATGGGTAAGATGACAAAAACACCGTTCTCCGGTACTATGGAGAGAGCAGCAGATTTGTTGGAAATCATACATACAGATGTATGTGGTCTGATGAATACTGAGGCTCGTGGCGGATATCGTTATTTTCTCACCTTCACAGATGACTTAAGCAGATATGGGTATATCTACTTAATGAAACACAAGTCTGAAACGTTTGAAAAGTTCAAAGAATTTCAGAGTGAAGTTGAAAATCATCGTAACAAGAAAATAAAATTCCTACGATCTGATCGTGGAGGAGAATATTTGAGTTACGAGTTTGGTGTACATTTGAAACAATGCGGAATAGTTTTGCAACTCACGCCACCCGGAACACCACAACGTAATGGTGTGTCCGAATGTCGTAATCGTACTTTACTTGATATGGTGTGATCTATGATGTCTCTTACTGATTTACCACTATCATTTTGGGGTTATGCTCTAGAGACGGCCGCATTCACGTTAAATAGGGCACCATCAAAATCCGTTGAGACGACGCCTTATGAACTATGGTTTGGCAAGAAACCAAAGTTGTCATTTCTGAAAGTTTGGGGTTGCGATGCTTATGTGAAAAAGCTTCAACCTGATATCCAAATCGGAGAAATGTGTCTTCATAGGATATCCAAAGGAAACTATTGGATACACCTTCTATCACAGATCCGAAGGCAAAACTTTTGTTGCTAAATTCGGAAACTTTCTAGAGAAGGAATTTCTCTCGAAAGAAGTGAGTGGGAGGAAAGTAGAACTTGATGAGGTAACTGTACCTGCTCCCTTATTGGAAAGTAGTACATCACAGAAACCAGTTTCTGTGACACCAACACCAATTAGTGAGGAAGCTAATGATGATGATCATGAAGCTTCAGAACAAGATACTACTGAACCTCGTAGATCAACCAGAGTAAGATCCGCACCAGAGTGGTACGGTAATCCTGTTCTGGAAGTCATGCTACTAGATCATGATGAACCTATGAACTATGGAGAAGCGATGGTGAGCCAGATTCCACAAAATGGCTTGAAGCCATGAAATCTGAGATGGGATCCATGTATGAGAACAAAGTATGGACTTTGGTTGACTTGCCCAATGATCGACAAGCAATTGAGAATAAATGGATCTTTAAGAAGAAGACTGACGCTGACGGTAATGTTACTGTCTACAAAGCTCGACTTGTCGCAAAAGGTTTTCAACAAGTTCAAGGGATTGACTACGATGAGACCTTCTCACCCGTAGCGATGCTTAAGTCTGTCCGAATCATGTTAGCAATTGCCGCATTTTATGATTATGAAATTTGGCAGATGGATGTCAAAACTGCATTCCTGAATGGATTTATGGAAGAAGAGTTGTATATGATGCAGCCGGAAGGTTTTGTCGATCCAAAGGGAGCTAACAAAGTGTGCAAGCTCCAGCGATCCATTTATGGACTGGTGCAAGCCTCTTGGAGTTGGAATAAACGCTTTGATAGTGTGATCAAAGCATTTGGTTTTGTACAGACTTTTGGAGAAGCCTGTATTTACAAGAAAGTGAGTGGGAGCTCTGTAGCATTTCTGATATTATATGTAGATGACATATTACTAATCGGAAATGATATAGAATTTCTGGATAGCATAAAGGGATACTTGAATAAGAGTTTTTCAATGAAAGACCTCGGTGAAGCTGCTTACATATTGGGCATTAAGATCTATAGAGACAGATCAAGACGCTTAATTGGACTTTCACAAAGCACATACCTTGACAAAGTTTTGAAAAAGTTCAACATGGATCAAGCAAAGAAAGGATTCTTGCCTGTGTTACAAGGTGTGAAATTGAGTAAGACTCATTGCCCGACCAATGCAGAAGATAGAGAGAAAATGAAAGATGTTCCCTATGCTTCAGCCATAGCCTCTATCATGTATGCAATGCTATGTACCAGACCTGATGTGTGTCTTGCTATAAGTCTAGCAGGCAGGTACCAAAGTAATCCAGGAGTGGATCACTGGACAGCGGTCAAGAACATCCTGAAATACCTAAAAAGGACTAAGGTTATGTTTCTCATATATGGAGGTGACAAAGAGCTCATCGTAAATGGTTACGTTGATGCAAGCTTTGACACTGATCCGGACGATTCTAAATCACAAACCAGATACGTGTTTACATTAAACGGTGGAGCTGTCAGTTGGTGCAGTTCTAAACAAAGCGTTGTGGCGGGATCTACATGTGAAGCGGAGTACATAGCTGCTTTGGAAGCAGCAAACGAAGGAGTCTGGATGAAGGAGTTCATATCCGATCTAGGTGTCATACCTAGTGCATCGGGTCCAATGAAAATCTTTTGTGACAATACTGGTGCAATTGCCTTGGCAAAGGAATCCAGATCTCACAAGAGAACCAAGCACATCAAGAGACGCTTCAATTCCATCCGGGATCTAGTCCAGGTGGGAGACATAGAGATTTGCAAGATACATACGGATCTGAATGTTGCAGACCCGTTGACTAAGCCTCTTCCACGAGCAAACCATGATCAGCACCAAAGCTCCATGGGTGTTAGAATCATTACTGTGTAATCTAGATTATTGACTCTAGTGCAAGTGGGAGACTGAAGGAAATATGCCCTAGAGACAATAATAATGTTATTATTTTATTTCCTTATATCATGATAAATGTTTATTATTCATGCTAGAATTGTATTATCCGGAAACATAATAATTGTCTGAATACATAGACAAACTAAACGTCACTAGTATGTCTCTACTTGACTAGCTCGTTACTCAAAGATGGTTATGTTTCCTAACCATAGACATGTGTTGTCATTTGATTAACGGGATCACATTATTAGGAGAATGATGTGATTGACATGACCCATTCCATTAGCTTAGCACCCGATCGTTTAGTGTGTTGCTATTGCTTTCTTCATGACTTGTACATGTTCCTATGACTATGAGATTATGCAACTCCCGTTTGCCGGAGGAACACTTTGTGTGCTACCAAACGTCACAACGTAATTGGGTGATAATAAAGGAGCTCTACAGGTGTCTCCAAAGGTACATGTTGGGTTGGCGTATTTCGAGATTAGGATTTGTCACTCCGATTGTCGGAGAGGTATCTCTGGGCCCTCTCGGTAATGCACATCACATAAGCCTTGCAAGCATTGCAACTAATGAGTTAGTTGCGAGATGATGTATTATGAAACCAGTAAAGAGACTTGCCGGTAACGAGATTGAACTAGGTATTGAGATACCGACGATCGAATCTCGGGCAAGTAACATACTGATGACAAAGGGAACAACGTATGTTGTTATGCGGTCTGACCGATAAAGATCTTCGTAGAATATGTAGGAGCTAATATGAGAATCCAGGTTCCGCTATTGGTTATTGACCGGAGATGTGTCTTGTTCATTTCTACATTGTTCTCGAACCCGTAGGGTCCGCACGCTTAAAGTTTCGATGACAGTTATATTATGAGTTTGTGAGTTTTGATCTACCGAAGTTAGTTCGGAGTCCCGGATGTGATCACGGACATAACGAGGAGTCTCGAAATGGTCGAGACATAAAGATTGATATATTGTACGGCTATATTCGGACACCGGAAGTGTTCCGGGTGATTTCGGAGAAAACCGGAGAGCCGGAGGGTTACCGGAACCATACAGGGAGAAATAATGGGCCATATGGGCCTTAGTGGAGAGAGAGAGGGGTAGCAAGGGTGGGCCGTGCGCCTCCTCCCCCTGGTCCGGATTGGACTAGGAGAGGGGGGGCGGCACCCCCCTTTCCTTCTCCCTCCCCACTCCCTTCCCACTCCTAGTAGGAGTCCTACTCCTACTAGGAGGAGGACTCCTCCTTGGCGCGCCTATATGGCCGGCCGGCCTCCTCCCCTTGCTCCTTTATATACGGGGGCAGGGGGCACCCCTAGACACAAGTTGATCCACATGATCATATTCTTAGCCGTGTGCGGTGCCCCGTTCCACCATAATCCTCGATAATATTGTAGCGGTGCTTAAGCGAAGCCCTGCGACGGTAGTACATCAAGATCGTCACCACGCCGTCGTGCTGACAGAACTCTTCCCTGACACTTTGCTGGATCGGAGTCCGGGGATCGTCATCGAGCTGAATGTGTGCTAAAACTCGGAGGTGCCGTAGTTTCGGTGCTTGATCGGTCGGGCCGTGAAGACGTACAACTACATCAACCGCGGTGTGCTAACGCTGCTGCTGTCGGTCTACAAGGGTACGTAGATCGCACTCTCCCCTCTCGTTGCTATGCATCACCATGATCTTGCATGTGCGTAGGAATTTTTTTGAAATTACTACATTCCCCAACAGTCCCCGCTGCATCAGCTCATCCCCGACCTCGCCGACTGCCTCGACGTGCCCCCGTGAGCTCAGCCACCTTCCCACCCTCACCGTTCCCTCTCTCGAGCCCCGTAGCGACCACACGTAGCTCACCCGCACGCACCATTGCGGAGCTCGTCGCCGACGAGGCTTCGGCCACCCAATGGCTGTGCCACCCTGTCCACTAGCCCTACCGCACCCCCAGGAGCTCAACGCACCAAACCACGCGCCTCCCTGTGCCCCCTAGCGACTAGTTCAACCTTACCCGAGCTCCGGCCACCGCCAAACTCGTCGTCGGCGATGTTTCCGGCCACCCCAGCTCCATCCACTACCACCATTCGACGCGGCTCCCTCCCCGCCACGTAGATGGTCTCCGCCGTCCTTTTGGTCGCCGGAGTGCAAAACACGAGCTGCTCCGCCGCGTCTGGCCTCGCCGGCGGCTAAACGCCGGAGAGTTGACCCTGTTTGACCCCGTGTGGGACCAGGTTGACCTCCCCTGAGTATATGACAGGTGGGGCCGGCCTGTTAATTAGTTTAGGATTAATACTAACTAATTTTAATTAGTTTAGTCACTGACATGTGGGCCGAGGCCCCACTGACAGTTAATTATTGTTAATTTAATCCTGCTAATTAGCTGAGTCACTAACAGACAAGGCCCACCAGTCAGGTTTGACCTGGCCGACCCAGTTGACCCGCTGACGTCACACCTATGTCATGCTGACGCATTAATTTAGTTACTGGATTTATTCTTTAATAGGTAATTCCAGAAAATAGCCAAAACTTCTAAAAATCATAGCAAATCAACCATAGCTCCAAATCAAACAAGTTATATATGAAAAATGATCAGAAAAATTCAATCTATCCATCTGTAATGTTTTCATGCATGACAAAACAAGTTAACCTTGCTGTTTAAGCAAAATGAGATAATGCACTAATAAGGCTATGTTAAATGAACTAACATTTGAATCTTTGATTTAAATGAGTACATTCTTTTCTGTTTTAGCTTGCATTAGGCCAGGACACATTCACTTTGACATGTCATAGAATGCATCATATTGTTGCATATTGTCATGTGTTGATTATATTTTGGTGTGTCTTTCGTGGTAGGTTCTGCCTCCGAGGATAACCCCGAGTATCCTTCGGAAGGGCAGTATCCTACTACCACTACATCAGGCAAGCAACCCATTGATCATTCTGATACAATCCCATGTTCTCGCTTCTGCTCTTGTTTACTGCATTAAGACAACGTGATCCAAACTGCTGTGTGCTACGGTAGTTGAACCCTTATCCTCTGCATGACCTGTCATTGCCACAATAACTAGTTGAAACCCACTAGCATGTGTAGGAGTTGATTGAGCCATGTATGTGATTCCTACCTTGCTATGCCTGTTATGCTTAGAGTTGTGTCAGGTCTGGTTCATCCGGGTGATGAGCTAGAGTGACATGATTATGTCGGTAATGTGAGGGATGTGTTGAACATGAATTGGTAAATGTATCGATGAGAGGCCATGTAGGAGTACATGGTGGGTTGTTTCATTGAGGCCGTCCCTAAGAACTGAGATCTGTATGTGTGATTTTAAGAATCAACTACTACCATGCATTAGGATCCTTAATTGACCCTCTCGGCTTCTTAATCACCCTAGTACTTTGTCCAGGAGTTGCAAATAGTTTCTGGTGTTTGTAGGTTATGTGTTGGCGGCCGTGCGTAGCACTGACCCTAGGGGTGGGCTATGTTGCGGTAGATACACCATGGCTGGTTATGCCGGGCGCCCGTTTGGCGTCTCGGGACCCTGTTCACATCGTTCGGGGCCGTATGTGGAAACCTCGACTGGACTCCCTGCGGATGGAACCTGGATAGGCAATAAACCTGGACTAGAGACTTAAGTGTTTAGGTAGGCCGTGGCCGACACCCTTGTTGGGCTTCCACTTGAAGGTTGCCGAGTACATGTCGTGTAAACGGCGATAAGTGGTGAAAGCGTGTATGAAGAAGTACACCCCTGCAGGGTATAAAACATTTCGAATAGCCGCGTTCGCAGTAAAGGACTACTTAGTTGCCTATACAGTTCATAGACAAGTTAATGGTTACTACTAAAAGACTCAAGTTAAGTGTGAGTACCGAGGATGGCCCTCTCGTAGGATGACGAGGGAGGATCCCCGGTGGAGTATTGTGTTGGTGAGTACTGGACTTGTGTGCGAAAACTATTTTACTAGTGGAGTCTCGTAGGATAGCTTAGCCAAGAGTCAAAGCTGGCTTGCTGCAATAACCCCACCACCTTCTTGAGAATGAGCATGTATAGTATCTTCTATTGTAAGACTTGCTAAGTACCTTTGTACTCATGTTTGCTTAATTACTGTTTTCAGACGACAACACCGCCCCCTCCGATGGGTTCTAGGTAGACCTTGATGTCGACGAGTGACTAGCCACCCAGGTGGTGATCCTGGCCATGGAGGGCCCTATGTAGATAGACAGGCTTCGAGAAGCCTTCTTTCTTTCTAGTGTCTGTACTCAGACTAGTTGCTTCCGCATGTGCTTGTATGATTGTATGACTTGAGTGTCGGGTCGTGTGACCCCTACCTGTATGAACATGTTATGTATGGCTCTCTGGAGCCTTTAAATAAAGTACTTGAGTTGTAGAGTTTTGTTGTGATGCCATGTTGTATGCACTCATATCGGGCATATTGTGTGTATGATTGAAATGCTCGGTATGAGCGGGATCCGACAATCTAGTTGTTTATCCTTGGCAGCCTCTCATATGGGGAAATGTAGTCTAGTGTTTCCTGAGCGATAGTAGTCCGCTACAGCCCGGTTCACCGGAGTCCTGCTAGCCTAGCACTACTGCTCTGGACACTTGACTGGCTGGCTTGTGTTTCACTTCGTTCCTATGTCTGTCCCTTCGGGGATATGTCACGCGGTGACATCCGGAGTCCTGCCTAGCCTGCTACAGCCCGGGTTCCCCGGAGTACTGTTAGCCCAGTGCTACAGCCCGGATTCACTCGCCGATGATCGACATGTTCGATGTGATTCATGTATGCCTGTCTCCATAGGTCTGTGCCGCTTTGGGTTCACGACTAGCCATGTCGGCTCGGGTTCTCTGTCAAATGGATGCTAGCAACACTATCATATACGTGAGCCGAAAGGCGCAAACGGTCCCAGGCCATGGTAAGGCGACACCCGTGGGATACCATGCATGAGGCCGCAATGTGATATGAGGTGTTACCGGCTAGATCGATGTGACTTGGAATCGGGGTCCTGACAGCGTTGGTATCAGAGCCGGACTGCCTGTAGGTTCGTTGAGCCAAACTGGTCGATGTCGAGTCTAGAAATGCTTTAGTTATATGTAGGGGAATTGATTGTGGGCGGGAACGTAAGGATCTTTTACTTCTTTACCTTGTTCCCTATGATCTGAGTCATTCTCTTCTCATTCAACGTGGGTTAAGCACTAAGCTCTCTTTTTCTATCAGGTTCACGTGTTACTAATCTGTAGTAGCTTATAGGATTGTTGTTACAAGCCTCAGTATAGTTTCTTCTACTTTTAGTATGTTGCCAGTTGAATCAGAACCTTGATATGACGTTGTTGAGTGGTATTGCAAACTATTGTGGATGTCTCAAATCTTTTTCTGAGCATTTACAGTTGTTATGCTGTCCAATTTTCCCTAGAATTTCTAATGTCCTTGCATTGTGGTAGTGCTTTCAGATGGCCACTCGTGTTCAAAACCAAGTGGTTCGCCTGACCCGGTGCCTCGATGTGCCCGGTCATGCTGCTATGTTAGTTCGGGTAATGATCGAGACAAGTTACCGTTGGTATCCCGAATACACTGTCAAAGAGCAATTCCGAGATTTTAATCAAAGCCAATATTTCTGCACCGTCAGGATATTTCCTTCTTATCCCAGATCTACCGAGCCCCTCCGCTGTTCCTATGGACTCGGGGTTACTGTTGAGATGGCTGTGCAGGATGCTGCCTATTCCATGATGACCATCATGCGAGTCCGGACTAGCCTGCTTCGGAACACCGACTTCCGTTACATGCCAGCTTCACTTCCGGGAGCGCAAGGGTATCTCCAGGCTATCTTGCTGACTCCACTCAGGAGGACTCACTAACTCGTACCACTGCCGAGATGCTCGAGGATAAGGACCAAGAGAACCGGGCCTTGAGGCTGGAGCTTTTCAACACCCGTGCTGATCATTGGGCCACTTTGACTCGGTTTGCACCTGCGGTGCAAGCTGGATGGATGAATACAAGGGATCTGTATCCTGTGAGATCTGCTCTGCCGGACATGGTGGATTGGCGTGATGTGGGAGGCATCACCCCACCCCGTGGTCCCCGCAGGCCACTGTTTGTTGGTCCAAGACCTCATCCTAGCCCCTTTGGTCCACAAGCTCCTCAGGACCGTCTGTTCCCGGATGATCACGTTAAACTTCCAGGCTATGGAGGTGACTTCTATGAGGACTACTACAGAGCTGTCTGAGTTAGTAGTAGTACCACTAGTATTGTAATAGTTGTATCTCCATTGTCCTGCGTGACTTGTGGAATATGACTTTGTGTGTAATCAATCCCGGAGGTGTAGAAAAATAATGTATAGGAGCTTGGAATGCCTCCGATGAGATGTAACGTCTTTCATCATAGTTGTACTGTAGCCTGGGCTTGTATTAAACTATGTACGGTGTGTATGACCGTTGGTATATATATGGCAGTTCTATCTTACCATGACATACGGATGAACATCTCTGCATTTCGTGTTATCCATTACATTCTGCACTTCCTTGCTAAGTTTGTGCCATCCCTATCTAAAACGTTGTCTTGTTTTTCCCTAGGATGGTCAACACCCGCAGCTACCCTGCTGCCCCGGAGCAGGGGGAAGCCAGTGCAGTTAGGGGTGAAAATCTGCCTCACCTGCCTTCTCTGGCCGAAGTGTTGCTGGAGGCGGAAAGAAACAAGCGTGAGACTAACCGCTTGTTGGAGCAGATTGAGCAGAACACTGCACGCCATCAGCGAAATGACTTGGTGTCAATCAATGACTTTATCAAGCTGTACCCACCAAAGTTTAACCATTCCATCGAGCCCCTCGACGCGGATGACTGGCTTCGCAGCATCACCCACAAGCTACGTTCTGCCAACGTAGCCGAAGCTGATAAGGTTACTTATGCTGCCTATCACCTCGAAGGCCCTGCTAGCCTTTGGTGGGAAAATTTTGAAGCCATGCGCCCGGTCGGCCAAATCACTACTTGGGCTGAATTCAGTGAGGCTTTCCGTGAGCATCACATTCCGGAAGGTCTCATAGATCGCAAGAGGGAGGAGTTCTGCAATTTCACCCAAGGAAGACTGACTGTGGATGCATATAGTTGTGAATTTGGGAATCTGGCACGTTATGCTCCTGAAGAAGTATCTACCGACGCTAAGAAGCAGGCAAGGTTCCGCAAGGGACTTAGCCCTGAGCTACGCCGCGATCTTCGTCTGCATGAGTGCACCTCCTTTCAGAAGTTGGTCAATAAAGCTATCAGCACTGAGACAGGCCAGACTGATTATGACGCTTCATGCAAGCACTGTCGTGATTTTGGCTCTTCATCCGGCTCTGGATCTCAGAAGCGTCGGGTGTGGATTCCAAGCACGGCACTGCCACCCAGGTTCATTCCGAGTCCATCCTTTGAGGCGCCTCGTCCCAACCAGCAGTTTGCACCGCCCAAACCCAATGGTGGCCCCGCTGCTAATTCTGCTCCACGCCCCAATGTTGTGACATGTTTCAAGTGTGGAGAGCCGGGTCACTATAGTCGAGAGTGTCCTTAGAACAACAACCCCAATCAGTCTGGAAAGTCCGTTGGTTGTGGTAAGCCAGCGGGAAAGACAATCTATGCTAAGCCGGTCACCACTGCACGTGGCCATGTTAACTATGTCTCAGCCGAGGAGGCTCATGAGGATCCTAACGTCGTCCTTGGTATGCTCCTTGTTAATTGCCATCCGGCATTTGTTCTTTTCGATACTTGAGCATCTCATTCATTCATATCCGAGAACTATGCTCGATTGCATAACACGACATTCTGTGACATGCCCGCTACAATGGAAATTCAAACCCCTGGCTCTAGATGCCAAACTTCTAGAGTAAGCCATGGGAATGAAATTCTTGTCGATAGACTTGTCTTCCTTGCATCCTTAATAGCTCTCAAGTGCTCGGACATAAACATCATCTTGAGTATGGACTGGATGTCAGCTCATTATGCTAAGATTGATTGTGCCACTAGAACCGTTCAACTTACTCACCCATCGGGCAAGACAGTCAATGTCTTAACCCGAGTGGCCAAGCAACAGCTTTACTCCCTAAATGCCAACCCCCTTCCAGACCTTGAGGATGTTCTGGTAGTCTGAGACTTTCCGGATGTCTTTCTAGAAGAACTACCAGGTGTTCCACCTGACAGGGATGTCAACTTTGTGATAGACCTTGTTCCAGGAACCGTTCCAATTTCTACAAGACCCTATAAGATGGCACCCTTAGAACTAGCCGAGCTTAAGAACCAACTCGATGAGTCCTTGAAAAAGGGTTTCATCCATCCTAGTTCCTCTCCTTCGGCTTGCCCCGTCCTCTTTGTCAAAAAGAAGGATGGAACGGACCGGACGGTTGTAGACTACCGACCCGTCAACCTGGTCACCATCAAGAACAAGTATCCGCTTCCCAGGATCAATGATCTGTATGATCAGCTCGCTGGAGCCTCAGTCTTTTCTAAGATGGATTTGAGGTTGGGCTACCATCAAATCAAAATCAGAAACGGGGACATTCCCAAAACGGCCTTTGTTACTCGCTATGGCCAATACGAGTACACCGTTATGTCCTTCGGTCTAAGCAATGCCCCAACCACCTTCTCTCGGTTAATGAACTCGGTCTTCATGGAGTATTTGGATAAATTCGTCATAGTATACCTCGATGACATACTCATCTACTCCAAGAATGAAGAGGAACATGCCGAACATCTAAGGCTGTTATTGACGAAACTTTGAGAGCATCGCCTTTATACCAAATTCTCCAAGTGTGAATTTTGGTTGCCAGAAGTGACCTATCTAGGCCATGTAATCTCTGGTAAGAGTATTGCTGTCAATCCCGAGCGAGTTCAAGCCGTCCTTGATTGGACTCCACCTGAGACGGTCAAGCAAGTTCGGAGCTTCCTTGGCTTAGCGAGCCACTGCCGCCGCTTCGTCGAGAATTTCTCCAAGGTTGCTAAACCTCTAACTGAACTCCTCAAGAAAGATAAAAAGTTCGAGTGGACTCCATAGTGCAAGTTCAGCTTTCAGGAACTGAAAAGACGCCTGACATCTGCTCCCGTACTGGTACCACCAGATTTCTCCAAGGACTTTATTATCTATTGTGACGCCTCGCGACAAGGACTAGGTTGCATACTCATGCAAGATCGTCAGGTAATTGCCTATGCTTCACAGCAATTACACCCACATGAGGAAAATTATACCACACATGATCTAGAGCTTGCAGCTGTAGTCTATGCAGTTAAAAGTTGGCGACATTACCTCCTCGGTAATCATTGCGAGATCTTCACTGATCACCAAAGTTTGAAATATATCTACACCCAACCAGATTTGAATCTCAGGAAACGACGTTGGGTCGAGTTGATCTCAGATTACGACTTAGGAATAACTTACACCCCGGGCAAAGCCAATGTCATGGCTGATGCACTAAGTCATAAATCCTATTGTAACAAACTGATGTTACAACAAAGTGTCACGACTGGCTTTCCGGGTAATATATTTCCAGAAAAGACCGTCGTGCTCATCAGCCCCAGGATTACTGTTAGCTGATGAGGCTCCAACTTGATACAGAAATTCCAAGCAAAATACAAAGGATGCAGTACAAGACCATTCTGGCCTGTGAGTACAACAAATGGTTTCTAGTGGTTGATGGCGGAAGCGGTTTGTGGATTATCAGTGTCTATGGGACTCCAATTCCCACAGGAACAGCTGACCAGGTTAACTCCTATCTTCGCGAGGCTGCTATCTCCATTGCTTAGGTTCCGGGGCTGTCCTCGCGTCACTCCTCTCCGTGCAAGAAAATCTAGCCAAGACAATAGCCAGGGACAAGCCAGTGAGTACTTTGAATGTACTCACAAACATTATGAACACAGGTATAATATAACAATGATGTGCTAAAATATTCTATGCTCATGACGTCAGTCACCATAGATAAATGAAATTCTGATGCGTGCAAGCAAGTTATTTATAAAATTGCAATAACATGGTAGTATAAAAACTTATGAAACAAATAATCAAGTAATGCCACAGTCGGGCGTCTGAGCGACGCCACATAAAGGGCTTTAAAAGAAAATGCCACAGTCGGGCGTCTGAGCGACGCCACATAAAGGGCTTAAAAAGAAAATGCCACAGTCGGGCGTCTGAGCGACGCCACATAAAGGGCTTTAAAAGAAATGCCACAGTCGGGTGTCTGAGCGACGCCACATAAAGGGCTTAAAAAGAAATGATCATAATGAATATCCCGGAGGTAGAACCATCCCAGAGATATTCGGTAATAACAATAATATCACGGGTTAGTCAACAATAATAATAATCATCACAGATATCACAAGTCACGGGTAGTAATTCCATTTTTCTGGTTAACAGTTTCACCTCCGAAGACCGACACTAAGACCGATACTTGACCCATCCCAGACTGTGATCCTTAACCATGGACACGGCTATTCGAATAGGTTTATTCTCTGCAGAGGGTGTACTCTTTACCCACGAGTAACGGATTTCTTTAGTCCATCAGGACTAATTCCATCTACGGTCTTTTTGTTGAAAACACACCTAACTTGCACACACCAGCTTATCACACACGTGTCTGGAATCACCCACGACACCTGTTAAGCAAACTCTAAGTGGGGAGGCTACAACCTCGC
>NC_041390.1:45918881-45987831 GCF_002162155.2 Triticum dicoccoides | reverse complement strand
GTATCTTCCACCATGGCCTCTCTGTACGGTGTGTGCTAGAAAGAGGTTGACAACTTACTGAACCGTACTCTACTTGCTGTAGAGACGAGTGGTAGTACGAAACAAGTGTGGGGGTTACTGGAACAAGACTCGATCTACGGTCGACTCAGGAGGTTAAAGTATTCCCTGCATGATTAGTATAACAAATATAATCCATCCAACAGGGTCACCGCTCATATCACCTTGCCATGCCATATCAGACATAACCGTCCCGACGGAGACCGGTGACAAACTCATACCTACCCAAGGCAGAGGTTTTTCACGGTTTTCTGCCGGTATGCATTTCAAGGCATATGAGGGTGATTATCATCACAAGTGTGTTCGTTTCCAACAGCATGGAAATCAATAACATGCACCCATGCATATGATCATATCACATGAAATAACAAGTCCTTCGAAATGTAGTGGTGTTATAAATGCATCAACGATCACACCAAAAATATTATGCCGGGATTTAAAATGCTTGCCTTCAATGTGTGGAAAGGCAGGGTGCACTCCAAAACTTTTGAAAGCTTCTTCTCTCTCCCAAAATCCTATTTTAAAATATAATTGAATTAACACATATTTCAAAAACAGAACCAAAAAGTTGTTTGAAAATTTTTCAAATAAAACTTAAAATAAACTAGACCAAATTTGAAGAAGGTAGGAAAAAGAATCAACTCATTTGGATTTATATTTTAAAAGTTATAGCCAGTCAAAGTTCTGGTCAAAATCTGTTTTTAAAAATAAAACAGAAAAGAAAACGTTTCGGCAGAATACGTCTTCGAAAACGGGAGACGTACTGGGGTTAATACGTCTTCACTTAACCGACGTGGATATGCGCAGGGTCACTGACAGTGGGCCCGCCTGGCCCACTGGTCAGGTTTGACCAGTCCGCCCTCCTCCTTCTTCCTCTGTCCCGAGCGGAGGCGGGACTCCGGCGACCAACGCCGGCGAGCGGCAGCTCCTCGCGGCCTCTGGAGGGCGGGGATGGATCCGCATGGCTGGGGCGTTTCTCCCGGTGGTCGAGGGGTCGACAGTGGTGGAAGAAGTCGTCGGCGGTGAGCTTCGCGGCGGAGGGAGGTTTCGGTGCAAAGTGGCTTCGGGGCGGCGGTGGTTCTTGATCGAAATGGAGTAGGGGGAAGGTTTACGGGAGGATGAGGGGGTTCTTGGTGGAGAGAACGAAGAGTGGGAGGCCCTGGTGGTGCCGAATTGGCCGGGGCAGTGGTGGCGGCCGCCGTTGCCGGAGATGGGGATGAAGACCTCCCCCGAGTCGATTGGCTGCCATGGGAGGACTAGGGGAGCACTCTAAGGCTTCCTGCGTGCCCGGGGTGGCTCGGGGCCTCCTCTTATAGCCCGTCGAGGTCGGTTCCGCGGCGGCCGGATAAGCTCTCCGGCGAACCGCCTCGCTGTAGCTTGTAGGGCAACGTGGCGCGGCTGGGGATGACGGCAAGAGCTAGTGGACGAGAGGGCGCTGCTCCAGGGGCCAGGTGGCGAGCCGGGGTGGCTTGGGCGGCGCTGCATGGCGCAGGGCTGTCGGGCGGCGGCGGCGGCTAGCTCTTGGCCTGCCGGGCGCGGCGGGGGCTGCTTGGCGCGTTGGTGCGAGGAGGGGAGCGCGTGGCGTGGTGCTGCAGAGCGAGCCAAAGCCGTGGGGCCGGCGTGTCGGCTCGGGCGCGTGGCTGCAATTGGCGCGCTCTGGACGCGTCCAGTGCACGCACACCAGATGTTCGACACAATGCCGAGGCATGCTACAGGTCGCAGGTGAGGATGGGATTTACCAGATCGAGGTTAGGAGCAACGGGGAGTCTAGTGGACATGCTGGTTTGATCAGAGGTGCAAGTTCACAGAGCAATGCCACAATCATGTCAAAACAGAACATGTCCGCAGGGTGTTTGAGAAAATGCCAATGGCCCTTGGGCAAGTCTTGGAGTGGCCAAAAACTCCAGATTGGGGTCTCTTTAGATGCAAGAGAGAGTGGTGAGGTTAATTGGACAAAAGGGGAGACTTGCTAGTGCAAGTTTTACAAAACTTCAATTCTGGACAGGAAATAAATAGCATTATTTCATGAACCAAAAATGCTCCAAAAGGTGCATGCTCTTGGACTTAAGGGTTTAACATGGGGGACTACAAGTAGGAGAAATAATTAAGGGTATAGGAGCAACTAAAATGGTGGTTGCTGTACAAATCCTCAAATTGGACCAGAATGGAAATGAGGTTGATCCACTCAAATTTTTAAAAGAACATAAATAGGTTTTTGCACAAAGTGAAATAATATGCTCCTACTGACCTCCCTTAATTTTGGTAGAAGTTTTAAAGAAATATTTAAATAGGTTGTAGTGCAAAATGCACTCTGGACCAGAGAAGAAAAATTGAGAGTAGGGCTAAAAATATTTCATGAATGAAATATATTTTTGCATAAAAGTTAATCAAAAACATCACATGACATCTCCAAATTTTTATGGGAATTTTAAGTGAACTTATCAAATGGTTGTAGTTCAAATATGGCCCTTTTACCTAGAAAGCCTTTTTCAAGAAAATAAAGAGCAAGCAACTTATTTATTTAATTAGTTATACTGATAAAAGGAAAGTTTTTCTTGAGAGGTTAAATATGTCCAATAACAAATTGAAAAGTTTTCTCTTTGGGAAAAACTCATCAAAACAGGGAAGGAAAATGATTAAAAATCAAAAAAAAAAATGGAGCTCAGAAATCTAAAGTTTTAATTCCTGGCAAAAAATTTTAAAATAAAACAAGGCCAAATTTTTGGGGTGTCACAGATACTACCCCCCTTAAGAAAAATCTCGTCCTCGAGATTTGTTAAAAGCTGTGTTAAGAGAATACTTACGCAATAAAGATGTAGCTACAGTGCGAGGGCAATAAGTGGTGAAAAACCACAGTGTGAATACTGGTGCTGCGCGGAAAAATCTACGGTTCGGGACAAAACAGGGTGATTTCTACGCTGGATAAAAATTTAGAATAATCTTCTAAATTTAAATATACGCTGGTCGTACCCGAGGGCACAGTGCTCTCTCTGGCTGACAGGTGGACCCGGGGCCCACTGTCAGCCTCTTCTTCTCCCACTGGCTCTTCCTTCTACCTCTGGCTCTCTCTTCCTCCTCTCTCCCGCGCGCTATCTCGCGCTTTCTCCACCGGCGATGCCTAATGCGTAGGGCATCTAGGCCGTACCGTGGTAGTGCGCGGCGTGCTAGCTGCCGGTGCAGCGTGCACTCACCTCGCGGGCCAGCGCGCTGTCGGCACTGCTCGCGGATTCGACTCCGAACACTGGCGATCGGCGACGAGCGGCGTTGGTGGACTTCGCCCACCGTACACCGAGCTCGAGCTATAAAAATGGCCGGGGTGCCTCTCTCTTCTTCCTCACATCTGGCCTCACTTCTCCTCCTCCTTTCTCCATTACTGCTTACAGAAGCTCGGTCGAGGCTCTAATGGCGGAGGCGATGCCGGACTGGTTTGTGATCCTGATATGTGGAGGGCTGGCGACGCTGCTGGGGCTCTCTGTGCTCCTGTGCGCGATGATCTTCGACGAGTATTGCGATGCTGCGGCTCGGGTGTTGGCTCTCCGCGGTGGTGGTGATCATGAGGAGTAGATGAAGTATGCCGGGTGCTTACTATTGTTAGGGGGGGGGGTAATTATCTGGATGTAACACCGTTGCAAAGTTTTGCAGACAGTGTATGTGTCCGAATGATTATGGTTGTGAGTCTGCTCGTGGTGCTGAGTGAAATTAAATAATCCACGTTGTGAGAAGGGGCAGGTGTAGCAACTCAGGGAAAGAAATCTCACTCCGGGATTTCGCGAGGGAAGAGCAGTTAATTTAAAGGAGCATAAACCACAACAAAAACTACACACATAAGTAGAAGCCAATTAATTGACTCGTCATACAAACTCAGGGTATCACGCATAAGTCACACACATAAATAAATGCTGCAAAGAACGAATACAGCAGCGACGTCTAAAATGAAAACGGTAACTGGACGGGGTCCTGATAAAATGTCTCTGGTAAAGGAATACACTCCTCTTCTATTGGAGGAAGTGGATTGACCAGTCGATGTATGCGTCTCTCCGTGTCGGGTCTCAGTGGTCTGCCGATGGCAACCTGAGGATTTAAATCTGCGAGGCTCTGGAGATAATCCATCACTCGCTGGTTTAAATGCTCTTGAGCTATGATGTACTGGATAAGGTTGGCCAGAACTGGGTCTCTCTCAATCCGCCCACCGGGAAAAGACGTTACTTCTCCGGGTGCTGCACGACTCGGAAAGTAATAATATCCTCGCTCGCGGGCATAGGGTACTGCGGATCGTAGACGGGCAATTGCTTCTTTCGCAGCAGCTTCTATGGCCAAGTGTGGGGTTGGCATAGATTTCCCCACGAAGGAAACTTCTATTGGATCTTGGTTGGGGTCTACAGGAGGAATGTGCACTGCTGCCCAATATTCCGAGGTGGATGGGGTGATCCTTGATTTGAACAGCTCGTACTGGGGTGGCTGGGTAGAACCCATGGTACTGCGGGTAAAATCCCACAATATTTTGACAAAGCTACCTGGGGTTGCATCTGGGGTTCTCAGATGAATGCTGGGGTTCGGCATGACAGAATAAAGCGTGAGTGTTGTGCACAAAGTGGGGGTTGCTGGGGAGCCTTTATATAGCAATGGAGCTGGATCATTTTACCATGGTGAAGGGTAATAAATTTGCCAGCTTGGCTCCAAAGGTCGGGTCAGTGTCAGAGATACACATATCTCATAAAGAGACGTGTTACTGTGGTTGTCGTTGGGCTGGTTTTGGTAGTTGTGCCCGGAAGAATATGCAGCTATGCGCTGACCAAACAGGCAAGGCTATTATTAAAACAGAGGCACAAAGACAGGCTGCGTTAATATATGTGGTCGCATGATTACAAAGCGATGATACATTGAAACTTGGTGCTACTCATACTGCTTAGTCTACTTCGTTTATGTCTAAACGGGCGTGCCTGGTGGATGCCGAGGCTTCTCCACGTGTCTCTCTGCCGGGATTAGTCGGAGATGGCGGAGGAACTGCAGGGTCGGGGTAGTGATGATGACCATCGCGGGGATTGTTGGCCACAACCCCGTTGGAGTGTGTTCCCAAAATGCGACGTAGTACCTCTGGGGTTATCGCAGCACCTTGGCCGATGGCTGGGGCAGATCTCGGGGTCTCGATTGGTTGTCCAAACAGCACGACAGGGTTGTTGGTGTTGGGCTCGTTCCTTCTCTCGCCGGGGCTCGACGAACCAGCTCTCCACGAGCTGCGATTAGATCAATGGTGATCTGGTCGAACAGTGACTCTAGTGCACTTACATAGTGCACTAGGTGCAACAATGCGGGGTCCGTCTCGTGGTCTCCATTGGCGACTTGGGGTGGTCTACCATACCCTTCTCGTCTGGGGTAGTAGTGGAACGAGCGACAGTTAACTCTGGGCGACAAGTGCCTGAGATGAACTATAGCCTCTCGAGCGGCTAGCTGGATGGCTTGTGGCTCAAAGGAAGTTGTCCTTCCGGTGAACCGGTAGGGACGCTCGGGTGCTAGACTCCTACCGTAAATGTGCACAGTGGCCCAGAATTGGCGGTCTTCACCGCTCATGGGTCCTTGATACACAACATATTCTGGTGGCTCCTCTAACGCGTAGGCACGACGGGTGAGGTTTGCGAGGATGGTCACAAAACCTCCAAGGTTGGTTGCTGTGGTTTCGTTGTGCACGACAGGGCCAGGCATTGTGGCTTGGTTTGGGGTAGCGGCTGTGCGGTGCTGGTTTGGTGTTAGCGCGCCCTTTTTATAGGAAAAAGGGGACGGAATCTTCCTTCGAACGCTTGCGAGAAAGGACTATTTAGGGGCCGGTCACTGGCGCATGAGCGACAGGTTCGGTTGATAGGTTGGGCACCGACTGCCAAAAGGTGTTGGGTCACTGGGTGGCTATCTTGCACGAGAAGCTTGGCTGGGGTTTGGTTGAGGTCTGGTGGGTTGGTTTGCCTAAGTTTATTGACCGGGCTAAGATAGGATTAGCCAATGGTCAGCCTGGCTCTGATACCAAGCCTGTCACGACCGGCTTTCCGGGTAATATATTTCCAGAAAAGACCGTCGTGCTCATCAGCCCCAGGATTACTGTTAGCTGATGAGGCTCCAACTTGATACAGAAATTCCAAGCAAAATACAAAGGATGCAGTACAAGACCATTCTGGCCTGTGAGTACAACAAATGGTTTCTAGTGGTTGATGGCGGAAGCGGTTTGTGGATTATCAGTGTCTATGGGACTCCAATTCCCACAGGAACAGCTGACCAGGTTAACTCCTATCTTCGCGAGGCTGCTATCTCCATTGCTTAGGTTCCGGGGCTGTCCTCGCGTCACTCCTCTCCGTGCAAGAAAATCTGGCCAAGACAATAGCCAGGGACAAGCCAGTGAGTACTTTGAATGTACTCGCAAACATTATGAACACAGGTATAATATAACAATGATGTGCTAAAATATTCTATGCTCATGACGTCAGTCACCATAGATAAATGAAATTCTGATGCATGCAAGCAAGTTATTTATAAAATTGCAATAACATGGTAGTATAAAAACTTATGAAACAAATAATCAAGTAATGCCACAGTCGGGCGTCTGAGCGACGCCACATAAAGGGCTTTAAAAGAAAATGCCACAGTCGGGCGTCTGAGTGACGCCACATAAAGGGCTTAAAAAGAAAATGCCACAGTCGGGCGTCTGAGCGACGCCACATAAAGGGCTTTAAAAGAAATGCCACAGTCGGGTGTCTGAGCGACGCCACATAAAGGGCTTAAAAAGAAATGATCATAATGAATATCCCGGAGGTAGAACCATCCCAGAGATATTCGGTAATAACAATAATATCACGGGTTAGTCAACAATAATAATAATCATCACAGATATCACAAGTCACGGGTAGTAATTCCATTTTTCTGGTTAACAGTTTCACCTCCGAAGACCGACACTAAGACCGATACTTGACCCATCCCAGACTGTGATCCTTAACCATGGACACGGCTATTCGAATAGGTTTATTCTCTGCAGAGGGTGTACTCTTTACCCACGAGTAACGGATTTCTTTAGTCCATCAGGACTAATTCCATCTACGGTCTTTTTGTTGAAAACACACCTAACTTGCACACACCAGCTTATCACACACGTGTCTGGAATCACCCACGACACCTGTTAAGCAAACTCTAAGTGGGGAGGCTACAACCTCGCATAGCATGGGATCAAATTTATATCGCGCGCTCTAAGGGGTGGCCTCCCCTCTCGGTCCCAACCGGAAACACCCATGCTCCCGGACCAGGTGGCCTGCCTACCAGTTACAACCAGTATCTTCCACCATGGCCTCTCTGTACGGTGTGTGCTAGAAAGAGGTTGACAACTTACTGAACCGTACTCTACTTGCTGTAGAGACGAGTGGTAGTACGAAACAAGTGTGGGGGTTACTGGAACAAGACTCGATCTATGGTCGACTCAGGAGGTTAAAGTATTCCCTGCATGATTAGTATAACAAATATAATCCATCCAACAGGGTCACGGCTCATATCACCTTGCCATGCCATATCAGACATAACCGTCCCGACGGAGACCGGTGACAAACTCATACCTACCCAAGGCAGAGGTTTTTCACGGTTTTCTGCCGGTATGCATTTCAAGGCATATGAGGGTGATTATCATCACAAGTGTGTTCGTTTCCAACAGCATGGAAATCAATAACATGCACCCATGCATATGATCATATCACATGAAATAACAAGTCCTTCGAAATGCAGTGGTGTTATAAATGCATCAACGATCACACCAAAAATATTATGCCGGGATTTAAAATGCTTGCCTTCAATGTGTGGAAAGGCAGGGTGCACTCCAAAACTTTTGAAAGCTTCTTCTCTCTCCCAAAATCCTATTTTAAAATATAATTGAATTAACACATATTTCAAAAACAGAACCAAAAAGTTGTTTGAAATTTTTCAAATAAATCTTAAAATAAACTAGACCAAATTTGAAGAAGGTAGGAAAAAGAATCAACTCATTTGGATTTATATTTAAAAAGTTATAGCCAGTCAAAGTTCTGGTCAAAATCTGTTTTTAAAAATAAAACAGAAAAGAAAACGTTTCGGCAGAATACGTCTTCGAAAACGGGAGACGTACTGGGGTTAATACGTCTTCACTTAACCGACGTGGATATGCGCAGGGTCACTGACAGTGGGCCCGCCTGGCCCACTGGTCAGGTTTGACCAGTCCGCCCTCCTCCTTCTTCCTCTGTCCCGAGCGGAGGCGGGACTCCGGCGACCAACGCCGGCGAGCGGCGGCTCCTCGCGGCCTCTGGAGGGCGGGGATGGATCCGCACGGCTGGGGCGTTTCTCCCGGTGGTCGAGGGGTCGACAGTGGTGGAAGAAGTCATCGGCGGTGAGCTTCGCGGCGGAGGGAGGTTTCGGTGCAAAGTGGCTTCGGGGCGGCGGTGGTTCTTGATCGAAATGGAGTAGGGGGAAGGTTTACGGGAGGATGAGGGGGTTCTTGGTGGAGAGAACGAAGAGTGGGAGGCCCTGGTGGTGCCGAATTGGCCGGGGCAGTGGTGGCGGCCGCCGTTGCCGGAGATGGGGATGAAGACCTCCCCCGAGTCGATTGGCTGCCATGGGAGGACTAGGGGAGCACTCTAAGGCTTCCTGCGTGCCCGGGGTGGCTCGGGGCCTCCTCTTATAGCCCGTCGAGGTCGGTTCTGCGGCGGCCGGATAAGCTCTCCGGCGAACCGCCTCGCTGTAGCTTGCAGGGCAACGTGGCGCGGCTGGGGATGACGGCAAGAGCTAGTGGACGAGAGGGCGCTGCTCCAGGGGCCAGGTGGCGAGCCGGGGTGGCTTGGGCGGCGCTGCACGGCGCAGGGCTGTCGGGCGGCGGCGGCGGCTAGCTCTTGGCCTGCCGGGCGCGGCGGGGGCTTCTTGGCGCGTTGCTGCGAGGAGGGGAGCGCGTGGCGTGGTGCTGCAGAGCGAGCCAAAGCCGTGGGGCCGGCGTGTCGG
Organism: Triticum dicoccoides; assembly: GCF_002162155.2. Taxonomy (NCBI): domain Eukaryota; kingdom Viridiplantae; phylum Streptophyta; class Magnoliopsida; order Poales; family Poaceae; genus Triticum; species Triticum dicoccoides. The sequence continues at coordinate 45,978,786 of NC_041390.1, read as the reverse complement.
CTCGGGCGCGTGGCTGCAATTGGCGCGCTCTGGACGCGTCCAGTGCACGCACACCAGATGTTTGACACAATGCCGAGGCATGCTACAGGTCGCAGGTGAGGATGGGATTTACCAGATCGAGGTTAGGAGCAACGGGGAGTCTAGTGGACATGCTGGTTTGATCAGAGGTGCAAGTTCACAGAGCAATGCCACAATCATGTCAAAACAGAACATGTCCGCAGGGTGTTTGAGAAAATGCCAATGGCCCTTGGGCAAGTCTTAGAGTGGCCAAAAACTCCAGATTGGGGTCTCTTTAGATGCAAGAGAGAGTGGTGAGGTTAATTGGACAAAAGGGGAGACTTGCTAGTGCAAGTTTTACAAAACTTCAATTCTGGACAGGAAATAAATAGCATTATTTCATGAACCAAAAATGCTCCAAAAGGTGCATGCTCTTGGACTTAAGGGTTTAACATGGGGGACTACAAGTAGGAGAAATAATTAAGGGTATAGGAGCAACTAAAATGGTGGTTGCTGTACAAATCCTCAAATTGGACCAGAATGGAAATGAGGTTGATCCACTCAAATTTTTAAAAGAACATAAATAGGTTTTTGCACAAAGTGAAATAATATGCTCCTACTGACCTCCCTTAATTTTGGTAGAAGTTTTAAAGAAATATTTAAATAGGTTGTAGTGCAAAATGCACTCTGGACCAGAGAAGAAAAATTGAGAGTAGGGCTAAAAATATTTCATGAATGAAATATATTTTTGCATAAAAGTTAATCAAAAACATCACATGACATCTCCAAATTTTTATGGGAATTTTAAGTGAATTTATCAAATGGTTGTAGTTCAAATATGGCCATTTTACCTAGAAAGCCTTTTTCAAGAAAATAAAGAGCAAGCAACTTATTTATTTAATTAGTTATACTGATAAAAGGAAAGTTTTTCTTGAGAGGTTAAATAAGTCCAATAACAAATTGAAAAGTTTTCTCTTTGGGAAAAACTCATCAAAACAGGGAAGGAAAATGATTAAAAATAAAAAAAATGGAGCTCAGAAATCTAAAGTTTTAATTCCTGGATTTTTTTTTAAAATAAAACAAGGACAAATTTTTGGGGTGTCACACAAAGTCAACCACTTCTCCATGAGGAATTTCGTAAGATTAATCTTCACATTGTTCCACGAGGATTACTATCCACCCTGGTGGCGAAGCCTAACCTTATGGGTCAGATCATAACCGCCCAGCAGTATGATAAGGGCATATCCCGGATTAAGGAAAACATCGCTAGCGGAGTTGCTAAATGTTTTTCCATGGACGAGCGAGATGTTGTCTTCATCGAGAACCTCTTGGTGGTTCCCAAGAAACAACATTTATGCCAGTTGATCCTTAAGGATGCTCATGAATCCCCTCTGACCATTCATCCCGGTAGTACTAAAATGTATCAAGACCTACGCCAGAGGTTTTGGTGGACTAGGATGAAGAGAGAAATCGCTCAATACATTGCTAATTGCGATGTTTGTCGTCGTGTTAAAGTAGAGCATCAACGGCCTGCTGGCACCCTTCAACCTTTGGCTATTCCTGAGTGGAAATGGGATAAAATCAGTATGGATTTCATCACTGGGTTTCCCAGGACTAAGAGAGGGAATAATGCCATCTTCGTCATGATCCACCGTCTTTCCAAAGTAGCCCATTTCCTACCAGTTTGTGAGAGTATCACTGCTAGCCAGCTAGCTGATTTATACATCTCCTGAATAGTGTCTCTTCATGGTGTCCCATTGGAAATTAACTCAGACCGTGGGAGTCTCTTCACCTCTCGTTTTTGGGAGAGTTTCCAAAATGCTATGGGAACTCGTCTCTCTTTTAGAACCGCCTTCCATCCTCAATCAAGTGGTCAAGTAGAGCGGGTCAATCAAATTCTGGAAGATATGCTCCGAGCTTCTGTCATCTCTTTCGGAATGAGTTGGGAGAAATGCCTTCCATTCACGGAGTTTGCTTATAACAATAGTTATCAAGCTAGCTTGGGCAAAGCTCCTTTCGAAGTTCTCTATGGACGAAAATGTCGAACGCCTCTTAACTGGTCAGAAATCGAGGAAAGACAGCTCTTTGGCCCGGATATGATTCAGGAAGCAGAAGAGCAGGTTCGCGTTATTTGTGAGAAATTGAAAACAGCCCAATCTCGTCAAAAGAGCCAATATGATCGTAAACATAAGCTCATGACTTATGAAGTCGGCGAGAAGGCTTACCTTCGGGTTACTCCGTTAAAGGGAATCGTTTCGGTATCAAAGGCAAATTGGCTCCTCGTTACATTGGACCCTTTCGCATTCTTGCCAAACGAGGAGAAGTTGCCTACCAATTGGAACTACCTTGCATCTTTCCAGAGTTCACAATGTCTTCCACGTTTCACAACTCAGGCGTTGCTTCGCGGATCCCATCCGTGGAGTGGACCATGAAATGCTTGATCTACAAGATAACCTCTCATATCGGGAATATCCCGTTCATATCCTTGATCAAGCCGAGCGTACCACTCGACGCCATAATATCAAGTTTCTCAAGATTCAATGGTCGCACCATTCCGAGAAAGAAGCCACTTGGGAAAGGGAGGATCGTCTTTTACTCGAGTACCCCACCTTCTTCCCGGAGGATCCTAAATCTCGGGACGAGATTCTTTTGAGTGGGGGTGAGTTGTCACACCCTAGCTAGTTCAAGCATTAGAGTGTGCATCATGTTTAAATTTCTCTTAAATTTGAAATGGGGATGACAGAACCCCCAGCACCCCCTGGAACAACTAGGGTTTACTAAAAACTTTTTCAATGAACCTGAAATGCCCTTCTAAAAAGCCCACCCTTTTTGTTTTGGGTTAAAACCTTTGACAAAAATGGTGCACATTTTTCTAGGACATCTTAAGGTCATTGGATTAATTCTTACAATATTTGCATTTGGGCATTTAAATGCTATAAAATATTTTAAATGCTCAAATAATCATAAACTAAAATGTTTGTTGTTGTATATATTCTAAGCAGTAGCCATGATTAATTTTATGATTTATGGAAATGCCCTGGCATTTTTAATAAAGCCCTGAAGCTACAGAAATAATAGAATAAATGAAAAACAGAAAGAGAGAGAGAGGGGAACTTACCTGGCGCAGCACACCTAACCCACCAGCCGGCCCACCTGGCGGCCTAGCACTGTGCTGGCCCGCGCCAGCCAGTTGCTTCTTCCCCGCCAGGCAGGCAGGGAGGTGACGCCGGCGTGCCTGAGCTTGCCACGGCGCCACCTGCTTGCCGCCCGTGCCCTTGGACGCCTGGACACCTCCACGTAGCACACCGAAGCCCCTGGACATGCCATTACCCCCTGTCTCTCTCCCTCGCCGTTCCCCATCGTGGCGGACGCCCCTGTCGCCGCACCGTCATCGTAGCCGCGCCCTCCGTTATCCTCGCGCCGCGCCATCGTGTCCACGAGCTCTGTCGTCGTCGATTACATCGAGTAGGCCAAGCCCCGAGCGCTCGCTCGCCTCAGAGATGCTGCACCGAGCTCGTCTTCAACTCCGGCCACCGGAGATCCCCTTCGCTGTCCCCGCCACATCAGCTCATCCCCGACCTCGCCGACTACCTCGACGTGACCCCCGTGAGCTCAGCCATCTTCCCACCCTCACCGTTCCCTCTCTTGAGCCCCGTAGCGACCGCACGTAGCTCACCCGCACGCACCGCCGTGGAGCTCGTCGCCGACAAGGCTCCGGCCACCCAATGGCCACGCCACCCTATCCACTAGCCCTACCGCACTCCCAGGAGCTCAACACACCAAACCACGCGCCTCCCCGTGCCCCCTAGCGACTAGTTCAACCTTACCCGAGCTCCGGCCACCGCCAAACTCGTCGCAGGTGATGTTTCCGGCCACCCCAGCTCCACGCATTGCCACCACTCAATGCGGCTCCCTCCCCGCATCACGTAGATGGTCTCCGCCGTCCTTTTGGTCGCCGGAGTGCAAAACCCGCGCTGCTCCGCCGCGTCTGGCCTCGCCGGCGGCTAAACACTGGCGAGTTGACCCTGTTTGACCCCGTGTGGGCCCAGGTTGACGTCCCCCTGAGTCTATGACAGGTGGGGCTGGCCTGTTAATTAGTTTAGGATTAATACTAACTAATTTTAATTAGTTTAGTCACTAACATGTGGGCCCAGGCCCCACCGACAGTTAATTAGTGTTAATTTAATCCTGCTAATTAGCTGAGTCACTGACAGACAGGGCCCACCAGTCAGGTTTGACCTGGCCGACCCAGTTGACCCGCTGACATCACACCTATGTAATGCTGACGCTTAATTCAATTACTGGATTTATTCTTTAATAGGAAATTCCAGAAAATAGCCAAAACTTCTAAAAATCATAGCAAATCAACCATAGCTCCAAATCAAACAAGTTATATATGAAAAATGATCAGAAAAATTCAATCTATCCATCTGTAATGTTTTCATGCATGACAAAACAAGTTAACCTTGCTGTTTAAGCAAAATGAGATAATGCACTAATAAGGCTATGTTAAATGAACTAACATTTGAATCTTTGATTCAAATGAGTTCATTCCTTTCTGTTTTAGCTTGCATTAGACCAGGACACATTCACTTTGCCATGTCATAGAATGCATCATATTGTTGCATATTGTCATGTGTTGATTATGTTTCGGTGTGTCTTTCATGGTAGGTTCTGCCTCCGAGGATAACCCCGAGTATCCGTCTGAAGGGCAGTACCCTACTACCACTACATCAGGCAAGAAACCCATTGATCATTCTGATACAATCCCATGTTCTCGCTTCTGCTCTTGTTTACTGCATTAAGATAACGCGATTCATTCTTCTGTGTGCTACGGTAGTTGAACCCTTATCCTCTGCATGACCTGTCATTGCCACAGTAACTAGTTGAAACCCACTAGCATGTGTAGGAGTTGATTGAGCCATGTATGTCATTCCTACCTTGCTATGCCTACTATGCTTAGAGTTGTGTCAGGTCTGGTTCATCCGGGTGATGAGCTAGAGTGAAATGATTATGTCGGTAATGTGAGGGATGTGTTGAACATGAATTGGTAAATGTATCAATGAGAGGCCATGTAGGAGTACATGGTGGGTTGTTTCATTGAGGTCGTCCCTAAGAACTGAGATCTGTATGTGTGATTTTAAGAATCAGCTACTACCATGCATTGGGATCCTTAATTGACCCTCTCGGCTTCTTAATCACCCTAGTACTCTGTCCAGGAGTTGCAAATAGTTTCTGGTGTTTGTTGGTTATGTGTTGGCGGCCGTGCGTAGCGCTGACCCTAGGGGTGGGCTATGTTGCGGTAGATACACCATGGCCGGGTATGCCGGGCGCCCGTTTGGTGTCTCGGGACCCTGTTCACATCGTTCGGGGCCGTATGTGGAAACCTCGGCCGGACTCCCTGCGGATGGAACCTGGATAGGCGATAAACCTGGACTAGAGACTTAAGTGTTTAGGTAGGCCGTGGCCGACACCCTCGTTGGGCTTCCACTTGAAGGTTGCCGAGTACATGTCGTGTAAACGACGGTAAGTGGTGAAAGCATGTATGAAGAAGTACACCCCTGCAGGGTATAAAACTATTCGAATATCCGCGTCCGCAGTAAAGGACTACTTAGTTGCCTATACAGTTCATAGACAAGTTAATTGTTACTACTAAAAGACTCAAGATAAGTGTGAGTACCGAGGATGGCCCTCTCGTAGGATGACGAGGGAGGATCCCCGGTGGAGTATTGTGTTGGTGAGTACTGGACTCGTGTGCGAAAAGTATTTTACTAGTGGAGTCTCATAGGATAGCTTAGCCAAGAGTCAAAGCTAGCTTGCTGCAATAACCCCACCACCTTCTTGAGAATGAGCATGTATAGTAGGTTCTGTTGTAAGACTTGCTGAGTACCTTTGTACTCATGTTTGCTTAATTACTGTTTTTAGACGACAACACCACCCCCTCTGATGGGTTGTACGTAGACCTTGATATCGACGAGTGACTAGCCACCCAGGTGGTGATCCTGGCCATGGAGGGCCCTATGTAGATAGACAGGCTTCGAGAAGCCTTCTTTCTTTCTAGTGTCTGTACTCAGACTAGTTGCTTCCGCATGTGCTTGTATGATTGTATGACTTGAGTGTCGGGTCGTGTGACCCCTACCTATATGAACATGTTATGTATGGCTCTCTGGAGCCTTTAAATAAAGTACTTGAGTTGTAGAGTTTTGTTGTGATGCCATGTTGTATGCACTCATATCGGGCATATTGTGTGTATGATTGAAATGCTCGATATGAGCGGGATCCGACAATCTAGTTGTTTATCCTTGGCAGCCTCTCATATGGGGAAATGTAGTCTAGTGTTTCCTGAGCGATAGTAGTCCGCTACAGCCCGGTTCACCGGAGTCCTGCTAGCCCAGCACTACTGCTCTGGACACTTGACTGGCCGGCATGTGTTTCACTTTGTTCCTATGTCTGTCCCTTCGGGGAAATGTCACGCGGTGACATCCGAAGTCCTGCCTAGCCTGCTACAGCCCGGGTTCCCCGGAGTCCTGTTAGCCCAGTGCTACAGCCCGGATTCACTCACTGATGACCGACATGTTCGGTGTGATTCATTTATGCCTGTCTCCATAGGTCTGTGCCGCTTTGGGTTCACGACTAGCCATTTCGGCCCGGGTTCTTTGTCAAATGGATGCTAGCGACACTATCATATACGTGAGCCAAAAGGCGCAAACGGTCCCGGGCCATGGTAAGGCGACACCTGTGGGATACTGTGTGTGAGGCCGTAATGTGATATGAGTTGTTACCGGATAGATCGATGTGACTTGGAATCGGGGTCCTGATAGTCTCCCACCTGGACTTGATCCCGGATGGAGTTGAAGCCTCTCTTGATGTGCTTGGTTCTCTCGTGAAATCTGGATTCCTTTGCCAAGGCAATTGCATCAGTATTGTCACAAAAGATTTTCATTGGACCCGAGATGCACTAGGTATGACACCTAGATCGGATATGGACTCCTTCATCTAGACTCCTTCATTCGCTGCTTTCGAAGAAGCAATGTACTCCGCTTCACATGTAGATCCCGCCATGACACTCTGTTTAGAACTGCTCCAACTGACAGCTCCACAGTTTAATATCAACACGTATCCGGTTTGCGTGTCAACTTAAGCGTCATGTAATTACTTTACTTTATTGCTAAAGCGTTAGCCATAGTAGTAGAAGTAATAGATGACGAGACAACTTCAAGAAGACACGATGATGGAGATCATGGTGTCATGCTGGTGACAATGATGATCGTGGAGCCCCGAAGATGGAGATCAAAAGGAGAAAAATGATATTGGCCATATCATGTCACTATTAGATTGCATGTGATGTTTATCATGTTTTACATCTTATTTGCTTAGAACGACGGTAGCGTAAATAAGATGATCCCTCACTAAAATTTCAATAAAAGTGTTCCACCTAACTATGCACCGTTGCGAAGGTTCGTTGTTTCGAAGCACCACGTGAAGATCGGGTGTGATAGATTCTAACGTTCGAATACAACGGGTGTTGACGAGCCTAGCATGTACAGACATGGCCTCGGGACACATGCGAAACACTTAGGTTGACTTGACGAGCCTAGCATGTACAGACATGGCCTCGGAACATGGAATACCAAAAGGTCGAACATGAGTCGTATAGAAGATACGATCAACATGAGATGTTCACCGTTGATGACTAGTCCGTCTCACGTGATGATCGGACACGGCCTAGTCGATCTGGATCATGTTTCACTTAGATGACTAGAGGGATGTCTATCTGAGTGGGAGTTCATTAAATAGCTCACGTTGTAGCTCCCTGTTTCAATACGTTCCTAGAGAAAGATTAAGTTGAAAGATATTGTAAGCAATGATGCGGACTAGGTCTATAGTCCGAGGAGTGTCCTCACTGCTACACAGAAGGCTTACGTCTTTGATGCACCGCTCGATGTGCAAACCCCTACAACGTCGTCTGTGGATGTTGTGAACACCTGACAGACACATCCTGATGACTACTTGATAGTTTAGTGCACCATACTTTACGGCTAAGAATCGGGATTCCAATGACGTTTTGAACGCCATAAGACATATGAGATGTTCCAAGAGCTGAAACTGGGATTTCAGGCTCATGCCCGTGTTGAGAGGTATGAGACCTCTAACAAGTTCTTTTGCCAACAAGATGGAGGAGAATAGCTCAGCTAGTGAGCATGTGCTCAGAATGTCTGGGTGCTACAATCACTTAAATCAAGTGGGAGTTAAACTTCCAGATAAGATAGTGATTGATAGAGCCCTCTAGACACATCACTAAGCTACTAGATCTTCGTGATGAACTATGACATGCAAGGGATGGAATTGATCCCGGAGCTGTTCGTGGTGCTTAAGACCGCAAAAGGTAGAAATCAAGAAGGAGCATCAAGTGTTGATGGTTTAACAAGACTACTGGTTTCAAGAAGGGCAAGGGCTAGAAGGGAAACTTCATGGATGGCAAACCAGTTGCCGCTCCAGTGAAGGAACCCAAGGTTGAACCCAAACCCGAGACTAAATGCTTCTATTGTAAGGGGAACGGTCACTGGTAGCGGAATTACCCCAAATGCATGGTAGATAAGAAGGCTAGAAACTTCAAAGTATATACGTGTTATTAATGTGTGCCTCACTAGTACTCCTGATAGCACCTGGGTACTGGATACCGGTTCAGTTACTATTATTGGTGACTTGAAGCAAAAGCTACGGACTAAATGGAGACTGGCTAAGGGCGAGGTGACGATGTGTGTTGGAAGTGTTTCTAAAGTTGATGAAATCACCATCGCACGTTCCATCTGCCTTCGGGATTAGTATTGAACCTAGATAAATGTTATCAGGTGTCTACGTTGAGCACGAATATGATTAGATCATGTTCATTGCAATATGTTTATTCATTTAAATTAGAGAATAATGGTTATTCTGTTTACATGAATAATACCTTTCATGGTCATGCACCCTATGTGAATGGTACATTGAATCTCAGTCGTAGTAATACACATGTTCACGCCAAAAGATGTAGAGTTAATAACGATAGTACCACTTTCTTGTGGCACTGCCGCTTAGGTCATATTGGCGTAAGATGCATGAAGAAACTCCATGTCGATGGATGTTTGGAGTCACTTGATTTTGAATCGCTTGACACATGCGAGCCATGCCTAATGAGCAGGATGACTAAGACCCCGTTTTCAGGTACAATGAAACGGGCAAGTGACTTGTTGGAAATCATACATGCTGATGCGTGTGATCCAATGAGAATTGAAGCGTGCGGTGGATATCGCTATTTTCTCATCTTCACTGACGATTTGAGTAGATATAGGTATATTTACTTAATGAAGCACAAGTATGAAACGTTTGAAAAGTTCAATCGATTTCAGAGTGAAGTTAAGAATCATCATACCAAGAAGATCAAATTCCTACGATCTGATCAATGAGAATTTATGAGTTATGAGTTTGGCAAACACTTAAGACATTGTGGAATTGTTTCACAGTTGAAGCCACCTGGAACACCACAGGGTAATGGTGTGTCCGGACGTTGTAATCGAACCTTATGAGATATGGTGCGATCTATGATCTACCTCTATTATTTTGAGGTTATTCATTAGAGACAGCTGCATTCACTTTAGATAGGACACCATATAAGTCCGTTGAGACGACGCCGTATGAACATTGGTTTGACAAGAAACCAAAGTTGTCGTTTCGTAATGTTTGGGGCTATGATGCTTAAGGCTTCAGCCGGAGAAGCCCGAACCCAAAGCGGACAAACACATCTTCATAGGATACCCAAGGGTGACAGTTGGGTATACCTTCTATCTTAGATCTGAGGGTAAATTGTTTGTAGCTAAGAACGAGTCCTTTCTCGAGAAGGAGTTTCTCTCGAAAGAATTGAGTGGGAGGAAGATAGAACTTGATGAGGTTGTCGAACCTTTACTTCAACCAGAGAGTGATGCAACACAGAAAGATGTTTTCTGTGGCGCCTACATCTGTTGAATAGGAAGTTAATGATAGTGATCATGAAGCTTCAGATCAAGTTGCTATCGAACCTCATAGGTCGACAAGGATATGTACCACTCCTGAGTGGTACGGTAATCCTGTCTTAGATATCATGTTGTTAGACAACAATGAACCTACGAGCTATGGAGAAGCGATGGTGGGCCCGTATTCCGACAGATGGTTAGAAGCCATGAAATCCGAGATAGGATCCATGTATCAGAACAAAGTATGGACTTTGGTGGACCTTCCCGATGATCGTCAAGCCATTGAGATAAATGGATCTTTAAGAAGAAGACGGACGTGGGCGGTAATGTTACCGTCAATGAAGCTCGACTTGTGGGAAAGAGTTTTTTTCACAAGTTCAAGGAGTTGACTACTATGAGAATTTCTCACCCGTAGCGATGCTTAAGTCCGTCGGAATTATGTTAGCATTAGCTATATTTTTCGATTATGAAATCTGACAGATGGATGTCAAAACAAGTTTTCTTACCAGTTTTCATAAGAAAAGTTGTATGTGATACAATAAAAGGTTTTGTCGAAACTAAGGATGCTAAAAGGTATGCTGGCTCCAGCAATCCTTTTATGGATTAGAGCAAGCATCTCGGAATCGGAATATATGTTTTGATGGAGTGATCAAAGCTTTTAGGTCTATACAATGTTTGCTAGAAACTTGTATTTACAAGAAAGTGAGTGGGAGCACTACAACATTTCTAATAAGTATATGTGGATGACATATTGTTGATTTGAAATGATGTAGAATTTCTGGAAAGCATAAACGGTTGTTTGAAGAGTGTTTTTCAAAGGAAGACCTGGATAAAGCTGCTTGCAAATTGGGCATCAACATCTATAGAGATAGATCAAGACGCCCGATGATACTTTCAAAGAACACACACCTTGACATGTTTTTGAAGGAGTTCAAAATAGATCAGTTAAAGAAGGGGTTCTTACCTGAGTTGTAAGGTGTGAAGTTGAGTAAGACTCAAAGCTTGACCATGGCAGAAGAAAGAGGAAGGACGAAGGTCGTCCCCTATGCTCTTGTCATAGGCTCTATACGGTATGCCATGCTGAGTACCGCACCTGATGTGTGCCTTGCCACATATCTGGCAAGAGGGTACAAAGGTGATCTAGGACTGGATCACCAGATAGCGGTCGAAATTATCCTTAGAGGAATAAGGAAATGTTTCTCGGTTATGGAGATGATAAAGAGTTCGACGTAAAGAGTTACGTCGATGCAAGCTTAACACCTATCCGGATAGCTCTGAGTAGAGATACCGGATACGCATAATGGAGCAACAATTTGGAATAGCTCCAAGTGGAACATGGTAGCAGCATCTACGATATGACATAAAGTTTTGCGAAATACATAGGGATCTGAATATGGCAAGACCCGTTGACTACAACCTCTCTCACAAGCATAACATGATCAAACCCAGAACTCATTGAGTGTTAATCACATAGTGACGTGAACTAGATTATTGAGTCTAGTAAACTCTTTGGATGTTGGTCACATGGCGATGTGACCTGTGAGTGTTAATCACATGGCGATGTCAACTAGATTATTGACTCTAGTGCAAGTGGGAGACTGTTGGAAATATGCCCTAGAGGCAATAATAAATTAGTTATTATTATAGCATATTTCATTGTTCATGATAATCGTTTATTATCCATGCTAGAATTGTATTGATAGGAAACTCAGATACATGTGTGGATAAATAGACAACACCATGTCCCTAGTAAGCCTCTAGTTGACTAGCTCGTTGATCAATAGATGGTTATGATTTCCTGACCATGGACATTGGATGTCGTTGATAACGGGATCACATCATTAGGAGAATGATGTGATGGACAAGACCCAATCCTAAGCCTAGCACAAGATCGTGTAGTTCGTTTGCTAAAGCTTTTCTAATGTCAAGTATCATTTCCTTAGACCATGAGATTGTGCAACTCCCGGATACCGTAGGAGTGCTTTGGGTGTGCCAAACATCACAACGTAACTGGGTGGCTATAAAGGTACACTACAGGTATCTCCAAAAGTGTCTGTTGGGTTGGCTATAAAGACTGGGATTTGTCACTCCGTGTAAACGGAGAGGTATCTCTGGGCCCACTCGGTAGGACATCATCATAATGTGCACAATGTGACCAAGGAGTTGATCACGGGATGATGTGTTACGGAACGAGTAAAGAAACTTGCCGGTAACGAGATTGAACAAGGTATCGGGATACAGACGATCGAATCTCGGGCAAGTACAATACCGCTGGACAAAGGGAATTGAATACGGGATTGATTGAATCCTCGAAATCGTGGTTCATCCGATGAGATCATCGTGGAACATGTGGGAGCCAACATGGGTATCCAGATCCCGCTGTTGGTTGTTGGCCGGAGATTTGTCTCGGTCATGTCTGCATGGTTCCCGAACCCATAGGGTCTACGCACTTAAGGTTCGATGACGCTAGGGTTATTAGGAAGACTGGTATGTGATCACCGAATGTTTTTCGGAGTCCTGGATGAGATCCCGGACGTCACGAGGAGTTCCGTAATGGTTCGGAGGTAAAGATTTATATATGGAAAGTCATCATACGGTCACCGGAATAATCCGGGGGGTTACCGGTATTGTACCAGGACCACTGGAGGGGTTCCGGGGGTCCACCGGGAGGGTCCACCTTCCCCGGAGGGCCCTATGGGCTGTGTGTGGAGAGGGACCAGCCCCTTAGTGGGATGGGAGCCTCCCCCTAGGGCCCATGCGCCTAGGGTTTGGGGGAACCCTAAAGGGGGGGCGCCCCCCTTGCCTTGGGGGGCAAGGCAACCCCCCTGGCCGCCGCCCCCTCCTCAGATTGGATCTAAGGGGGACGACCACCCTCTCCCTTACCCCTATATATATGTGGGGGTGGGAGGGCAGCCACACCCAAGTTCTGGCGCAGCCCTCCCCCTCTCCCAAGTCCTCCTCTTCTCCGGCGGTGCTTGGCGAAGCCCTGCAGGATTGCCACGCTCCTCCTTCACCACCACGCCGTCGTGCTGCTGCTGGATGGAGTCTTCCCCAACCTCTCCTTCTCCCCTTGCTGGATCAAGGTGTAGGAGACTTCATCGGGCTGCACATGTGTTGAACGCGGAGGCGCCGTGGTTCGGCGCTTAGATCGGAATCAACCGCGATCTGAATCGCTACGAGTACGACTCCTTCATCTGCGTTCTTGCAACGCTTCCGCTTAGCGATCTACAAGGGTATGTAGATGCACTCTCCTTCCCCTCGTTGCTAGATTACTCCATGATTGATCTTGGTGATGCGTAGAAAATTTTAAATTTCTGCTACGATCCCCAACAATACTCTCCTCCACGATCAGATCGTAGAAATTTTATTTTCTTGTTACGATGATTTTCCACTTCACTCTGAAATTCTTTGAACTTTTCAAATGTTTCAGACTTATGTTTCATTAAGTAGATATACCCATATCTGCTTAAATCATCTGTGAAGGTGAGAAAATAACGATACCCGCCGCGAGCCCCAATTCATCGGGCCACATACATCAGCGATACGTCCATTTTGCATCATGCTTTTATATCAATATTTATTGCATTATGGCTGTTATTACACATTATGTCACAATACTGATGCCTATTCTCTCTTATTTTACAAGGTTTACATAAAGAGGGAGAATGCCGGCAGGTGGGATTCTGGCTGGAAAAGGAGCAAATATTAGAGACCTATTCTGCACAGCTCCAAAAGTCCTGAGACTTCACGGATGATGTTTTCCAAATATATAAAAAATATTGAGCGCAAGAACTTCACCAGGGGGGCCACACCCTGCCCACGAGGGTGGGGGGCGCGCCCTACCCCCTGGGCACGCCCCCCTACCTCGTGGGCCCCCTGGTGGCCCTCCGGTGACCATCTTCTTCTATATGGACTCTTTCGATGGGAAAAAAAATCATAAGCCATCTTCTCGGACGAAACTCCGCCGCCACGAGGCGGAACCTTGGCGGAACCAATCTAGGGTTCTGGCGGGGCTGTTCTGCCAGGGAAACTTCCCTCTTGAAGGGGGAAATCATCGCCATCGTCATCACCAATGCTCCTCTCATCGGGAGAGGGCAATCTGCATCAACATCTTCATCACCACCATCTCATCTCAAAACCCTAGTTCATCTCTTGTATCCAATTCGTGTCTCCAAGTCCGAGATTGGTGCTAGTACGTTGCCAGTAGTGTTAATTACTCCTTGTAGTTGATGCTAATTGGATTAATTGGTGGATGATCATATGTTCAGATCCTATATGCACATTAATACCCCTCTGATTATGAACATGTTTATGCTTTGTGAGTAGTTACTTTTGTTCCTGAGGACATGGGAGAAGTCTTGCTATTAGTAGTCATGTGAATTTGGTATTCGTTCGATATTTTGATGAGATGTATGTTGTCTCTCCTCTAGTGGTGTTATGTGAACATCGACTACATGACACTTCACCATTATTTGGGCCTAGAGGAAAGGCATTGGGAAGTAATAAGTAGATGATGGGTTGCTAGAGTGACAGAAGCTTAAACCCTAGTTTATGCGTTGCTTCGTAAGGGGCTGATTTGGATCCATATGTTTCATGCTATGGTTAGGTTTACCTTAATACTTTTGTTGTATTTGCGGATGCTTGCAATAGAGGTTAATGATAAGTTGTATGCTTGTCAAAGTAAGGGCAGCACCCAAGCACCGGTCCACCCACATACCAAATTATCAAAGTATCGAACGCGAATCATACGAACGTGATGAAAACTAGCTTGACGATATTCCCATGTGTCCTCGGGAGCGCTTTACATCATATTAGAGTTTGTCCAGGCTTGTCCTTTGCTACAAAAGGATTGGGCCACCTTGCTGCACTTTATTTACTTTTGTTACTTGTTGCTTGTTACAAATTATCCTATCAAAAAACTATCTGTTACCACTTATTTCAGTACTTGCAGATAATATCATGCTGGAAACCGCTTATCATTTCGTTCTGCTCCTGTTGGGTTCGACACTCTTACTTATCGAAAGGACTACGATAGATCCCCTATACTTGGGGGTCATCAAGACTCCTTTCTGGCGCCGTTGCCGGGGAGTGAAGCGCCTTTGGTAGGTGGAATTTGGTAAGGAAAAATTTATATAGTGTGCTGAAATTTACTGTCACTTGTTACTATGGAAAGTAATCCACTAAGGGGCTTGTTCGGGGTATCTTCACCCCGACCAGTAGAGCAAAGAGTTACTCCTCAACCTACTGAACCTACTGAAAATGAAAATGTTTGCTTTGAAATTCCTTTGGGTATGGTAGAAAAACTACTAGCTAATCCTTTTTTAGGAGATGGAACAAAACATCCTGATGAGCATCTAATATATGTGGATGAAGTTTGTGGATTATTTAAGCTTGCAGGTGTACCCGGAGATGTTGTTAAGAAGAAGGTCTTCCCTTTATCTTTGAGGGGAGATGCATCGACATGGTATAGGCTATGTGATGATATGGAGTCTCGGAACTACAAACGATTGAAATTGGAATTCCATCAAAAGTTTTATCCTATGCATCTTGTTCATCGTGATCGCAATTATATATATAATTTTTGGCCTCGCGAAGGAGAAAGCATCGCTCAAGCTTGGGGGAGGCTTAAAACAATGTTATATTCATGCCCCAATCATGAGGTCTCAAGAGAAATGATTATTCAAATTTTTTATGCTCAGCTTTCTAATAACAATGGCACCATGCTTGATACTTCTTGTGTTGGCTCTTTTATAATGAAGACTATTGAATTCAAATGGGATTTATTGGAAAGAATTAAACGCAACTCCAAAGATTGGGACCTTGACAATGGTAAGGAGTCAGGTATGACACCTAGTTTTGATTGTGTTAAATCTTTTATGGATACCGATATTTTTTGTAAATTTAGCACTAAATATGGACTTGACTCCGAGATAGTAGCTTCTTTCTGTGAATCTTTTGTTGCTTATGTTGATCTCCCCAAGGAGAAGTGGTTTAAATATCATCCTCCCATAGAAGTAAAAGTAGCTGCACCTATTAAAGTTGAAGAAAAGGCTATTACTTATAATGATCCTATTGTTCGTACTTCTTATGTTGAGAAACCGCCTTTCCCTGTTAGGATCAAGGATCATGCTAAAGCTTCAACTGTGGTTCGTAAAAGCAATATTAAAACATATACGCCTCCTGAGCAATTTAAAGTTGAACCTAATATTCTATTGTTAAAGATCTCTTGTCTGATAATATAGATGGGCATGTTATTTATTTCTGTGATGAAACTGCTAGAATTGCTAAACCCCGTGATACAGATAAACCTAGACCTGTGGTAGGTATGCCTGTTATTTCTGTTAAAATAGGAGATCATTGTTATCATGGCTTATGTGATATGGGTGCTAGTGCTAGTGCAATACCTATTGACTTATTCAAAGAAATTATGCATGATATTGCATCTGTTGAGTTAGAAGATATTGATGTCACAATTAAACTTGCTAATAGAGATACTATTTCACCAATGGGAATTGTTATAGATGTTGAAGTCTTGTGTGGGAGAACTAAATATCCTATTGATTTTCTTGTTCTTGGTTCCCCACAAGATAGTTTTTGTCCCATTATATTTGGTAGACCCTTCTTAAATACTATTAATGCTACCATAGATTGCAAAAGGGATGTTGTTACTGTTGGTTTATATGATATGACTCATGAATTTAATTTTTCTAAATTTAGTAGACAACACCGTGAAGAAGAATTACCTAGTAAAGATGAAATTATTGGTCTTTCTTCTATTGCCGTACCTCCTAGTGATCCTTTAGAACAATATTTGCTAGACCATGAAAATGATATGTTTATGAATGAAAGAAGGAAATTAGATGAAGTATTCTTTAAACAGGAACCTATTCTGAAACACAATTTACCTGTTGAAATCCTAGGAGATCCTCCTCCACCCAAGGGTTATCCCGTGTTTGAGCTTAAACCGTTACCTGATACTCTTAAATACGCTTATCTTGATGAGAAAAAGATATACCCTGTTATTATTAGTGCTAACCTTTTAGAACACGAAGAAGAGAGATTATTAAAAACTCTGAAGAAGCACTGTGCTGCTATTGGGTATACTCTTGATGATCTTAAGGGCATTAGTCCCACTCTATGTCAACATAAAATTAATTTGGAAGAAGATGCTAAACCAGTTCGTGATCATCAACACCGTCTGAATCCTAAAATGAAAGAAGTGGTAAGAAAGGAGATACTAAAGCTCCTTGAGGGAGGTATAATTTATCCTATTGCTGATAGTAAGTGGGTAAGTCCTGTCCATTGTGTCCCTAAGAAGGGAGGTATTACTATTGTTCCTAATGATAAAGATGAATTGATCCCTCAAAGAATTATTACAGGTTATAGGATGGTAATTGATTTCCGCAAATTAAATAAGGCTACCAAAAAGGATCATTACCCCTTACCTTTTATTGATCAAATGCTAGAAAGATTATCTAAACATACACATTTTTGCTTTCTAGATGGTTATTCTGGTTTCTCTCAAATACCTGTGTCAGCCAAAGATCAATCAAAGACTACTTGTACATGCCCTTTTGGTACTTTTGCTTATAGACGTATGCCTTTTGTTTTATGTAATGCACCTGCTACCTTTCAAAGATGCATGATGGCTATATTCTCTGACTTTTGTGAAAAGATTTGTGAGGTTTTCATGGACGACTTTTCCGTCTATAGATCTTTTGATGATTGTTTGAGCAAGCTTGATCAAGTTTTGCAGAGATGTGAAGAAACTAATCCTGTCTTGAATTGGGAAAAGTGCCACTTTATGGTTAATGAAGGTATTGTCTTGGGTCATAAAGTTTCTGAAAGAGGTATTGAAGTTGATAAAGCCAAGGTTGATGCTATTGAAAAGATGCCATGTCCCAAGGACATCAAAGTTATAAGAAGTTTCCTTGGTCATGCCGGTTTTTATAGGACGTTCATTAAGGATTTCTCAAAAAAATCTCGGCCTCTGACTAATTTATTATAAAAAGATATACCATTTGTCTTTGATGATGATTGTGTAGAAGCATTTGAAATACTCAAGAAAGCATTGATCTCTGCACCTATTGTTCAGCCACCTGATTGGAATTTACCCTTTGAAATTATGTGTGATGCTAGTGATTATGTTGTAGGTGCTCTTCTAGGACAAAGAGTTGATAAGAAACTAAATGTTATCCAATATTCTAGTAAAACTCTAGACAATGCTCAAAGAAATTATGCGACTACTGAAAAAGAATTCTTAGCAGTTGTATTTGGCTGTGATAAGTTTAGACCTTATATTGTTGATTCTAAAGTAACTATTCACACTGATCATGCTGCTATTAAATATCTTATGGAAAAGAAAGATGCTAAACCTAGACTTATTAGATGGGTTCTCTTGCTACAAGAATTTGATTTACATATTGTTGATAGAAAAGGAGCCGTGAACCCCGTTGCAGACAACTTGTCTAGGTTAGAAAATGTGCTTGATGACCCACTACCTATTGATGATAGCTTTCCTGATGAGCAACTAATGTCATAAATGCTTCTCATATTGCTCCATGATATGTTGATTATGCTAATTACATTGTTGCTAAGTTTATACCACCTAGTTTCACATACCAGCAAAAGAAAAGGTTCTTCTATGATTTGAGGCATTACTTTTGGGATGACCCACATCTTTATAAAGAAGGAGTAGATTGTGTTATTAGACGTTGTGTACCTGAGCATGAACAGGAACAGATCCTATGCAAGTGTCACTCTGAAGCTTATGGAGGACACCATGCTGGAGATAGGACTGCACATAAGGTACTGCAATCTGGTTTTTATTGGCCTACTCTCTTCAAGGATGCCCGTAAGTTTGTCTTATCTTGTGATGAATGTCAAAGAATTGGTAATATTAGTAGACGTCAAGAAATGCCTATGAATTATTCACTTGTTATTGAACCATTTGATGTTTGGGGCTTTGACTATATGGGACCTTTTCCTTCCTCTAATGGTTATACACATATTTTAGTTGCCGTTGATTATGTTACTAAGTGGGTAGAAGCTATTCCAACTAGTAGTGCTGATCATAACACTTCTATTAAAATGCTTAAAGAATTTATCTTTCCAAGGTTTGGAGTCCTTAGATATTTAATGACTGATGGTGGTTCACATTTTATTCATGGTGCTTTCCGTAAAATGCTTGCTAAATATGATGTTAACCATAGAATTGCATCCACTTATCACCCTCAGTCTAGTGGTCAAATAGAATTGAGTAATAGAGAACTCAAATTAATTTTGCAAAAGACTGTTAATAGGTCCAGAAAGAATTGTTCCAAGAAACTTGATGATGCATTATGGGCCTATAGAACTACATATAAAAATCCTATGGGTATGTCTCTGTATAAAATGGTCTATGGCAAAGCATGTCACTTACCTCTCAAACTAGAACACAAGGCTTATTGGGCTATAAAAGAACTTAATTATGATTTTAAACTTGCCGGTGAGAAGAGGTTATTTGATATTATCTCACTTGATGATTGGAGAACCCAAGCCTACGAAAATGCCAAGTTGTTTAAAGTAAAAGTTAAAATATGGCATGACAAAAGGATACAAAAGCGTGAGTTTAATGTAGGTGATTATGTATTGCTATACAACTCTCGTTTAAGATTTTTTGCAGGAAAACTTCTCTCTAAATGGGAGTGTCCTTATGTTACCGAGGAGGTATACTATTCCGGTGCCATAAAAATCAACAACTTTGAAGGCACAAATCCAAAGGTGGTGAACGGTCAAAGAATCAAACACTATATCTCATGTAATCCCATAAATGTTGAAACCAATGTTATTGAAACCGTAACCTTGGAGGAATAAATAAAGGACATGTTCCGGAACGTTTCAGACACCGAAAAGGAATAGGTATGTGGTACGGTAAGTAAACCGACTCCAAAACAGTTTTTAAGGCAATATTTCTCCATTTTGGAATATTTAGAAAAATAGAAAATAAGCAGCAGTCTGGAAAGGACACGAGGGTTCCACGAGGGCTCCACGAGGGTGGAGGGCGCGCCCTACCCCCCTGGGCGCGCCCCCTACCTCGTGGGCACCTCGTGTGCTCTCCGGATTCCGATTTCTTACAAGACACGTATTTTGGTCAGTAAAAATTCATTATATAACCTCCCGGGGGTTTTGACTCCTGTATCACGCAAAAATCTCTTGTCTTTGTTTCGAGTTGTTTTTCTGACAGATCTAGATTATCATGATGTCTTCAAGTGCACCCAAGGACAAGTTCTTCGAGAAGGTCATCAACCCTTACCTAGAGGACGTGCAACGAACCCGCAAACCATTGAGATGCATGATGGGTTGCTGCACATCCGTGATGCTGAGGGACCAAAGGGGACCGGAAGCATGGAGACGAGGCTCGAAGCAATGGAGCAACAAGTTTTCAAGTGTCAGGGGATGGTGGAGCGTGGACTCAACTCCAATTACATGATGATCGCAGAGTTCACCAACAAACACAAGCTGGAGGCTGACAAAATCGGGGAGACCATCTTCAAGCTTCACGAGAAAATTGAGCACCTCCAAGCTCAAATCTATGACCTGCAAAACCAAAACTATGAGTATGAATATAGATTCAAAAGGATGAGTTTGGCTGTAGATTTGAGGATCCCGGAGACTCTGTCATCCTTCTATGATGGTGAGCCTATGCCTTGGAAGAAGGACGACAAGCCTACGCCATCAACAACATCACCACCACCTCCTCCAACAAAGAAAATTGAGTATCTGGTATGGGCACTCCACTTTCCAACTGCCAAGCTTGGGGGAGTGCCCCGGTATCGTATCACCATCAATTTTATCTTTACCGTTTTTCTTAGTTCGATACTTTTGGTAATATTTTGATCTAGTGGAATAAAAGTTCTTAGCATGATCTAGTCATGAGTTTTGCTTTATTATACTTCTATGTAATCGAGTCCTTGAGCTATATAATAAAGATTAGTGATTGAGTCAAGGGCTTACTTATTTTTGCCATGATCCCAAATAAAAGAAAAGAAAAGAGAAAGAAATAAAAAAGGAAACAAAGAGATCATGTGACTCATATGGAGAGTAATGAGCTCACATAGAAAGAATATGATGAATAAAAGTTATTGAGGGTTGACAAAAATAGTTTTGGTCATCGTTGCAATTAATAGGAAGTAACAAAGAAAGAGAGGTCTTCACATATAAATATACTATCTTGGACATCTTTTATGATTGTGAACACTTGTTAGGACCCCGATTCCAAGTCACATCGATCTAGCCGGTAACATCTCATATCACTTTGCAGCCTCACGCACGGTATTCCCACGGGTGTCGCCTTACCATGGCCCGGGACTGTTTGCGCCTTTTAGCTCACGTATATGATAGTGTTGCTAGCATCCATATGACAGAGAACCCGGGCCAACATGACTAGTCGTGAACCCAAAGTGGCACTAACTTACGGGTACAGGCATACATGAATCAACATCGAGCATGTCGGTCAGCAGCGTGCGAATCTGGGCTATAGCACTGGGCTAACAGGACTCCAGGAACCCGGGCTATAGCAGGCTAGGCAGGACTCCGGATGTCACCGCGTGACATTTCCTCAAAGGGACAGACACAGGAATGAAGTGAATCACATGCCGGCCAGTCAAGTGTTCCAGAGCAGTAGTGCTGGGCTAGCAGGACTCCAGTGAACCGAGCTGTAGCGGACTACTATGGCTCATGGAAGCACAAGACTAAATTTCCCCATAAGAGAGGCTACCAAGGATAAACAACTTGGTTGTCGGATCGCACACATACCAAGCATTTCAATCATGGACACAATATGCTCAATATGTGCAGTACAACATGGCATCACAACAAGACTCTATGACTCAGAGTATTTATTCATTAGGCTCCGAGAAGCGAGATATTACAAACATGGGTCTCATGACCCAACATTCAGAGCATACAAGTCAAAGCACAAGCGGAAGCTTAACATGTCTGAGTACAGACATCTACAAATGAAATAGGCTAAGAAGCCTGACTATCTACAAGATCCTATTGAGGCACAAAATCGTAGCTGAGGTATCAAGCTAAACGTCGAAGTCCACACGGAACTACTAGCGAGACTGACGTCTCTCTGCAAAACATAGAATAGGCAAACATGAGTACAAATGTACCCAGCAAGACTTACATCAGAACTAGCTACATATGCATCAGTATCAACAAAGGGGGGTGGTGGAGTTTGACTGCAGCAAGCCAGCTTTGACTCGGTGGCTATCCTGAACTATGACCACAAGTAACTCTTTTGAGGTGGCGCACACGAGTCCACATATTCACCATACCAATACACCACTATGGATCCGCTCCCGTCTCCCTATGAGAACGCCATCCATAGCACTCATGCTTATCTTGCGCATTTTAGAGTATCCACTTTCACTTGTCTATGAACTATACAAGGGGTCCAAGTTTCCATATCAGAGGAATCCGGCTATTCGAATAGATAATGATAACCCTGCATGGGTGTACTTCTTCACACACGTTCTCGCCACTTACCACCATGTACACGTCGTGTATCTCGGCAACCTTCAAGCGGAAGCCTGGTGAGGGAGTCGGCCATGACCTGACTAACCACACAAGTCTCTCGTCCAGGTTTATCGCCTATTCGGGTTCCATCCGCAAGGAGATCCGGTCGGGGTGTCGCTCACAGCCCCAAACGATGTGAGCAGGGTTCCCAAGCCCACCATCCGGGTGCCACTTGGTACACCGTGCCACTGTGCCTAGTCTATCCCAAGCCCACCTGTACCGGGTGCCACTTGGTAGACTACTAACACTACCTACAAACACCAGAAACTAGTTGCAACTCCTGGACAGTGATCAAGTTTATTAATAAGTCGAGAGAGCTTGGAGCGCCCAAAGCGCAATGTGTGGTAGTAACTATTCATGGATCACAAACAAAGAACTCAGTTCCCAAGGACGTCTGCAATGAGACAACCCACCATGTACTCCTACATGGCCTCTCACCGCTACCTTTACCAAATCGTGTTCACCACTTAGCTCTCAACAGTAGGACATGTTCACACTTTCCAATTCATCCCCGATGAATCAGACCTGACACAACTCTAAGCAATAGTAGGCATGACAAACAAGCATGAATGAGTAGGCACATCAGGGCTCAAAAAACTCCTACTCATGCTAGTGGGCTTCATCTATTTACTATGGCAATGACAGGTCATGCAGATGAAAGGGGTTCAACTACCGCAGCATGTAACAGTTGAATCGTTGTTGTCCTAATGCAGTAAAAGAGAGCAGGAGCGAGAGAGTGGGATTGTATCGGAATGAACAAGGGGGTTTTGCTTGCCTGGCACTTCTGAAGATAGTATAGCTCTTCATCGGTGTCATCGGACTCATCGTCGAAACCATGTTTATTGAGAGGGGACAAATACCGGCAACAGAGAAATAAACACAATCAATGCAATGCACAATATGATGGATGATCATGACATGGTAAAATGAGTGTGTTGGGCTAATGCAACTATAACCAGATGGGTTTGAGCTATTTTGAACCAAAGATTCAATGTTGAAACTCATTTGTGTTCTTAAATAGTGCCTTATCTTGTTTTGCACTAAACAACAAGTTAACTTGTTTAAACATGCATGAAACGAGTACAGATGG
Source organism: Triticum dicoccoides (assembly GCF_002162155.2). NCBI lineage: Eukaryota > Viridiplantae > Streptophyta > Magnoliopsida > Poales > Poaceae > Triticum > Triticum dicoccoides. Next base: position 45,955,146 of record NC_041390.1, on the reverse strand, counting down.
ATATATTGGATTTTTTGATCATTTTTTATATATAACACTTTGCATTTGGAGTTACAGATTAATTTCTATGATTTTTAGAAGTTAGCTCTATTTTCTGGAATTTCCTGACTAAGAATAAATCCAGAAAATAATTAACTGCGTCAGCACTGCGTCACTGTGACGTTTTAGGTCAACAGGGGCAGTCCAGGTCAAACCTGACCTGCGGGACCCATTGGTCAGTGAGCCTGGGTTAGTTAGGTCGCCGACAGGTGGGCCCGGTCAACGTTGACTAAGTCAAAGTCAAGCTAACACGTGGGGCCACATGCTTAGCACTAATATAAACAGAAAAATTAGGCTAACCTAAATGGGCGCTGGGGCTCGTATGTCAGTGAGGTAGGGAGGTTAGTTAGCCCCGTCATTAGAGCTAATGATGGTGCCACGTCAGCGGTCGCCGGGGTTACTCGCTGGTGACCTCACAGTGCAGCGGTGGCTCGCTGGCCGGGAGATTCCGGCCACGAGAGCTCGCTCTCTTAGGCTCTACGGAACCAGCACGACGAGGTGCTTCAGATTATGGCCGTGCCTAGCTGTGGGGTGGTCCGTGGCGACGGCAAGGAGCTCGGCCGCGGCAGCCGGAGCTCGGGCGTGAGCGCGGGAGGTGCTTCCGGGTGCAAGCGGGGAAGCCAACGCACTAGGGAGGGCATGCGTGAAGCGGTGAGTGCGATGGACACGACGAGCGGACCAAAAGGTCGCCGGAGTCGTGTCGATGGCGAGCGCAGGCGGTGGCGCGTGCGGGTGCGTGTGGCATGGCGGCTACAGCGTGCGAGAGGGAAAACGGAGGGAGGGAGAAGATTCAGTGGCTCATGGCGGTTGGGACGATCGTCAAAGTGGCCTCGGGGAAGGCCGGATGACGAAGGGGCATCTCCGGCGATCTGGGGGACAAAAGGTTGAAGACGACGGCGTCGGCGGTGTTCGGGGGCGTCCGTCGTTGCTTGACTCAGCGGAGAGGGTGTGGGCGACGGGGCGATGCTCCTAGGCAGGTCAGTGAGGCGAGGGGGAGGCAGTGGCCATGGTGAACGGCAACGGTGGCGACGAGCTCCGCTCGGTGGTGCGTGCGAGAGGGGGGCAGAGGAGGGGAGAGGAGGGGAGAGGAACGGGGAGAGTGAGAGGGGCCTGGGGGCTGCGTGGCGTCCTCAGCCAACTCCGAACAGTCGGCGGCAAGCAGGAGGTGGCGATGCGCGTGCGCGCGCGCCGCGGACAGACGCCCATGTCCTCCTGGCGAGAGGAGAGGGACGACTGGCAGTTGCGAGTGGGCTGGGCCGACTAAAGGAGCTGGGCCGCCAGCTGGGCTGCGAGGCAAGTAAGGCCAGGTAGGTTCCTTTTCTAATTTTGTTTCTGTTTTTCTATTCTGCAGATTTGTTTTAATTTGGTTTTTTCAAACCAAATCACTTTTAGAAATTCTGAAAGTAGTTATGGGCACTAAAATAGATATTCCAGATGCCCTCAACTAATTCCAAAATTGTTGGGGTATTTAAAAATATTAATAGTATTTAAATGCTCCAATTCAAATACAGTATGAATTAATTCAAAAATCCAGAATGGCCTAAAAATATGTTCATCATTTTTGGCAGAGGTTTTTAGCCAATTCAAAAATGATGAACTTTTCTGCAAGGCATTTGGGTTCACTGAAAATATTTTTATTGAACCTAGTTGAATTCTTTTGATGCTAGGGTTTCAACAATCCCCATTTCAACTTTCAAGGAAATTTGGACATGATGCATGGATGCTTGTGCAACTATTTACAATGAAATTCTAGGGCTGTGACAACACTCATTAAAATATGACATGCTAAAGAGTTGACATTGGACAAGGAAGACAATGTAATGGGTTATGTTTTCTGCTACGTCTTGAGCTTGCGTTGGTTTTCCCCGAAGAGGAAGGGATGATGCAGCAGAGTAGCGTAAGTATTTCCCTCAGTTTTTGAGAACCAAGGTATCAATCCAGTAGGAGCCCATGCTCAAGTCCCTCGTACCTGCACAAAGCGATAGCTACTCGCAACCAACGCGATTAGGTGTTGTCAAGCCCTTCACGTTCACTTACGAGAGTGAGATCTAATAGATATAATATTTTTGGTATTTTTGGTATAAAGATGCAACGTAAAAAGTAAAGGCAAAGTAAAAAGCAAAGCGAGATTAAAGTAATGGAGATTGATATGATGAGAATAGACCTGGAGGCCATAGGTTTCACTAGTGTCTTCTCTCAAGAGCATAAGTATTCTACGGTGGGTGAACAAATTACCGTTGAGCAATTGACAGAATTGAGCATAGTTATGAGAATATCTAGGAATGATCATGTATATACGCATCATGTCCATGACAAGTAGATCAAAACGATTCTGCATCTACTACTATTACTCCACTCATCGACCGCTATCCAGCATGCATCTAGAGTATTAAGTTAAAAACAGAGTAACGCCTTAAGCAAGATGACATGGTCTAGAGAGATAAATTCATGCAATATGAAATAAACCCCATCTTGTTATCCTCGATGGCAACAATACAATACGTGCCTTGCTACCCCTTCTTTCACTGGGTAAGGACACCGCAAGATCGAACCCAAAGCTAAGCACTTCTCCCATGGCAAGAACTACCAATCTAGTTTGCCAAACCAAACGGATAATTCGAAGAGACTTGCAAAGATAACCAATCATACATAAAAGAATTCAGAAAAGATTCAAATATTATTCATAGATAGACTTGATCATAAACCCACAATTCATTGGTCTCAACAAACACACCGCAAAAAGAAGATTACATCGAATAGATCTCCACAAGAGAGGTGGAGAACTTTGTATTGAGATTCAAAGAGAGAAAAGAAGCCATCTAGCTACTAACTATGGACCTGAAGGTCTGAGGTAAACTACTCACACTTCATCGGAGGGGCTAGGATGATGCAGAAGCCCTCCGTGATGACGGCCCTCTTCCGGCAGAGCTCCGAAACAGGCCCCAAGATGAGATCTCGTGGATACAGAAAGTTGCGGCGGTGGAATTAGGTTTTTGGCTCCTGTTCTGATCGTTTGGGGGTACGTGTGTATATATAGGAGGAAGGAGTACGTCGGTGGAGCACCGAGGGGCCCACGAGGAAGGGGGCCGCGCCCTAGGGGGGACACCCCCCACCCTCGTGACCTCCTCTTTGATCCCTTGCAGTAGGGTCCAAGTCTCCTGGATCATGTTGTTGGGGAACGTTGCAGAAAACAAAAAATTTCCTACTCGTTTCACCAAGATCATCTAGGAGTTCATCTAGCAACGAGTGATTAGATGCATCTACATACCTTTGTAGATCGCGAGCGGAAGCGTTCAAAAGAACGGTGATGATGTAGTCGTACTCGACGTGATCCAAATCACCGATGACCAGCGCCGAATGGACGGCACCTCCGCGTTCAACACACGTACGGAACAGCCACGTCTCCTCCTTCTTGATCCAGCAAGGGAGGGAGGAGAGGTTGAGGGAGATGGCACCAGCAGCAGCACGACGGCGTGGTGTTGATGGAGCTGCAGTACTCCGGCAGAGCTTCGCTAAGCACTATGGAGGTGGAGGAGGTGTTGGAGAGGGAGAAGGAGGCAACCAAAGGCCAAGGCGTTCAGGTATGAAGTCCCTCCTCTCCCCCACTATATATAGGGGTGCCAAGGGGTGGTGGCCGGCCCTAGGAGATCCAATCTCCTAGGGGGTGCGGCGGCCAAGGGGGGTTTCCCTCCCCCCCAAGGCACCTAGGAGGTGCCTTCCCCTCCTAGGACTCTTTCCCCCTTAAACCCTAGGCGCATGGGCCTATGTGGGGCTGGTGCCCTTGGCCCATTAGGCCAAGGCGCACCCCCTACAGCCCATGTGGCCCCCCCGGGACAGGTGGACCCACCCGGTGGACCCCCAGGACCCTTCCGGTGGTCCCGGTACAATACCGATAACCCCGAAACTTGTCCCGATGCCCGAAACAGGACTTCCCATATATAAATCTTTACCTCCGGACCATTCCGGAACTCCTCGTGATGTCCGGGATCTCATCCGGGACTCCGAACAACATTCGGGTTACTGCATATACATATCCCTACAACCCTAGCGTAACTGAACCTTAAGTGTGTAGACCCTACGGGTTCGGGAGACAAGCAGACATGACCGAGACGACTCTCCGGTCAATAACCAACAGCGGGATCTGGATACCCATGTTGGCTCCCACATGCTCCACGATGATCTCATCGGATGAACCACAATGTCGAGGATTCTATCAACCCCGTACGCTATTCCCTTTGTCTATCGATATGTTACTTGCCCGAGATTCGATCGTCGGTATCCCAATACCTCGTTCAATCTCGTTACCGGCAAGTCACTTTACTCGTACCATAATGCATGATCCCGTGACCAGACACTTGGTCACTCTGAGCTCATTATGATGATGCATTACCGAGTGGGCCCAGTGATACCTCTCCGTCATACGGAGTGACAAATCCCAGTCTTGATCCGTGTCACCCAACAGACACTTTCGGAGATACCCGTAGTCTACCTTTATAGTCACCCAATTACGTTGTGACGTTGGCATACCCAATGCACTCCTACGGTATCCGGGAGTTACACGATCTCATGGTCTAAGGAAAAGATACTTTGACATTGGAAAACTCTAGCAAACGAACTATACGATCTTGTGCTATGTTTAGGATTGGGTCTTGTCCATCACATCATTCTCCCAATGATGTGATCTCGTTATCAATGACATCTAGTGTCCATAGTCAGGAAACCATGACTATCTATTGATCAACGAGCTAGTCAACTAGAGTCTCACTAGGGACATGTTGGTGTCTGTTATTCACACATGTATTACGATTTCCGGATAACACAATTATAGCATGAATAAAGACAATTATCATGAACAAGGAAATATAATAATAATGCTTTTATTATTGCCTCTAGGGCATATTTCCAACAGTCTCCCACTTGCACTAGAGTCAATAATCTAGTTACATTGTGATGAATCGAACACCCATGGAATTCTGGTGTTGATCATGTTTTGCTCTAGGGAGAGGTTTAGTCAACGGATCTGCTACATTCAGGTCCGTATGTACTTTACAAATCTCTATGTCTCCATCTTGAACATTTTCACGAATGGAGTTGAAGCGACGCTTGATGTGCCTTGTCTTCTTGTGAAACCTGGGCTCCTTGGCAAGTGCAATAGCTCCAGTGTTGTCACAGAAGAGCTTGATCGGCCCCGACGCATTGGGTATGACACCTAGGTCGGTGATGAACTCCTTCACCCATATTGCTTCATGTGCTGCCTCCGAGGCTGCCATGTACTCCGCTTCACATGTAGATCCCGCCACGACGCTTTGCTTGCAACTGCACCAGCTTATTGCCCCACCATTCAAAATATACACGTATCCGGTTTGTGACTTAGAGTCATCCGGATCTGTGTCGAAGCTAGCGTCGACGTAACCCTTTACGACGAGCTCTTCGTCACCTCCATAAACGAGAAACATTTCCTTAGTCCTTTTCAGGTACTTCAGGATATTCTTGACCGTTGTCTAGTGTTCCTTGCCGGGATTACTTTGGTACCTTCCTACCAAACTTACGGCAAGGTTTACATCAGGTCTGGTACACAGCATGGCATACATAATAGAACCTATGGCTGAGGCATAGGGGATGACGCTCATCTCTTCTATATCTTCTGCCGTGGTCGGACATTGAGCTGAGCTCAATTTCATACATTGTAACACAGGCAAGAACCCCTTCTTGGATTGATCCATATTGAACTTCTTCAATATCTTATCAAGGTATGTGCTTTGTGAAAGACCTATGAGGCGTCTCGATCTATCTCTATAGATTTTGATGCCTAATATATAAGCAGCTTCTCCAAGGTCCTTCATTGAAAAACTTTTATTCAAGTAGGTCTTGATGCTGTCCAAGAGTTCTATATCATTTCCCATCAAAAGTATGTCATCTACATATAATATGAGAAATGCTACAGAGCTCCCACTCACTTTCTTGTAAACACAGGCTTCTCCATAAGTCTGTGTAAACCCAAACGCTTTGATCATCTCATCAAAGCGAATGTTCCAACTCCGAGATGCTTGCACCAGCCCATAAATCGAGCGTTGGAGCTTGCACACTTTGTCAGCATTCTTAGGATCGACAAACCTTCTGGCTGCATCATATATAATTCTTCCTTAAGGAAACCATTAAGGAATGCCGTTTTGACGTCCATTTGCCAAATTTCGTAATCATAGAATGCAGCAATTGCTAACATGATTCAGACGGACTTCAGCTTCGCTACCGGTGAGAAAGTCTCATCGTAGTCAACCCCTTGAACTTGTCGATAACCCTTAGCGACAAGCCGAGCTTTATAGATGGTCACATTACCATCCGCGTATGTCTTCCTCTTAAAGATCCATTTATTCTCTATGGCTCGCCGCTCAACGGGCAAGTCAGTCAAAGTCCATACTTTGTTTTCATACATGGATCCTATCTCGGATTTCATGGCTTCTAGCCATTTGTCGGAATCCGGGCCCGCCATCGCTTCTTCATAGTTCGAAGGTTCACCGTTGTCTAACAGCATGATTTCCAAGACAGGGTTGCCGTACCACTCTAGTGCGGAACGTGTCCTTGTGGACCTTCGAATTTCAGTAGGGGCTTGATCAGAAGTATCTTGATCATTATCATTAACTCCTTCTCTAGTCGGTGCTGGCACCTCAGGAACATTTTCTTGAGTTGCGCCATTTTCCGGTTCAAGAGGTAATACTTCATCAAGCTCTACTTTCCTCCCACTTACTTCTTTCGAGAGAAACTCTTTCTCCAGAAAGGACCCATTCTTGGCAACAAAGATCTTGCCTTCGGATCTGAGGTAGAAGGTGTACCCAATTGTTTCTTTTGGGTATCCTATGAAGACGCATTTTTCCGACTTGGGTTCGAGCTTTTCAGGTTGAAGTTTCTTGACATAAGCATCGCATCCCCAAACTTTTAGAAACGACAGCTTAGGTTTCTTCCCAAACCATAATTCATACGGTGTCGTCTCAACGGATTTCGACGGAGCCCTATTTAAAGTGAATGCGGCAGTCTCTAAAGCATAGCCCCAAAAAGAAAGCGGAAAATCGGTAAGAGACATCATAGATCGCACCATATCTAACAGAGTGCGATTACGACGTTCGGACACACCATTACGCTGAGGTGTTCCAGGCGGCGTGAGTTGTGAAACTATTCCACATTTTCTTAAGTGTGCCCCAAACTCGTGACTCAAGTATTCTCCTCCACGATCTGATCGTAGAAACTTGATTTTCCTGTCACGTTGATTTTCAACCTCACTCTAAAATTCCTTGAACTTTTCAAAGGTTTCAGACTTGTGTTTCATTAAGTAGATATACCCATACCTACTTAAATCATCAGTTAGGGTGAGAACATAACGATAGCCACCGCGGGCCTCAACACTCATCGGACCGCACACATCAGTATGTATGATTTCCAATAAGTCGGTTGCTCGCTCCATTGTTCCTGAGAACGGAGTCTTGGTCATTTTACCCATAAGGCATGGTTCGCACGTGTCAAATGATTCATAATCAAGAGACTCTAAAAGTCCATCAGCATGGAGCTTCTTCATGCGTTTGACACCTATGTGACCAAGGCGGCAGTGCCACAGGTATGTGGGACTATCATTATCAACCTTACTTCTTTTGGTACTCACATTATGAACATGTGTAGCATCACGTTCGAGATTCATAAAGAATAAACCATTCACCATAGGAGCATGACCATAAAACATATCTCTCATAAAAATGGAACAACCATTATTCTCAGATTTAAAAGAGTAGCCATCTCGAATTAAATGAGATCCCGATACAATGTTCATGCTCAAAGCTGGCACTAAATAACAATTATTAAGGTTTAAAACTAATCCCGAAGGGAGATGCAGAGGTAGCGTGCCGACGGCGATCACATTGACCTTGGAACCATTCCCGACGCGCATCGTCACCTCGTCCTTTGCCAGTTTCCGCTTATTCTGCAGCCCCTGTTTTGAGTTACAAATGTGAGCAACTGCACCGGTATCAAATACCCAGGAGCCACTACGGGCACTAGTAAGGTACACATCAATTACATGTATATCACATATACCTTTGGTTTTGCCGGCCTTCTTATCCGCTAAGTACTTAGGGCAGTTCCGCTTCCAGTGACCGCTTCCCTTGCAATAAAAGCACTCAGTCTCGGGCTTGGGTCCATTCTTTGGCTTCTTCCCGGCAGCTTGCTTGCCGGGCGCGGCAACCTCCTTGTCGTCCTTCTTGAAGCTCTTTTTACCCTTGCCTTTCTTGAACTTAGTGGTTTTATTGATCATCAACACTTGATGTTCCTTCCTGACTTCTACCTCCGCTGATTTCAGCATAGCAAATACTTCAGGAATGGTCTTTTCCATCCCCTGCATATTGAAGTTCATCACAAAGCTCTTGTAGCTTGGTGGAAGCGACTGGAGGATTCTGTCAATGACCGCATCATCCGGGAGATTAACTCCTAGCTGAGTCAAGCGGTTATGCAACCCAGACATAGTGAGTATGTGCTCACTGACAGAACTGTTTTCCTCCATCTTACAGCTGAAGAATTTGTCGGGGACTTCATATCTCTCGACCCGGGCATGAGCTTGGAAAACCATTTTCAGCTCTTCGAACATCTCATATGCTCCATGTCTCTCAAAACGCTTTTGGAGCCCCGGCTCTAGGCTGTAAAGCATGCCGCACTGAACGAGGGAGTAGTCATCGAAACGTGCCTGCCAAGCGTTGTTCTGCAGGGAGAACGGGTGCGTCACCAAGCGGTGCTTGTAGGACATAATCTTTCTTGGCAGCTATGAGGATGATCCTCAGGTTCCGGACCCAGTCCGTATAGTTGCTGCCATCGTCTTTCAGCTTAGTTTTCTCTAGGAACGCGTTGAAGTTGAGGACTACGTTGGCCATTTGATCTACAAGACATATTGCAAAGATTTTAGACTAAGTTCATGATAATTAAGTTCAACTAATCAAATTATTAGTGAACTCCCACTTAGATTAGACATCCCTCTAGTCATCTAAGTATTACATGATCCGAGTTAAACTAGACCGTGTCCGATCATCACGTGAGACGGACTAGTCAACATCGGTGAACATCTTCATGTTGATCGTATCTTCTATACGACTCATGCTCGACCTTTCGGTCTTCTGTGTTCCGAGGCCATGTCTGTACATGCTAGGCTCGTCAAGTCAACCTAAGTGTTTGTATGTGTAAATCTGTCTTACACCCGTTGTATGTGAACGTCTGAATAAAACACCCGATCATCACGTGGTGTTTTGAAACAACGAACTGTCGCAACGGTGCACAGTTAGGGGGAACACTTCTTGAATTTTATTGTGAGGGATCATCTTATTTACTACCGTCGTTCTAAGTAAACAAGATGCAAAACATGATAAACATCACATGCAATCAAATAATAAACGTGACATGATATGGCCAATATCACATAGCTCCTTTGATCTCCATCTTGGGGCTCCATGATCATCTTGTCACCGGCTTGACACCATGATCTCCATCATCATGATCTCCATCATCGTGTCTCCATGGAGTTGCTCGCCAACTATTACATCTACTACTATGGCTAATGCGTTTAGCAGTAAAGTAATTTACATGGCGTTTGTTGATGACACGCAGGTCATATAAAAGAATAAAGACAACTCCTATGGCTCCTGCCGGTTGTCATACTCATCGACATGCAAGTCGTGAATCCTATTACAATAGCATGAACATCTCATACATCACATATAGATCATTCATCATTCATCACAACTTTGGCCATATCATATCACAAACCACTTGCTGCAAAAACAAGTTAGACGTCCTCTAATTGTTGTTGCAAGTTTTACGTGGCTGAATTAGGGTTCTAGCAAGAACGTTTTCTTACCTACGTTAAAGCCACAACGTGATTTGTCAACTTCTATTTACCCTTCATAAGGACCCTGTTCATCGATTCCGCTCCAACTAAAGTAGGAGAGACAGACACCCGCCAGCCACCTTATGCAACTAGTGCATGTTAGTCGGTGGAACCGGTCTCACGTAAGCGTACGTGTAAGGTTGGTCCGGGCCGCTTCATCCCACAATACCGCTGAAGCAAGAAAGGACTAGTAACGGCAAGAGAGTTGACAAATCTACGCCCACAACAAATTGTGTTCTACTCGCGCAAGAAGAACTACGCATAGACCTAGCTCATGATGCCACTGTTGGGGAACGTTGCAGAAAACAAAAATTTTCCTACTCGTTTCACCAAGATCATCTAGGAGTTCATCTAGCAACGAGTGATTAGATGCATCTACATACCTTTGCAGATCGTGAGCGGAAGCGTTCAAAAGAATGGTGATGATGTAGTCGTACTCGACGTGATCCAAATCACCGATGACCAGCGCCGAACGGACGGCACCTCCGCGTTCAACACACGTACGGAACAGCCACGTCTCCTCCTTATTGATCCAGCAAGGGAGGGAGGAGAGGTTGAGGGAGATGGCACCAGCAGCAGCACGACGGCGTGGTGTTGATGGAGCTGCAGTACTCCGGCAGAGCTTCGCTAAGCACTATGGAGGTGGAGGATGTGTTGGAGAGGGAGAAGGAGGCAACCAAAGGCCAAGGCGTTCAGGTATGAAGTCCCTCCTCTCCCCCACTATATATAGGGGTGCCAAGGGGTGGTGGTCGGCCCTAGGAGATCCAATCTCCTAGGGGGTGCGGCGGCCAAGGGGGGTTTCCCTCCCCCCCAAGGCACCTAGGAGGTGCCTTCCCCTCCTACGACTCTTTCCCCCTTAAACCCTAGGCGCATGGGCCTATGTGGGGCTGGTGCCCTTGGCCCATTAGGCCAAGGCGCACCCCCTACAGCCCATGTGCCCCCCCCGGGACAGGTGGACCCACCCGGTGGACCCCCAGGACCCTTCCGGTGGTCCCGGTACAATACCGATAACCCCGAAACTTGTCCCGATGCCCGAAACAGGACTTCCCATATATAAATCTTTACCTCCGGACCATTCCGGAACTCCTCGTGATGTCCGGGATCTCATCCGGGACTCCGAACAACATTCGGGTTACTGCATATACATATCCCTACAACCCTAGCGTAACTGAACCTTAAGTGTGTAGACCCTACGGGTTCGGGAGACAAGCAGACATGACCGAGACGACTCTCCGGTCAATAACCAACAGCGGGATCTGGATACCCATGTTGGCTCCCACATGCTCCACGATGATCTCATCGGATGAACCACGATGTCGAGGATTCTATCAACCCCGTACGCTATTCCCTTTGTCTATCGATATGTTACTTGCCCGAGATTCGATCGTCGGTATCCCAATACCTCGTTCAATCTCGTTACCGGCAAGTCACTTTACTCGTACCGTAATGCATGATCCCGTGACCAGACACTTGGTCACTCTGAGCTCATTACGATGATGCATTACCGAGTGGGCCCAGTGATACCTCTCCGTCATACGGAGTGACAAATCCCAGTCTTGATCCATGTCACCCAACAGACACTTTCGGAGATACCCGTAGTCTACCTTTATAGTCACCCAGTTACGTTGTGACGTTTGGCATACCCAAAGCACTCCTACGGTATCCGGGAGTTACACGATCTCATGGTCTAAGGAAAAGATACTTTGACATTGGAAAACTCTAGCAAACGAACTATACGATCTTGTGCTATGTTTAGGATTGGGTCTTGTCCATCACATCATTCTCCCAATGATGTGATCTCGTTATCAATGACATCCAGTGTCCATAGTCAGGAAACCATGACTATCTGTTGATCAACGAGCTAGTCAACTAGAGGCTCACTAGGGACATGTTGGTGTCTGTTATTCACACATGTATTACGATTTCCGGATAACACAATTATAGCATGAATAAAGACAATTATCATGAACAAGGAAATATAATAATAATGCTTTTATTATTGCCTCTAGGGCATATTTCCAACACATGTTCGGTGAGAAAATCACGTTCCCGAAGATTTTATTCCGTTTGGACTCCATTTGATATTCTGTTTATCCGAAACACTGAAATAGGCAAAAAAACAGCAATTCTGGGCTGGGCCTCCAGTTAATAGGTTAGTCCCAAAAATAATATAAAAGTGGAAAATAAAGCCCAATATAGTCCAAAACAGTAGATAATATAGCATGGAGCAATCAAAAATTATAGATATGTTGGAGACGTATCAGGCATCCCCAAGCTTAACTCCTGCTTGTCCTCGAGTAGGTAAATGAGAAAAAGAGAATTTTTGATGCGGAGTGCTACTTGGCATAATTTCAATCCAAATCTTCTTAATTGTGCTATGAATATTCAGATTAGAAAGATTCAAGACAAAAGTTTATATTGACATAGAAAATAATAATACTTCAAGCATACTAATAAAGCAATTATGTCTTCTGAAAATAACATGGCCAAAGAAAGTTATCCCTACAAAATCATATAGTCTGGCTATGCTCCATCTTCCCCACACAAAGTATTTAAATCATGCACAACCCCGATGACAAGCCAAGCAATTGTTTCATACTCTAACTTTTTCAAAACTTTTTCAATCTTCACGCAATACATGAGCGTGAGCCATGGATATATCACTATAGGTGGAATAGAATGGTGGTTGTGGAGAAGACAAAAAGGAGAAGATAGTCTCACATCAACTAGGCCTATCAACGGGCTATGGAGATGCCCATCAATAGATATCAATGTGAGTGAGTAGGGATTGCCATGCAATAGATGCACTAGAGCTATAAATGTATGAAAGCTCAACAAAAGAAAGTAGTGGGTGTGCATCCAACTTGCTTGCTCACGAAGACCTAGGGCAATTTGAGGAAGCCCATCATTGGAATATACAAGCCAAGTTCTATAACGTAAAATTCCCACTAGTATATGAAAGTGACAACATATGAGACTCTCTATATGAAGAACATGGTGCTACTTTGAAGCACAATATATGAGACTCGCTATATCATGGTGCTACTTTGAAGCACAAGTGTGGAAAAAAGGATAGTAGCATTGCCCCCTTTTTTTGGGGCCTTATTTTTTTCTTTGGCCTTTCTCTTTTTTTTGGGACAATGCTCTATTGAATGATGATCATCACACTTCTATTTATTTACAACTCAATGATTACAACTCGATACTAAAACAAAGTATGACTCTATATGAATGCCTCCGGCGGTGTACCGGGATATGCAATGAATCAAGAGTGAAAAGTATGAAAGAATTATGAACGGTGGCTTTGCCACAAATACTATGTCAACTACATGATCATGCTAAGCAATATGACAATGACGGATGTGTCATGATGAACTAGATGGTGGAAAGTTGCATGGCAATATATCTCGGAATGGCTATGGAAATGCCATAATAGGTAGGTATGGTGGCTGTTTCGAGGAAGGTATATGGTAGGTGTATGATACCGGCGAAAGTTGCGCGGTATTAGAGAGGCTAGCAAGGGTGGAAGGGTGGGAGTGCGTATGATCCATGGACTCAACATTAGTCATAAAGAACTCATATACTTATTGCAAAAATCTAGAAGTTATAAAAGCAAAGTATTACGCGCATGCTCCTAGGGGGATACATTGGTAGGAAAAGACCATCGCTCGTCCCCGACCGCCACTCATAAGGAAGACAATCAATAAATAAATCATTCTCCGACTTCATCACATAACGGTTCACCATACGTGCATGCTACGGGAATCACAAACTTCAACACAACTATTCTTTAAATTCAGAACTACTCAACTAGCATGACATTAATATTATCACCTCCATATCTCAAAACAATTATCATGCTTCAATCTTTTCTTAGTATTCAACACACTCAAAAGAAAGTTTCAGAAATCTTTAATACCAAGCATATTATTATTAGGCAAATTACCATGCTATTAAGAGACTCTCAAATTAATTTAAGTGAAGCATGAGAGATCAACAGTTTCTTTAAAATGAATCCACCATCGTGCTCTAAAAGATTTAAGTGACGCACATAGAGCAAGATTATCTAGCCCAAAGGATATAAGTGAAGCACATAGAGCAAAATTATAACGCTCAAAAGATATAAGTGAAGCACATAGAGCAAAACTACTATGCTCAAAAGATATAAGTGAAGCACATAGAGTATTCTATCAAATTTTAATTCATGTATGGCTCTCTCAAAAGGTGTGTACAGCAAGGATGATTGTGGCATACTAACAAACAAAGAAACAAACAATACAAGACGCTCCAAGCAAAAAACATATCATGTTGGTGAATAAAAATATAGCTCCAAGTAAATTACCGATGGAAGTGGACGAAAAGAGGGGATGCCTTCCGGGGCATCCCCAAGCTTTGAATTTTTGGTGTCCTTGGTTTATCTTGGGGGTACCATGGGATCCCCAAGCTTAGGTTCTTGCCACTCCTTGTTCCATGATCCATTAAAAGAATTCACCCAAAACATGAAAACTTCACAACACAAAACTCAAAATAGAACACTCGTGAGCTGCGTTAGCGAAAGAAAACAAAAGACCACTTCAAGGTACTGTAATGAACTAATTCTTTATTTATATTGGTGTTAAACCTACTGTATTCCAACTTCTCTATGGATTATAAACTATTTTACTAGCCATAGATTCATCAAAATAAGCAAACAACACACGAAAAACAGAATCTGTCAAAAACAGAACAGTCTGTAGTAATCTGTAGCTAGCGCAAGATATGGAACCCCAAAAATTGTAAAATGAATTTCTGGACGTGAGGAATTTATCTATTAATCATCTGCAAAAATAATTAACTAAATAGCACTCTTCAAATAAACATTACAGCAGTTCTCGTGAGCGCTAAAGTTTCTCTTTTTTTAGAGCAAGTTCAACAAGACTTTCCCCAAGTCTTCCCAACGGTTCTACTTGGAACAAACACTAATTAAACACAAAAAACACAACAAAAACAGAGGCTAAATAATTTATTTATTACTAATCAGGATAAAAAAGCAAGGAATAAAAATAAAATTGGGTTGCCTCCTAACAAGCGCTATCGTCTAACGCCCCTAGCTAGGCATAACAAGCAAGGATAGATCTAGGTATTGCCATCTTTGGTAGGCAATCCATAAGTGGCTATCTTGATAGTTTCATATGGTAATTTTATTTTCTTTCTTGGAAAGTGTTCCATGCCCTTTTCTAATGGAAATTGAAATCTAATATTCCCTTCCTTCATATCAATAATCGCACCAACCGTTCTAATGAAAGGTCTACCAAGAATAATAGGGCAAGAAGGATTGCAATCTATATCAAGAACAATGAAATCTACAGGCACATAATTCCTATTTGAAACAATAAGAACATCATTAATTCTTCCAATAGGTTTCTTAATAGTGGAATCTGCAAGATGCAAGTTTAGAGAGCAATCATTAAAATTACGGAAATCTAGTAAATCACACAAAGTCTTGGGAATAGTAGAGACACTAGCACCCAAATCACACAAAGAATAAAACTCATGATCTTTAATTTTAATTTTAATAGTCGGTTCCCACTCATCATAGAGTTTTCTAGGGATAGAAACATTCAACTCAAGTTTTTCTTCATAAGATTGCATCAAGGCATCAGCAATATGTTCGGTGAAGGCTTTATTTTGACTATAAGCATGTGGAGAATTTAGCACGGATTGCAACAAGGAAATACAATCAATCGAAGAGCAACTTTCTTAATCAAATTCCTTGAAATCCAATATAGTGGGTTTAGCAACATCTAGATGTTTATTTCTTTCAATCCCACGTTCATCAATTTCATCATTAAGATCTAAATACTCTGAATTTTTAGAACGCCTTCTAGGTAAAGGAAGATCATATTCAGTTTCATCAAGATGCATATTGCAAAATAAAGATTTAATTGGAGACACATCAATAACTTTTAGATCTTCATCTTGATTTTCATAGGAATTGGAAGAACACGCTTTAATAAAGGCATCTTTGGAAGCACGCATCCTAGCGGTTGTTTCTTTACACTCATCAATAGAAATTCTCATGGCTTTTAGAGACTCATTGATATCATGCTTAGGTGGAATAGATCTAAGTTTCAAAGCATCAACATCAAGAGCAATTCTATCAACGTTCCTAGCCAAATCATCAATCTTAAGCAATTTTTCTTCAATCATAGCATTAAAATTCTTTTGCGAAGAAATAAATTCTTTAATATTAGATTCAAAATCAGAGGGCATCTTATTATAATTTCCATAAGAGTTGTTGTAGGAATTCCCATAATTATTAGAAGGATTACTAGGATATGGCCTAGGATTAAAATTCCCTTTATAAGCGTTGTTACCAAAATTATTCCTACCAACAAAATTCACATCCATAGATTCATTGTTATTATCAATCAAAGTAGACAAAGGCATATCATTAGGATCAGAAGAAACCCTCTTAGTAGCAAATAATTTCATAAGTTCATCCATCTTTCCACTCAACACATTAATTTCTTCTATTGCATGCACTTTTTTATTAGAAGTTCTTTTAGTATGCCATTGAGAATAATTAACCATAATATTATCTAGGAGTTTAGTAGCATCTCCTAAAGTGATTACCATAAAAGTGCCTCCCGCGCCCAAATCTAAAAGTTTCTAGAAGCAAAATTCAATCCGGCATAAAAATTTTGTATAATCATCCACAAATTCAAACCATGAGTAGGGCAATTACGTATCATTAATTTCATTCTCTCCCAAGCTTGTGCAACATGTTCATGATCAAGTTGTTTAAAGTTCATTATATCGTTTCTAAGAGAGATGATCTTAGCGGGAGGAAAATACTTAGAGATAAAAGCATCTTTGCACTTGTTCCATGAATCAATACTATTCTTAGGCAAAGACGAAAACCAAGCTTTAGCACGATCTCTAAGAGAAAAAGGAAATAGCTTCAATTTAACGACATCATTACTGACATCTTTTTTCTTTTGCATAACACATAAATCAACGAAGCTATTCAGATGAGTAGCGGCATCTTCGTTAGGAAGGCCAGCGAATTGATCTTTCATAACAAGATTCAACAAAGCAGTATTAATTTCACAAGATTCAGCATCGGTAAGAGGAGCAATCGGAGTGCTAAGGAAATCATTATTATTGGTATTGGTGAAATCACACAATTTAGTAGTATCTTGAGCCATCGCAACAAACAAGCAATCTAACACATGAGCAAACAAAAGGCAAGCGAGCAAAAAGAGGCAAATAGAGAGGGAGGATAGAGAGAGAGGGCGAATAAAACGGCAAGGGAAAATTGGTGGGAGAGGAAAACGAGAGGCAAATGGAAAATAATGTAATGTGAGAGATAGGGATTGTGATGGGTACATGGTATATTGACTTTTTGCGTAGACTCCCTCGCAACGGCGCTAGAAATCCTTCTTGCTATGTCTTGAGCTTGCGTTGGTTTTCCCCGAAGAGGAAAGGATGATGCAGCAGAGTAGCGTACGTATTTCCCTTATTTTTTGAGAACCAAGGTATCAATCCAGTAGGAGCCCACGCTCAAGTCCCTCGTACCTACACAAAGCGATAGCTACTCGCAACCAACGCGATTAGGGGTTGTCAAGCCCTTCAAGGTCACTTACGAGAGTGAGATCTGTTAGATATAATATTTTTGTTATAAAGATGCAAAGTAAAAAAGCAAAGCGAGATTAAAGTAATGGAGATTGATCTGATGAGAATAGACCCGGGGGCCATAGGTTTCACTAGTGGCTTATCTCAAGAGCATAAGTATTCTACGGTGGGTGAACAACTTACTGTTGAGCAATTAACAGAATTGAGCATAGTTATGAGAATATCTAGGCATGATCCTCTATATAGGCATCACGTCCGTGACAAGTAGATCAAAACGATTCTGCATCTACTACTATTACTCCACTCATCGACCTCTATCCAGCATGCATCTAGAGTATTAAGTTAAAAACAGAGTAACGCCTTAAGCAAGATGACATGATATAGAGAGATAAATTCATGCAATATGAAATAAACCCCATCTTGTTATCCTCAATGGCAACGATACAATACGTGCCTTGCTGCCCCTTCTTTCACTGGGTAAGGACACCGCAAGATCGAACCCAAAGCTAAGCACTTCTCCCATGGCAAGAACTACCAATCTAGTTGGCCAAACCGAACGGATAATTCGAAGAGACTTGCAAAGATAACCAATCATACATAAAAGAATTCAGAAAAGATTAAAATATTATTCATAGATAGACTTGATCATAAACCCACAATTCATCGGTCTCAACAAACACACCGCAAAAAGAAGATTACATCGAATAGATCTCCACAAGAGAGGGGGAGAAGTTTGTATTGAGATTCAAAGAGAGAGAAGAAGCCATATAGCTACTAACTATGGACCCGAGGGTCTGAGGTAAACTAGTCACACTTCATCGGAGGGGCTAGGATGATGTAGAAGCCCTCCGTGATGACGGCCCTCTTCCGGCGGAGCTCCGGAACAGGCCCCAAGATGGGATCGCGTGGATACAGAAAGTTGTGGCAGTGGAATTAGGTTTTTGGCTCCTGTTTTGATCGTTTGGGGGTATGTGTGTATATATAGGAGGAAGGAGTACGTCGGTGGAGCACCAACGGGCCCACGTGGCAGGGGGCGCGCCCTAGTGGGGGCGCCCCCCACCCTCGTGACCTCCTCTTTGATCCCTTGTAGTAGGGTCCAAGTCTCCTGGATCACGTTCGGTGAGAAAATCACGTTCCCGAAGATTTTATTTCGTTTAGACTTCATTTGATATTCTGTTTATCCAAAACACTGAAATAGGCAAAAAACAGCAATTTTGGGCTGGGCCTCCGGTTAATAGGTTAGTCCCAAAAATAATATAAAAGTGGAAAATAAAGCCCAATATAGTCCAAAACAATAGATAATATAGCATGGAGCAATCAAAAATTATAGATACGTTGGAGACGTATCATACTCCTACATCCGAGATAAATTATATTGTCTTGGATCCTCCAACATGTTGAGCTTGCCTTTCTCCCTCATGCTAGCCAAATTCATTGCACCAAGTAGAGATACTACTTGTGCTTCCAAACACCCTTAAACTAGTTTTGCCATGAGAGTCCATCATACCTACCTATGGATTGAGTAAGATCCATCAAGTAAGTTGTCATCGGTGCAAGCAATAAAAATTGCTCTTTAAATATGTATGATTGATGGGTGTGGAAGGAATAAGCTTTATACGATCGTGTGATATGGAAGTAATAAAAGTGACAGACTACATAATAAGGGTCCATATCATAAGTGGAAATATAAAGTGACATTCTTTTGCATTAGGATTTTGTGCATCCAACCATAAAAGTGCATGACAACCTCTGCTTCCCTCTGCGAAGGGCCTATCTTTTACTCTTATCTCCTACATTGCATAAGAGTCTTGGTGATCTTCACCCTTCCTTTTTACATTTTATCCTTTGGCAAGCACAATATGTTGGAAAGATCCTGGTATATATGGCTAATTGGATGTGGGTTTTCATGAACTATTACTGTTGACATTACCGTTGAGGTAAAATGTTGGGAGGCAAAACTATAAGCCCCTATCTTTCTCTGTGTCCGGTTAAAACTCCATACCCATAAGTATTGCATGAGTGTCAGCAATTGTGAAAGACTATATGATATTTGAGTATGTGGACTTGCTGAAAATCTCTTATACATTGACTCTTTCCTATGTTATGATAAATTGCAATTGCTTCAATGATTGAGATTATAGTTTGTTAGTTTTCAATGAAGTTTACGATTCATACTTGATATTGTGATTGAATTATTACTCTAGCATAAGATATCATATGACAAGAATTATATAAGTTGCTGCTCTAAGAATGATCATGATGCCCTCATGTCCGTATTTTATTTTTATCGACACCTTCATCTCTAAATATGTGGACATATTTTTCAATTTCGGCTTTTCGCTTGAGGACAAGCGAGGTCTAAGCTTGGGGGAGTTGATACATCCATTTTGCATCATGCTTTTATATCAATATTTATTGCATTATGGGCTGTTATTACACATTATGTCACAATACTTATGCATATTCTCTCTTATTTTACAAGGTTTACATAAAGAGGGAGAATGCCGACAGCTGGGATTCTGGATGGAAAAGAAGAAAATATTAGAGACCTATTCTGCACAGCTCCAAAAGTCCTGAAACTTCACGGATGATGTTTTCCAAATATATGAAGAACATTGAGTGCAAGAACTTCACGAGGGGGGCCATACCCAGCCCACGAGGGTGGGGGGCGTGCCCTATCCCCTGGGCATGCCCCTACCTCATGGGCCCCCTGGTGGCCCTCCGGTGACCTTCTTATGCTATATGGACTCTTTCGATGGGAAAAAAATCATAAGCCATCTTCTCAGACGAAACTCTGCCACCATGAGGCTGAACCAATCTAGGGTTCTGGTGGGGCTGTTATGCCAGGGAAACTTCCCTCTCGGAGGGGGAAATCATCGCCATCGTCATCACCAACGCTCCTCTCATCGGGAGAGGGCAATCTCCATCAACATCTTCATCAGCACCATCTCATCTCAAAACCCTAGTTCATCTCTTGTATCCAATTATTGTCTCCAAGTCTGGGATTGGTGCTAGTAGGTTGCTAGTAGTGTTCATTACTCCTTGTAGTTGATGCTAGTTGGTTTAATTGGTGGAAGATCGTATGTTCAGATCCTATATGCACATTAATACCCCTCTGATTATGAACATGTTTATGCTTTGTGAGTAGTTACTTTTGTTCCTGAGGACATTGGAGAAGTCTTGCTATTAGTAGTCATGTGAATTTGGTATTCGTTCGATATTTTGATGAGATGTATGTTCTCTCTCCTCTAGTGGTGTTATGTGAACGTCGACTACATGACACTTCACCATTATTTGGGCCTAGAGGAAGGCATTGGGAAGTAATAAGTAGATTATGGGTTGCTAGATTGACAGAAGCTTAAACCCTAGTTTATGTGTTGCCTCGTAAGGGGCTGATTTGGATCCATATGTTTCATGCTATGGTTAGGTTTACCTTAGTACTTTTGTTGTATTTGCGGATGCTTGCAATAGAGGTTAATCATAAGTGGTATGCTTGTCCAACTGAGGGCAGCACCCAAGCACCGGTCCACCCACATACCAAATAATCAAAGTACCGAATGCGAATCATATGAACATGATGAAAACTAGCTTGACGATATTCCCATGTGTCCTCGGGAGCGCTTTGCATCATATTAGAGTTTGTCCAGGCTTGTCTTTTGCTACAAAAGGATTGGGCCACCTTGCTGCACTTTATTTACTTTTGTTACTTGTTGCTCGTTACAAATTATCCTATCACAAAACTATCTGTTACCACTTATTTCAGTACTTGCAGAGAATATCTTGCTGGAAACCGCTTATCATTTCCTTCTGCTCCTCGTTGGGTTCGACACTCTTACTTATCGAAAGGACTATGATAGATCCCCTATACTTGTGGGTCATCAATCAGTATGTATGATCTCCAACAAGTCTGTTGCTCGGTCCATTGTTCCGGAGAATGGCGTTTTAGTTATCTTGCCCATAAGGCATGGTTCACAAGTACCAAGTGATTCATAATCAAGTGATTCCAAAAGTCCATCAGTATGGAGTTTCTTCATGCGCTTCACACCAATATGACCTAAACGGCAGTGCCACAAATAAGTTGCACTATCATTATCAACTCTGCATCTTTTGGCTTCAATATTATGAATATGTGTATCACTACTATCGAGATTCATCAGAAATAGACCACGCTTCAAGGGTGCATGACCATAAAAGATATTACTCATATAAATAGAACAACCATTATTCTTGGATTTAAATGAATAACCGTCTCGCATTAAACAAGATCCAGATATAATGTTCATGCTCAACGCTGGCACCAAATAACAATTATTTAGGTCTAAAACTAATCCCGAAGGTAGATGTAGAGGTAGCGTGCCGATGGCGATCACATCGACTTTGGAACCATTTCCCACGCGCATCATCACCTCATCCTTAGACAGTCTTCGCTTAATCTGTAGTCCCTGTTTAGAGTTGCAAATATTAGCAACAGAACCAGTATCAAATACCCAGGTGCTACTGCGAGCTCTGGTAAGGTACACATCAATAATATGTATATGACATATACCTTTGTTCACCTTGCCATCCTTCTTATCTGCCAAATACATGGGGCAGTTCTGCTTCCAGTGACCAGTCTTTTTGCAGTAGAAGCACTCAGTCTCAGGCATAGGTCCAGACTTGGGTTTCTTCTCTTGAGTAGCGACTTGCTTGTTGTTCTTCTTGAAGTTCCCCTTCTTCTTCCCTTTACCCTTTTTCTTGAAACTGGTGATTTTGTTAACCATCAACACTTGATGCTCCTTTTTGATTTCTACCTCCATAGCTTTTACCATCGTGAAGAGCTTGGGAATTGTCTTATTCATCCCTTGCATATTATAGTTCATCATGAAGCTTTTGTAGCTTGGTGGCAGTGATTAAAGAACTCTGTCAATGACACTATCAACGGGAAGATTATCTCCCAGTTGAGTCAGGTGATTATGATACCCAGACATTTTGAGTATATGCTCACTGACAGAACTATTCTCCTCAATCTTGCATCTATAGAACTTATTGGAGACTTCATATCTCTCAATCCGGGCATTTGCTTGAAATATTAACTTCAACACCTGGAACATCTCATATGCTCAATGACGTTCAAAACATCATTGAAGTCCCGGTTCTAAGCCGTAAAGCATGGCACACTGAACTATCGAGTAGTCATTAGCTTTACTCCGCCAGACGTTCTTAACGTCATCAGCAGCAGGCCTGGCACCCAGCGGTGCTTCCAGGACGTAATTCTTCTATGCAACAATGAGGATAATCCTCAAGTTACGGACCCAGTCCATGTAATTGCTACCATCATATTTCAACTTTGCTTTCTCAAGGAACACATTAAAATTCAACAGAACAACAGCACATGACATCTATCTACAACAACATAGATAAGCAAAATACTATCAGGTACTAAGTTCATGATAAATTTAAGTTCAATTAATCATATTACTTAAGAACTCCCACTTAGATAGACATCCCTCTAATCATCTAAGTGATCACGTGATCCATATCAACTAAACCATAACCGATCATCACGTGAAATGGAGTAGTTTTCAATGGTGACCATCACTATGTTGATCATATCTACTATATGATTCACGTTTGACCTTTCGGTTTCAGTGTTCCGAGGCCATATCTGCATATGCTAGGCTCGTCAAAGTTAACCCGAGTATTCTGCGTGTGCAAAACTGGCTTGCACCCGTTGTAGATGGACGTAGAGCTTATCACACCCGATCATCACGTGGTGTCTCGGCACGACGAACTTTGGCAATGGTGCATACTCAGGGAGAACACTTTTATCTTGAAATTTAGTGAGAGATCATCTTATAATGCTACCGTCAAAGAAAGCAAAATAAGATGCATAAAGGATAAACATCACATGCAATCAATATAACTGATATGATATGGCCATCATCATCTTGTGCTTGTGATCTCCATCTCCGAAGCACCGTCATGATCACCATCATCATCGGCGCGACACCTTGATCTCCATCGTAGCATTGTTGTCGTCTCGCCAACTATTGCTTCTATGACTATCGCTACCGCCTAGTGATAAAGTAAAGCAATTATAGGGCGATTGCATTGCATACAATAAAGAGACAACCATATGGCTCCTGCCAGTTGCCGATAACTCCGTTACAAAACATGATCATCTCATACAATAAATATAGCATCATGTCTTAACCATATCACATCACAACATACCCTGCAAAAACAAGTTAGACGTCCTCTGCTTTGTTGTTGCAAGTTGTACGTGGTTGCTATGGGCTGAGCAAGAACCGTTCTTACCTACGCATCAGAACCACAACGATAATTCGTCAAGTTAGTGCTGTTTTAACCTTCTCAAGGACTGGACGTAGCCACACTCGGTTCAACAAAAATTGGAGAAACTGACACTCGCCAGCCACCTATGTGCAAAGCACATCGGTAGAACCAGTCTCGCGTAAGCGTCACGTAATGTCGGTCCGGGCCGCTTCATCCAACAATACCACCGAACCAAAGTATGACATGCTGGTAATCAATATGACTTGTATCGCCCACAACTCACTTGTGTTCTACTCGTGCATATAACATCTACGCATAAAACCAGGCTCGGATGCCACTGTTGGGGAACGTAGTAATTTCAAAAAAATTCCCACGCACACGCAGGATCATGGTGATGCATAGCAACAAGAGGGGAGAGTGTCGTCCACGTACCCTCGTAGACCGTTAAGCGAAAGCATTATGACAATGTGGTTGATGTAGTCGTACGTCTTCACGATTGACCGGTCCTCAGTACCGAACGTACGGCACCTCCGCGTTCAGCACACGTTCAGCTCGGTGATGTCCCGCGAACTCACGATCCAATAGAGCTCGGGTAAGAGTTTCGTCAGCACGATGGCATGGTGACGATGTTGATGAAGCTACTGCAGCAGGGCTTCGCCTAAACACCACTACAGTATGACCGAGGTGGATTATAGTGGAGGGGGGCACCGCACACGGCTGGGAGAGATCTTTGTGATCAACTTGTGTGTCTAGAGGTGCCCCCCTGCCCCTGTATATAAAGGAGCAAGGGGGAGGCCGGTCGGCCCTTGTTGGTGTGCCAGGAGGAGGAATCCTCCTCCTAGTAGGAGTAGGATTCCTCCCTTTCCTACTCCTACTAGGAGGGGGAAAGGAAGGGGAAGAAAGAGAAGGAAAAAGGGCCCCCCCCTCTCCTAGTCCATTTCGGACCAGAGGGAGGGGGCGCGCTGCCTGCCCTAGGCCGGCCCCTCTATCTTTCCCTTATGGCCCAACAAGGCCCATTAGCACCCGGGGGGTTCCGGTAACCCCTCCGGTACTCCGGTAAAATCCCGATTTTAGCCGGAACTCTTACGATGTCCAAATGTAGGCTTCCAGTATATCAATTTTTATGTCTCGACCATTTCGAGACTCCTCGTCATGTCCATGATCATACCCGGGACTCCGAACTACCTTCGGTACATCAGAACATATAAACACATAAAACCGATCGTCACAAAACTTTAAGCGTGCGGACACTACGGGTTCGAGAACTATGTAGACATGACCGAGACATGTCTCCTGGTCAATAACCAATAGCGGAACCTGGAAGCTCATATTGGTTCCTACATATTCTACGAAGATCTTTATTGGCCAAACCATAGAACACTATACATTGTTTTCTTTGTCATCTGTATGTTACTTGCCCGAGATTCGATCGTTGGTATCCCAATACCTAGTTCAATCTCGTTACCGGCAAGTCTCCTTAATCGTTTCGTAATGCACTATCCCGCAACTAACTCATTAGTTGCATTGCTTGCAAGGCTTATAGTGATGTGCATTACCGGGAGGGCCCAGAGATACCACTCCGACAATCGGAGTGACAAATCCTAATCTTGATCTATTCCAACTCAACAAGTACCATCGGAGACACTTGTAGAGCACCTTTATAATCAACCAGTTAGGTTGTGAGTTTGGTAGCACACAAAGTGTTCTTTCGGTATTTGGGAGTTGCATAATCTCATAGTCATAAGAACATGTATAAGTCATGAAGAAAGCAATAGCAGTAAACACAAACAATCAAGTGCTAAGCTAATGAAATGGGTCAAGTCAATCACATCATTCTCCTAATGATGTGATCCCATTGATCAAATGACAACTGATGTCTATGGTTAGGAAACTTATCCATCTTTGATCAATGAGCTAGTCAAGTAGAGGCATGCTAGTGACACTATGTTTGTCTATGTATTCACACATGTATTATGTTTTCGGTTAATACAATTCTAGCATGAATAATAAACATTTATCATGAAATAAGGAAATAAATAATAACTTTATTATTGCCTCTAGGGCATATTTCCTTTAACTAGAAGCAGAACTACCCCAAATACTTGGCGGATAAGAAGGATGGCAAAGTGAACAAAGGTATATTTGATATACAGATTATTGATGTGTACTTTACTAGTGTTCATAGTAGCCACTTGGGATATGATACTGGTTCAGTTCCTATGATTAGTAACTTGAAACAGGAGTTACAAAATGAACAGAAACTGGTTGAGGGCAAGGTGACGATGTGTGTTGGAAGTGATTCCAAGGTTGATAAGATCACCATCGCACACCCCCTTTACCTTCAGGATTAGTGTTGAACCTAAAATAAATGTTATTTGGTGTTTGCGTTGAGCATAAATATGAATGGATCATGCTTATTGCAATACGGTTATTCATTTAAGTCAAAGAATAATTGTTGTTCTATTTACATGAATAAAACCTTCTATGGTCATACGCTCAATATAAATGTTTTATTGAATCTCGATCGTAGTGATACACATATTCATAATACTGAAGCCAAAAGATGCAAAGTTAATATTGATAGTGCAACTTATATGTGGCACTGCCGTTTAGGTCATATTGGTGTAAAACGCATGAAGAAACTCCATGCTGATGGGCTTTTGGAATCACTTGATGCTTGCGAACCATGCCTCATGGGAAAGATGACTAAGACTCTGTTCTCTGGAACAACGGAGCGAGCCACTAACTTATTGGAAATAATACATATGGATGTATACGGTCCGATGAGTGTTGATACTCGTGGAGGGTATCATTATTTTCTGACCTTCACAGATGATTTGAGCATATATAGGTATATGTACTTGATGAAACATAAGTCTGAAACATTTAAAAAGTTCAAAGAGTGAAGTGGAAAATCATCTTAACAAGAAAATAATGTTTCTATGATCTGATTGTGGAGGTGAATATTTGAGTTAAGAGTTTGGTCTTCATTTGAAACAATGCGGAATAGTTTCGCAACTCACGCCACCCGGAACACCACAACGCAATGGTGTGTCTGAACGTCGTAACCATACTTTATTAGATATGGTGCAATTTATGATGTCTCTTACTGATATACCACTATCGTTTTGGGGTTATGCATTAGAGACAACTGCATTCACGTTAAATAGGGCACCATCTAAAAATCCGTTGAGACAACACCGTATGAACTGTGGTTTAGCAAGAAAACCTAAGTTGTCATATCTTAAAATTTGGGGTTGCGATGCTTATGTGAAAAAGTTTCAGCCTAATAAGCTCAAACCCAAATCCGAGAAGTGCGTCTTCATAGGATACCCAAAAGGAATTGTTGGGTACACCTTCTATCACAGATCCGAAGGCATGATCTTTGTTGCTAAGAAGTGGATCCTTTCTAGAGAAGGAGTTTCTCTCGAAAGAAGTGAGTGGGAGGAAAGTAGAACTTGATGAGGTAATTGTACCTTCTCTCGAATTGGAAAGTAGCTCATCACTGAAATCAGTTCCAATGATGCCTACACCAATTAGTGAGGAAGTTAATGATGATGATCATGAAACTTCAGATCAAGTTACTACCGAACCTCGTAGGTCAACCAGAGTAAGATCTACCCCAGAGTGGTACGATAATCCTTTCTGGAAGTCATGTTACTAGACCATGATGAACCTACGAACTATGAGGAAGCGATGATGAACCCAGATTCCGCAAAATGGCTTGAGGCCATGAAATCTGAGATGGGATCCATGTATGAGAACAAAGTGTGGACTTTGGTTGACTTGCCCAATGATCGGCAAGTCATTGAGAATAATGGATCTTCAAGAGGAAGACAGACGCTGATGGTAGTATTACTATATACAAAGCTCGAATTGTTGCAAATGGTTTTCGACAAGTTCAAGATGTTGACTACGATGAGATTTTCTCACTCGTAGCGATGCTTAAGTCTGTCCGAATCATGTTAGCAATTGCCACATTTTATGAAATCTGGCAAATGGATGTCAAAACTGTATTCCTTAATGGATTTCTTAAAGAAGAGTTGTATATAATGCAACAGGAAGGTTTTTACAATCCTAAAGGAGCTAACAAAGTGTGCAAGTGATACGTCTCCAACGTATCTATAAATTTGGTTGTTCCATGCTATTATATTATCTGTTTTAGATGTTTAATGGGCTTTATTATGCCCTTTTATATTATTTTTGGGACTAACCTATTAACCGAAGGCCCAGTGAAAATTGCTATTTTTTTACTATTTCAGTGTTTCACAGAAAATGAATATCAAACGGAATGAAACCTTTGCAAGGACCGTTTTTGGAACAAATGTGATCCAGGAGACTTGGAGTGGATGTCAAGAAAGAAGCGAGGAGGCCACGAGGTAGGAGGGTGCGCCCCAGGGGGGTGGGTGTGTCCCCCACCCTAGTGGGCCCCTCGCAGCTCCATCGACCTACTTCTTCCTCCTATATATACCCATATACCGTGAAAACATCCAGGAGCACCACGAAACCCTATTTCCACCGCCGCAACCTTCTGTATCCATGAGATCCCATCTTGGGGCCTTTTCCGGCGCTCCGTCTAAGGGGGAATCCATCACGGAGGGCTTCTACATCAACACCATAGCCTCTCCAATGATGTTTGAGTAATTTACCACAGACCTTCGGGTCCATAGTCTTTAGCTGGATGGATTCTTCTCTCTCTTTGGATCTCAATACAAAGTTCTCCTCGATTCTCTTGGAGATCTATTCGATATAATTCTTTTTGCGGTGTGTTTGTCGAGATCCGATGAATTGTGGGTTTATGATCGAGATTATCTATGAACAATATTTGATTCTTCTATGAATTATTTTATGCATGATTTAAATATCTTTGCAAGTCTCTTCGAATTATCAGTTTGGTTTGGCCTACTAGATTGGTCTTTCTTGCAATGGGAGAAGTGCTCAGCTTTGGGTTCAATCTTGTGGTGTCCTTTCCCAGTGACAGCAAGGGCAGCAAGGCACGTATTGTATTGTTGCCATCGAGGATAAAAAGATGGGGTTTATATCATACTGCTTGAGTTTATCGCTCTACATCATGTCATCTTGCCTAATGCGTTACTCTGTTCTTATGAACTTAATACTCTAGATGCGTGCTGGATAGCAGTCGATGTGTGGATTAATAGTAGTAGATGCAGAATCGTTTCGGTCTACTTGTCATAGACGTGATGCCTATATACATGATCATGCCTAGATATTCTCATAACTATTCACTTTTCTATGAATTGCTCGACAGTAATTTGTTCGCCCACCATAGATTATGTTATCTTGATAGAAGCCACTAGTGAAACCTATGGCCCCTGGGTCTATTCTCCATTATATTATTTCCCATCAACTAGCTATTTCTATCACCGTTTATTTTGCAATCTTTACTTTTCAATCTATACAACAAAAATACGAAAAATATTTTGCAAGTGGCCGTGAAGGGATTGACAACCCCTTTATCGCGTTGGTTGCAAGGTTCTTGATTGTTTTTGCAGGTACAAGGGACTTGCGTGTAGTCTCCTACTGGATTGATACCTTGGTTCTCAAATACTGAGGGTAATACTTACGCTACTTTGCTACATCACCCTTTCCTCTTCAAGGGAAAACCAACGCATGCTCAGGAGGTAGTAAGAAGGATTTCTGGCGCCGTTGCCAGGGAGATCTATGCACAAGTCAAGACATACCAAGTACCCATCACAAACTCTCCTCCCTCGCATTACATTGTTTGCCATTTGCCTCTCGTTTTCCTCTCCCCCACTTCACCTTTGCTGTTTTATTCGCCCTTTTCCATTCGCCCTTCTGTTTGCTCGTGTTACCATGGGCCTTCTATTAGCTTGTATCTTCGCTTGCTATATATCTATTGTTATGGATCCTCATACTCTTGCTAATATTTTTAAAAGATCCAATTATGATGAACCAATTGCTAGTGAGTTGAGTGCACTAGATTATCTTTATGGAGTTTTGCATGAAATTCGTGAATCTGAAAATTGTGATGAAGTGCTTTATAAAGTGATTCACGATAGATCTTTGAATAAAAATCATGATTGCAATGATGTTATTATAAATTCTATGAGTGTCAATTGTGCTAATAATATGCAATACCCTAAGCTTGGGGATGCTAGTGTTGCTATGACTACTATTTGTTGCAATGATCATGATTGGGGTGATTCTTCTTATGATCTTGAAAATTTATTTAAGCCCCATGATGAATATGAGATTGATAATAATGTTTGCAATAATAATGAAAGTGGGTTTGGTAGAGTGTCAACTTTAGATCCCACATATTTGGAGAATGTTCAATCTTATGAAATTTTTGATAAAAGTGGGTTTGGAGAGGTCATGACTTTAGTTAATGTTAAGCCCACTATTTCGGAAGAATGTCAACTTTGCATGCATGTGGATCGTGTTGAAAATATTTTATGTGATAGCTATTTTGTTGAATTTTCTTATGATCCCACATGTAATTATTATGAGAGAGGAAAATATTATTGTATAAATTTTCATGTTGCTAAATTACCTCTCATTATGTTGAGATTGCTATTGTTTCTTTTCGCTTCCTTGCATATGTTAGTTTTTGCTTTCTATGATAATTTGTTTTCCTTTAATATTCCTATGCATAGGAAGTATGTTATCCTTAGATGTGTTTGTCACGTGTTTCATGATGCTCTCTTTGTGCTTCAATTCTTGTCTTTCATGTGAGCACCATTGAAGTTATCAATGCCTAGCTAAGGGCGTTAAACGATAGCGCTTGTTGGGAGGCAACCCAATTTTATTTTTGTTTCTGTTTAGTAATAAATAATGCATCTAGCTTCTGTTTATATGTGGTTTTATGTTTTTAATTAGTGTTTGTGCCAAGTATAAACTTTGGGAACACTTGGGGAAAGTCTTTGCGATCTTGCTGTAAAAAATAGAAACTTTAGCGCTTACGAGACTAGCTGCCATTTTTTTACTAGAGAGTGCTATTAGGTTGATTATTTTGCAGATGATTAATAGACAAATTCCTCATGTCCACCTATTTATTTCAGAATTTTTGGGGTTACAGAAGTATACGTTTGATACAGATTGCTACAAATTGTTCTGTTTTTGACAGATTCTGTTTTTCGTGTGTTGTTTGCTTATTTTGATGAATCCATGGCTAGTATCGGGGTGTATGAACCATAGAGAAGTTGTAATACAGTAGGTTTAACACCAATATAAATAAATAATGAGTTCATTACAGTACCTTGTAGTGGTGATTTGTTTCCTTATACTAACGGAGCTCATGAGATTTTCTGTTGAGTTTTGTGTTGTGAAGTTTTCATGTTTTGGGTAAAGATTTGATGGATCTTGGAATAAGGAGTGGCAAGAGTCTAAGCTTGGGGATGCCCATGGCATCCCAAGGTAAAATTCGAGGACAACCAAAAGCCTAAGCTTGGGGATGCCCCGGAAGGCACCCCTCTTTCGTCTTCGTCCGTCGGTAACTTTACTTGAGGCTATATTTTTATTCACAACATGATATGTGTTTTGCTTGGAGCGTCTTGTATGATTTGAGTATTTTCTTATTAGTTTACCACAATGGTCCTTGCTGTACACACCTTTTGGAGAGACACACATGAATCGGAATTTATTAGAATACTCTTTGTGCTTCACTTATATCTTTTGAGCTAGATAATTTTGCTCTAGTGCTTCACTTATATCTTTTTAGAGCACGGTGGTGGTTTTATTTTATATAAATTATTGTTATCTCATGCCTCACTTATATCATTTTGAGGGTCTTTTAGAACAGAAGGTAATTTGCTTTGGCTATAAAATTAGTCATAGTATGATAGGCATCCAAGATGGGTATAATAAAAATTTTCATATAAAGTGCATTGAATACTATGAGAAGTTTGATACTTGATGATTTTTTTGAGAAATGAAGATGCTAATATTAGAGTCGTGCTAGTTGAGTAGTTGTGAATTTGAGAGATACTTGTGTTAAAGTTTGTGATTCCCGTAGCATGCACGTACGGTGAACCGTTATGTGATGAAGTCGGAGCATGATTTATTTATTGATTGTCTTCCTCATGAGTGGTGGTTGGGGACGAGCGATGACCTTTTCCTACCAACCTTGTCTACAAACTCCTTGGTTCAACTCCACAACCTTGTCGGAGGCTCCCAAGTGACACCTAGCCAATCTAGGAGACACCACTCTCCAAGAAGTAACAAATGGTGTGTTGATGATGAACTCCTTGCTCTTGTGCTTCAAATAATAGTCTCCCCAACACTCAACTCTCTCTCACAGGATATGGATTTGGTGGAAAGAAGATTTGAGTGGAAAGAAACTTGGGGAAGGCTAGAGATCAAGATTCATATGGTAGGAATGGAATATCTTGGCCTCAACACATGAGTAGGTGGTTCTCTCTCAGAAAATGTGTATTGGAAGTGTAGGTATGTTCTGATGGCTCTCTCCATGAATGAAGAGTGGGTGGAGGGGTATATATAGCCTCCACACAAAAACTAACCGTGACACACAATTTAACAATCTCGGTGAGACCGAACTGAGAAACTCGGTCGGACCGATTTAGCAAACCTAGTGACCGTTATGATTTTCGGTGGGACTAAGATGCAACTTGGTAGGACCGATATGGTTAGGGTTAGGGCATAAAGTAATCTCCGTGTGACCGATTACACAAACTCGGTGGAACCGATTTTGGTAATAAGCTAACCAGAGAGTTGGTCAGGTAAACTCGGTGGGACCGATTTGCTCATTTCGGTGGGACCGAAATGTTACAAAAGGGAAACAGAGAGTTTACATTGCAATCTCGGTGGGACCGATCACTCATCTCGGTAGGACCGAAACGTTACGAAGGGAAACAGAGAGATTACAACCCCATCTCAGTGTGACCGAGATCCCTATCGGTGAGACCGATTTGCCTAGGGTTTGTGGCAGTGGCTATGACATCTGAACTCGGTGGCACCAGATAGAAAGAATCCGTGGGGCCGAGTTTGACTTTTGGTTTAGGTCATATGTGGATGTGGGAAGGTAGTTGAGAGTTTTGGAGCATATCACTAAGCACTATGAAGCAAGAACCTCATCAAGCAACACCCCATCCCTCCATGATAGTATTGGCTTTTCCTATAGACTCAATGTGATCTTGGATCACTAAAATATAAAAAAGTAGAGTCTTGAGCTTTGAGCTTGAGCCAATCTTTTTGTCCTTAGTATTTTGAGGGGTCCACTTTCCTCATCCATGCCATGCCATTCATTGAGCTTTTCCTGAAATATTAATCTTGGAATAATGTTAGCTCAATGAGCTATATGTTGTTAGGAATTACCAAAACCACCCAGGGATAGTTGCACTTTCAATCTCCCCCTTTTTGGTAATTGATGACAACATATAGATCAAAGCTTCGACGAATGATAACAAGAGTGAAAAACATTGTCACTTTGAGAAGTATGTGAAAAGCAAGAGCTCCCCCTAAATTTGTGCATAGTTTATGATTTGCTTTGGACTGCAAATGCACAGAGAGTTAAGCTGATGTGTTACTCTTCCATGTCACATACATCTTGGTGGAGCGCTCAAAATGATAATAATTAAATACATGCACTCATCACCAAGCAAAGTGAATGATCATATAGGGATAAAATGATAATGTCATCCAACAAGCATTAATGTAGCATATGATCAAACACACATGATCATCCAAGTATCACACAGACAGAAAGTATCTCAAACAAGCAAATAAAGTTCAACCACCAAAGCAAGAGAGAATAAAAAAGCAATGCTCTCTCTTGAAGCCTATGATCTATACATTTTTCTCCCCCTTTGGAAACAAGTTACCAAAAAGTTCATAGAAAATGCATAGCACTAAATCATCTCTCAGGCTTGGTCTTCACCTGGGCCCTTTAGTCCTGGTTCATGCCACGAACCGGGACTAAAGGGTGCGATGCCCATTAGTCCCGGTTGGTGCCACCAACCGGGACTAAAGGTCTAACCTTTAGTACCGGTTGGTGCCACCAACCGGGACTAATGGCCTTTGAGGCATTAGTACCGGTTCATGGCACGAACCGGTACTGAAGGTCCAATTTTCAAACTCTCCCCCCCCCCTCCGTGGACCGCCTTTTCAGTTTTAGAAAAAACAAAAGAAAATGATGGAAATGTCAAAAAAATAAGTTTCCCATGTGATATGTGGTCTAGTTGTTGGAAAAATTTACAAATATGAATTTCAACTTTATTTACAAAATCTCTCTAGAATTTGTAAAATGGGCATAACTTTTGCATACGAACTCGGATTAAAAAGTTTTTTATATGAAAAATCATCTACTCGAAAAGTTACATTTGATGGAGACCGCCTATGGCCTGTTTGCAAATTTGTAGAATCCTCAAATTCCAAAAGGAAAAAAAGTTATGCTCAAATTTCAGTTTTTTTAAATTTTCATTAAATCTGGTCAAACTATGGTCAAACTACTTATTCAAGAAGTATTAGTGTTACAAAATAATTATTCAAGAATATTAGTGTTATTAAATAATTATTTCAGTTTTTTTGAATTTTGGTCAAATCTGGTCAAACTATGGTCAAACTATGGTCAAACAATGGTCAAACTACTTATTCAAGAAATATTAGTGTTACTAAATAATTATTGTTTTTTAGAACAATAATTTCAAACTCAAATAGTGAAATTTGTGACTTCATGCTCAAGCTAAAATCCTAAGGGTTAATAGGATTAACATCTTACTATTGTCAGGAAAACAACGAGTGCAGACTTGGAAAAGAGGGAGAATAGAACCTGGAAGTTAAGCGTGCTCACGCTGGGGGAGTGGAAGGATGGGTGACCGTCCGGGAAGTTAGATGATTTGGAATGATGAAGGGTGATTAGAGATTAAATTGAGCAGTGATGAGAGGGGTGATTAGATATTAGAGGTTAAAATAAATCAGAAATTTGAAAAAAAAAAGTTTCCAAAAATTCAAAAAAAATCAAAAAAAAATCAGAAAATTACCTTTAGTACCGGTTGGTGTTACCAACCGGGACTAAAGGTGGACCTCCAGGCAGCGGCCACGTGGAGGGCCTTTAGTCCCGGTTCTTGAATTGGGACTTGATGGAGTGGCCTCTGATCATTCTGTGATCACCAGACTTGGGCAGAAGAGTGTGCCTGAGGATCCAATTGATAGTAGGCAGTCCTGACATGTAGTGCCCCGAGACCGATGTGCCAGGTGTCGTGCAGTTATTCGATGTTGTTGCGTTGTCATTGCTTGCGTGTCATGCATTGCATATCATGTCATCATGCGCATTTCATTTCCATACATGTTCGTCTCATGCATCCGAGCATTTTCCCCGTTGTCCGTTCTGCATTCCGGCGCTCCGTTCTCCTCCGGTGGTCAATTCTACCTTTCTTTCGTGTGTGGGGATTAAGCATCTCCGGATTGGACCGAGACTTGTCATGCGGCCTTGGTTTACTACCGGTAGACCGCCTGTCAAGTTTCGTATCATTTGGACTTCGTTTGATACTCCAACGGTTAACCGAGGGACCAAAAAGGCCTGGTGTGTGTTGCAGCCCAACACCCTTCCAATTTGGCCCAAAACCCACCTAAGATCTCTCCATCATCTCGGTCGTTCGATCACGATTACGTGGCCGAAAACCGCACCTCATTTGGACTCTCCTAGCTCCCTCTACCTATAAATACGCCCTCCCCGTCCATTTTCGCGGACGAAACCCTAGTCTACCACCTCCCCGCGCCGCCGGACGCGTCCTCACCGCGCCGGACATGTCCACTGCGCCCCTCCACGTCGCACCGTCCAATGGGAGGCCGCCACATCATCGCCGCCGCCGCGTGCAACCAGTCCTGCGCCGCCACGTCATCAGGGGCGCCGCCACATCGCCGCGCAGGCCCGTCAGGCCCATCCCCGGCCCGCCCCATGCCGCGCCGGGCCCAAGGAGACCCGCAGCCTCGCCGCCGCCACAGCGCCTCCGACCGGCCACCCGGACCTCGCCGGAGGCCGCGACCCCGCCGCCACATCGTCGGACTTCGCGCATCTCCGCCGCCCGCGCCCGTTCGCAACCGCCGCTACCCGAGCGCCGCTGTGCCGCCGCCGGTGATCTCTCAGGCGAGCTGCTCGCCGCCTGGCCTACTTCCCTCCTTCCTTGTGCTCTCTCTCATGCCCTCTCTTTCTCTCTCATAGTTGCAGCCGCCGCCATGGGAGCCGAGCTCCGAGCGCCGCTGCCGATGCCCCGTGCTCCGTCCTAGCGCCGGAAATGGGATCCCCCGCCTCAGTTCCATGCGGATCCGACCTGGATCCGTCCCCTCCTCGCCTCTCCGACCCTGCAGACCCTCGCCGGAATCCCGGACGCCGGCGCTCCCTGCCCTGTGCACGAGCTCGCGAGGTGGACGACGACGACTCCGAGCGCCTGACCCATCGTGCCTCGTGGGCCGGCCCATCTCCGT
>NC_041390.1:45891581-45918498 GCF_002162155.2 Triticum dicoccoides | reverse complement strand
GCCCTCCGGCCCATCTTCCCGGCCCATCTGCTTCCTCCTAAAAGGGCCGAAGCCCACGTGGTGAGCTAACCCCTATCCTCCGCCCTGAGCGCACTTTAACTATTTGACGCTCACTGAAATTTCACTAAGTCCCCAATTTTTTCCTTATCCAAGTGCTCCTATTCATGGCCTCGTAACTTTGCATCCGTAACTCCGATTTATGCATATAGCGTATCAAAATGTTCATCTCAGAGAGTACATCATTTCATTCCATTGCATCATTTTCATTTGAGTTCATCTTGATGCCCGAAATGCTGTTAGAAGAGGGCTACTTGAGTTAATTGTCAGATCTGCTACTCCATATTAGACATTTGTCGTTTTTGCCATGATTATTGTGTGCATGATATGCCCTGATGCTCTACGTATGTTTTGTTAAGGGTTTTGTCATCTTTCCAGAGGTGCAACCCATGTATTTTTTGTGATGTGTGTGGTGTCTAGTGCAAGCTTGCAAAGTGGTGCACTTGGTAATTCTTTTTTCAGGGACTTAGCATTTCCACTAAGTCCTTGATCTGTTTATCTCATGATGCCATATGTTCATGTTGATTCCTAGTGATCCGTGCCTCTTTTGAGGATGATCAGTAAAGGAGTTTTGTTAATATTGTAGTGCTCTATCCATCCGTGTCTTTGTTTGAAATTATGGAGCAACCTAGCTTGAGTCAATCGAGCTCTACTTTTGCTACTTTGTGAATCCGGGCAGATTGTCAACTTGTTTGCAATTTTGCCGGTGATGTTGTAGTTGATCCGTGCATGCTATGCTATTGTTCTTTCCATGTCTAGCTTGCATTTTCTGTGTTCTTGATGGATGTATGCTTAGCTTTTCATGTCTTGCACCGTAGTGAGAGCATCGAGCTCGTAAACATGCATACTTGAGTTATATTTCAGCATGCTCCAGTTTTCACAAAGTCTGAAAACTGATTATGTTTTTGCTATGTTCGCGTGCTTTTTAGTATATTTTCTGATCCCTTTTGGCTCAAGGTCACTAAGGTACTTTTGTTAAGCTATTTGAGTAGCTCCATGCCATGGTTTACTTTGTCACGTTCAGGTCCTGTAGCATGTTGTTTTGTTGCTCCGAAGAGAGCTACTTGGTCTGAAATTCCAGACAAGTGTTAATTTCACTAAGTCTGAGATATGTTTACCATTTGCGTTTTTGCCATGCTTGTTTGAACCTGTTAATGGATGAATTGGCCGTAGCTCGGTGCAAGACTTTTGTTAAGCATCATGAATGCATCCCTGCCATGTATTTTGTTGTCATGTTTGGGTGCTGTAGCATGTTCATCTCATTGCATTTAGATGCCTACTTGCTGTAAATCGCAGACCGGAGTCATATTTGAACCGCTTGCCATTTCCAAACCGTAACTCCGTTTCCGGTGATCTTTATATCGTTTTCTAGGAATTTCATCTCATCTTTCCAGTGGCACACTTGGTTTTCCAAGTTGAGGCCAGGTTCATGTATTCCTTGTCCAATCATGCATATGCATCGCATACCGCATCCCGCATATCATACCATGTTCATGTGTTGGTTGTTTACTATGTTGTGTGCTCTTTTCTGGTGTTTGCTTCTTTGGGTTGGTTCCGTTAAGGTCGCGTTTGTGAGGACCCGTTTGACTACGTCTGTTTGTCTTCTTCATGAACTCGTTCTTCTTCCTTGCGGGATTTCAGGCAAGATGACCATAACCTCGAAATCACTTCTATCTTTGCTTGCTTAGTTGCTCGCTCTTTTGCTATGCCTATGATGTGATACCTACCACTCGCTTATCATGCCTCCTATATTGTTGAACCAAGCCCCTAACCCACCTTGTCCTAGCAAACCGTTTATTGGCTATGTTACCGCTTTGCTCAGCCCCTCTTATAGCGTTGTTAGTTGTAGGTGAAGATTGAAGTTTGTTCCTTGTTGGAACATGGAGGTGTTGTTCCTTGTTGGAACATGTTTACTTGTTGGGATATCACAATATATCTTATTTAATCAATGCACCTATATACTTGGTAAAGGGTGGAAGACTCGGCCTTATGCCTGGTGTTTTGTTCCACTCTTACCGCCCTAGTTTCCGTCATATCGGTGTTATGTTCCCGGATTTTGCGTCCCTTACACGGTTGGGCTATAATGGGAACCCCTTGACAGTTCGCCTTAAGTAAAGCTCTTCCAGCAATGCCCAACATTGGTTTTACCATTCGCCACCTAGCCTTTTCTTTCCCTTGGGTTCTGCAGACTCAAGGGTCATCTTTATTTTAACCCCCACCGGGCCAGTGCTCCTCTGAGTGTTGGTCTGACCGAGTAGACTGCGGGGCCACCTCGGGGCAACTTGAGGGTTGGTTTTACTCGTAGGATGTCTCATCTGAGTGTGCCCTGAGAAAGAGATATGTGCAGCTCCTATCGGGATTTGTCGGCACATTCGGGCGGTGTTGCTGGTTTAGTTTTACCCTGTCGAAATGTCTTGTTGTACCGGGATACCGAGTCTGATCGGAACATCTCGGGTGGAGGTCTATTCCTTCGTTGACCGTGAGAGCTTGTGATGGGCTAAGTTGGGATACCCCTACAGGGATTGAACTTTCGAAAGCCGTGCCCGCGGTTATGGGCAGATGGGAATTTGTTAACGGTCGGTTGTAGAAAACCTGAAGTTGACCTTAATTAAAATGAATCAATCGCGTGTGAACGTGATGGTCTCTTTCCAGCAGAGTCCGGGAAGTGAACACGGTGTTGAAGTTATGCTTGACGTAGGTTGTTATAGGATCACTTCTTGATCATACTTTTATTGACCGTGCTTTGCCTTCTCTTCTCGCTCTCATTTGTGTATGTTAGCCACCATATATGCTAGTCGCTTGCTGCAGCTCCACCTCATACCTTTACCTTACCCATAAGCTTAAATAGTCTTGATCGCGAGGGTGCGAGATTGCTGAGTCCCCGTAGCTCACAGATACTTCCAAAACCAGCTTGCAGGTGCCGATGAGACCCTGCAGATGACGTAACCAAGCTCAGGAGGAGCTCAATGAAGATCTTGTCCTTTGTGTTGTTCCGTTCTAGTTGATCAGTAGTGGAGACCAGTTGGGGCCGATTGGGGACCTATGTCGCATTTGGGGTTCTTCTTTTATTTTGGTTCCGTAGTCGGACCATGAGTGTATTTGGATGATGTAATGTTTTATTCATGTAATTGTGTGACGTGGCGATTGTAAGCCAACTATGTATCTTTTCCCCTATTGTATTACATGGGTTGTGTGAGGATTACCTCACTTGCGACATTGCTTTCAATGCGGTTATGCCTCTAAGTCGTGCTTCGACACGTGGGAGATATAGCCGCATCGAGGGTGTTACAAGTTGGTATCAGAGCCTTCCCCGACCTTAGGAGCCCCATTGCTTGATCGTTTTTAGCAGCCGAGTTGTGTCTATAAAAATGTTTTGAGTCTTTTAGGAATTATATATCGGAGAGTTTAGGAATTCTTTTTACTTTCCAGTCTCCTCATCGCTCTGGTAAGGCGTCCTGACGTAGAGTTTTGACTCTCCTCTTCTCAAATTTCACTAAAAAAAATTTAGGATCATGCGGGTATCTTGGAATCATTCCGATGGTTTTGTGACGAGAACATTGTCTTGGTGCCTCCTGTCAGGGGTTTAGTGGAAGTGTCCCGGGGAGTTGAGCTCTGAGATGTTGTCGTCATAATTTTATCGTTGCAATTCTGGAATACCTGAGTTTAGTACGCCGACATCAAAAATCTCTTTTATGCAGTTTGTTGGTGAGATAACCTCGATGCCACTGAGTACTGGGGCGGGAGTTCGGGAGTATCGCCATAACTTGTATAACGGATGCTTTTCGAAGGTTGAGGTAGACGATTTCCGAAGGTTTCTCGGTTATGTGTTGAAGGATGGATACAACTGGATGTAGGATTTGCTAGAATTGGGTGAGATATTATGCTTCCCCTGTATCCCCAACACCTGATTGCATAACCGGAAAGGTTCGGGAGTTTCATAGGTGGGAATTCAAGTAGCTCATAGGATATCTTTCCGATAGATGTATGATATGAAATTGGGGTTCGACGTCTAGTGGTCCGCCTATTCACGGTCGGTTTTACAGTGGTCTCGTTGTGTCTTAAAGAGTCCTTGGCTATGCCGACTCGGGGACGCTTCGTATGTCATGTGCACTGCCTTGTACATGATGGTGCTGTACGATCGAGCCCGTGTAGGCCCCACCACGAAAACTTCGGACGAAATCTCTATCATATGTTTGCTCCGGCTTATTTTGCAAGCCAATCCTTTGTGTTGTTTTCAGTGGTGGTATTCGAGTTGCTTCGAAGTCAAGAGTTGATTCCATACCTTTCCTAAATGGTGTTCTCATACTCCGACGTGAATACCAATCCTTCTTGATAATCGAGACTGTCATGTCAATCCTTTTTCAACCGGCGTGTTTCTATTCAAGTGGATCCGATCATTTCAACATTTGCAAGATCCAATCTCAGTTCTTTCTCAACGGTGTTCGTTCATCCATCCCAAGTTGTCTTTGTTTTCCCACCCTCCCACCCTTGTTTTTCTTAAAGGATTCAGATTTCTTCATCAAGTATCCATCTTATTCATGTGAAGCCTCCCCACTCCTTTTTCCGTCAATATTCTTACCCGGTGTTGCTCATGAAGATTCTAACGGAGCCACAAGTTTATCATTCTTTGTTCTTTTATCTTCCCCGGTGTTCTCAATGCAATCTTACGATGGTGATCACATCCTTTTCCTCGTTTCAAATGTGTTCTCATGCCGGTGCTCATCATATTCATTCATTTCTCGCTATTCAATTATTCTGGAGTGCTGAAGATATCTCGGAAGGCTCGTCTTGTCATTCAAGATCTGTTCAACCTATTTCGAGGTTGTTATCCCATTCAAGCCATTTGAATCAACCGGTGCAATCTCTTTTCAAAATCTTTCTACGGTATATCTTTTCAGTGGGCCCTAACCCACAGGTCTTTTCCCAGGATCTTACCTGACTCTTCTAATCTCCCCGGAGCTATTCTCAAATTCATTTCAAAGTTTGACGTAAGAATGAATCATCATCAGTCAAATGTCTTTCACCAAGATCTTTCAAATTCTTTTCGTCGTTGGCTCAACCTTTCCATTCTTCATTCCGGAGTGCCTCAATAATTATTGGTGGTGTTTCTCGTCGTCATTCTCAGATTTTGAAGACCGAAGAAGAGTTTCTCTTAAATCTTGCTCCATTCTCTTCAAGATTCGTGATTCTAGCTTGTTGCCATCCTATCATAATTATTTTCGATTATGGGAATTCTTTTCACCCATCCGGTGCAATTCAGGAGTCTTTTCATGTTGATTATCCGGAGTCCATCAATTCAGGTTTATTCATTCTCAGCTTTCAGTTATCATTCTCCAATCTTACCGGTGCTTAAATCAAGGATTCTCTAATCAGCACGTAATCTCTTCGTTTCTCATGGATCCAAATTCTCTGAAGCATCTTCGGTTATTTCTTCTCGATGTTTCTTTATCTTTTCTTCGTTCATTTTTAATTCTTATGGTGGTTCGTTCAAGAGCTCTCGTCATTTGTTATCATATCAATTATTCGTTGTTTTCAATCCTTCCGGTGGTTCGTTGAAGACCTTCTCAAGTTTGCTCCATATCTATCTTAATCTGTTCTATGAGAATAAGTAGTATGCCAAATCCATTGCTTCTCATCACTCTAAATTGGTGAAGGATACACATAACGTAATTCTTATTCTTGTTTTCATCGAGTAAATTTAATTCTTTATTCCGGAGGCTCATCAAATTCTCGGTTCGAGATGTTTTATCTATTTTTCCCGGAGTTCCAAGTTCTCTCAATTATTTCATCACGGAGATTCATCTAAATCGGTACAAGGATTCACCTTTTGTTTTCGACTTCTCTTTCCTTTCGTTTGACCATTCTTTTATTACCGGAGTTCTTCATGAAGGTTCTACATGATGGTTCATCAAAGATTTAATTCCTTCTCGAAGTGTTCTTTGAGATTCTTTTCAGAGGAGTTCAAGCATTCTTCATCTTGTAATCCAGAGTGCTATTCTTTCAATCTTATCTTTTGAGGTGGTGTTATGTCATTGTTGACAATTTTCCTTCGTGTTTCATGATTCACAAGTTGTCTGGAATGACATATTTTAAACCCATCATTTTCAATTCGTTCATGAGTTCCTTTGTAATCCATCAATCTCGTCATTGGAATTGTCTTGGGTTATATTTCACCTAAAGCCATCCCTAAGGACTGTTGCTATCTATGGTGCTCATAAATGATCCAAGCTCTTCTTTATCCTCCCGATGAAATAGTTTCTTGTCTCCTTGTTCTTATCAATCCAATTCTTCTTCCCGTGAGTGGCAGGTTGTCACCTCATAATTTGAGATGTATTCCATAAGACCATATCAAGCTTATTATTTTCGTTGTTGTGTTTACAACAACTCCGTTCGACCCTTCTCCTTAAGATGCCTTTTTCAAACTCTTTTGTGGCAGAAGTTGGCATTTTCTTCTCCATTCTTCTATTTCAATTATCTATCTTCTATTCTTTTGTTTCGGAGGTATTGTGATGTTGCTCTTCTCAACCCATCATCTCGTTTGTCTAATATCATGTTCTTTTCATGATTGTCCATTTAACCAGAGTGTTGTGTCCTCTGCTCAAGCTCTTTTC
Organism: Triticum dicoccoides; assembly: GCF_002162155.2. Taxonomy (NCBI): domain Eukaryota; kingdom Viridiplantae; phylum Streptophyta; class Magnoliopsida; order Poales; family Poaceae; genus Triticum; species Triticum dicoccoides. The sequence goes on along the minus strand of NC_041390.1, from coordinate 45,911,830 downwards.
TTCCTATCAAGTCTTGTATCTGTTTTCAACCGGAGTGCTATAAGAAATTGTTCTTCCTTGTTCCTCTTTTCTAACGGGGTGTTTTCAACTTCGTTCATCTCCATTGTGTTCTTTCTTTCAATTTGTTCAATTTTTCAAGGTTCTTTGGTTTCACTCGTTTGTCAAAAGAAGAAACTTAGTTTTTACCTCTTCTCTTTTCTCTTCCATTTTCCCTCCGGTGCCATTCTAGATCACGGGACGAGATCCTCTCGTAGTGGTGGAGTGTTGCAGCGCCCCGAGACCGATGTGCCAGGTGTCGTCCAGTTATTCGATGTTGTTGCATTGTCATTGCTTGCGTGTCATGCATTGCATATCATGTCATCATGCGCATTTCATTTGCATACATGTTCGTCTCATGCATCCGAGCATTTTCCCCGTTGTCCGTTTTGCATTCCGGCGCTCCGTTCTCCTCCGGTGGTCAATTCTACCTTTCTTTCGTGTGTGGGGATTAAACATTTCCGGATTGGACCGAGACTTGTCATGTGGCCTTGGTTTACTACCGGTAGACCGCCTATCAAGTTTCGTATCATTTGGACTTCGTTTGATACTCCAACGGTTAACCGAGGGACCGAAAAGGCCTCGTGTGTGTTGCAGCCCAACACCCTTCCAATTTGGCCCAAAACCCACCTAAGATCTCTCCATCATCTTGGTCGTTCGATCACGATTGCGTGGCCGAAAACCGCACCTCATTTGGACTCTCCTAGCTCCCTCTACCTATGAATACGCCCTCCCCGTCCATTTTCGCGGACGAAACCCTAGTCTACCACCTCCCCGCGCCGCCGGACATGTCCACCGCGCCCCTCCATGTCGCTCCTTCCAATGGGAGGCCGCCACATCATCGCCGCCGCCGTGTGCAACCAGTCCCGCGCCGCCACGTCATCAGGGGCGTCGCCACATCGCCGCGCAGGGCCATCAGGCCCATCGCCGGCCCGCCCCGGGCCGCGCCGGGCCCGAGGAGACCCGCAGCCTCACCGCCGCCACAGTGCCTCCTGCCGGCCACCCGAACCTCGCCGGGGGCCGCGACGCCGCCGCCACATCGCCGGACTTCGCGCATCTCCGCCACCCGCGCCCGTTCGCAACCGCCGCTGCCCGAGCGCCGCTGTGCCGCCGCCGGTGATCTCTCAGGCGAGCTCCTCGCCGCCTGGCCTACTTCCCTCCTTCCTTGTGCTCTCTCTCATGCCCTCTCTTTCTCTCTCATAGTTTCAGCCGCCGCCATGGGAGCCGAGCTCCGAGCGCCGCTGCCGATGCCCCGTGCTCCGTCCTAGCACCGGGAATGGGATCCCCCGCCTCAGTTCCATGCGGATCCGACCTGGATCTGTCCCCTCCTCGCCTCTCCGACCCTGCAGCAGACCCTCACCGGAATCCCGGACGCCGGCGCTCCCTGCCCTGTGCACGAGCTCGCGAGGTGGACGACGACGACTCCGAGCGCCCGACCCATCGTGCCTCGTGGGCCGGCCCATCTCCGTCAGCCCAGTCCACGGCAAGCCCCCCCCACTGGCCTCGTGGGCCGTGGCACCCTCCGGCCCATCTTCCCGGCCCATCTGCTTCCTCCTAAAAGGGCCAAAGCCCACGTGGTGAGCTAACCCCTATCCTCCGCCCTGAGCGCACTTTAACTATTTGACGCTCACTGAAATTTTACTAAGTCCCCAATTTTTTCCTGATCCAAGTGCTCCTATTCATGGCCTCGTAACTTTGCATCCGTAACTCCGATTTATGCATATACCATCTCAAAATGTTCATCTCAGAGAGTACATCATTTCATTCCATTGAATCATTTTCATTTGAGTTCATCTTGATGCCCGAAATGCTGTTAGAAGAGGGCTACTTGAGTTAATTGTCAGATCTGCTACTCCATATTAGACATTTGTCGTTTTTGCCATGATTATTGTGTGCATGATATGCCCTGATGCTCTACATATGTTTTGTTAAGGGTTTTGTCATCTTTCCAGAGGTGCAACCCATGTATTTTTTGTGATGTGTGTGGTGTCTAGTGCAAGCTTGCAAAGTGGTGCACTTGGTAATTCTATTTTCAGGGACTTAGCATTTCCACTAAGTCCTTGATCTCTTTATCTCATGATGCCATATGTTCATGTTGATTCCTAGTGATCCGTGCTTCTTTTGAGGATGATCAGTAAAGGAGTTTTGTTAATATTGTAGTGCTCTATCCATCCATGTCTTTGTTTGCAATTATGGAGTACCCTAGCTTGAGTCAATCGAGCTCTACTTTTGCTACTTTGTGAATCTGGGCAGATTGTCAACTTGTTTGCAATTTTGCCGGTGATGTTGTAGTTGATCCGTGCATGCTATGCTATTGTTCTTGCCATGTCTAGCTTGCATTTTGTATGTTCTTGATGGATGTATGCTTAGCTTTTCATGTCTTGCACCGTAGTGAGAGCATCGAGCTCGTAAACATGCATACTTGAGTTATATTTCAGCATGCTCCAGTTTTCTCAAAGTCTGAAAACTGATTATGTGTTTGCTATGTTCGCGTGCTTTTTAGTATATTTTCTGATCCCTTTTGGCTCAAGGTCACTAAGGGACTTTTGTTAAGCTATTTGAGTAGCTCCATGCCATGTTTTACTTTTTCACGTTCAGGTCCTGTAGCATGTTGTTTTGTTGCTCCGAAGAGAGCTACTTGGTCTGAAATTCCAGACAAATGTTAATTTCACTAAGTCTGAGATCTGTTTACCATTTGCATTTTTGCCATGCTTGTTTGAACCTGTTAATGGATAAATTGGCCATAGCTCGGTGCTAGACTTTTGTTAAGCATCATGAATGCATCCCTGCCATGTATTTTGTTGTCATGTTTGGGTGCTGTAGCATGTTCATCTCATTGCATTTAGATGCCTACTTGCTGTAAATCGCAGACCGGAGTCATATTTGAACCGCTTGCCATTTCCAAACCATAACTCCGTTTCCGGTGATCTTTATATCGTTTTCTAGCGATTTCATCTCATCTTTCCAGTGGCACACTTGGTTTTCCAAGTTGAGGCCAGGTTCATGTATTCCTTGTCCAATCATGCATATGCATCGCATACCGCATCCCGCATATCATACCATGTTGATGTGTTGGTTGTTTACTATGTTGTGTGCTCTTTTCCGGTGTTTGCTTCTTCGGATTGGTTCCGTTAACGTCGCATTTGTGAGGACCCATTCGACTACGTCCGTTTGTCTTCTTCATGAACTCGTTCTTCTTCCTTGCGGGATTTCAGGCAAGATGACCATACCCTCGAAATCACTTCTATCTTTGCTTGCTTAGTTGCTCACTCTTTTGCTATGCCTATGCTGAGATACCTACCACTTGCTTATCATGCCTCCTATATTGTTGAACCAAGCCCCTAACCCACCTTGTCCTAGCAAACCGTTGATTGGCTATGTTACCGCTTTGCTCAGCCCCTCTTATAGCGTTGTTAGTTGTAGGTGAAGATTGAAGTTTGTTCCTTGTTGGAACATGGAGGTGTTGTTCCTTGTTGGAACATGTTTACTTGTTGGGATATCACAATATATCTTATTTAATCAATGCACCTATATACTTGGTAAAGGGTGGAAGGCTCGGCCTTATGCCTGGTGTTTTGTTCCACTCTTGCCGCCCTAGTTTCCGTCATATCGGTGTTATGTTCCCGGATTTTGCGTCCCTTACGCGGTTGGGCTATAATGGGAACCCCTTGACAGTTCGCCTTAAGTAAAGCTCTTCCAGCAATGCCCAACATTGTTTTACCATTCGCCACCTAGCCTTTTCTTTCCCTTGGGTTCTGCAGACTCAAGGGTCATCTTTATTTTAACCCCCACCGGGCCAGTGCTCCTCTGAGTGTTGGTCCGGCCGAGTAGACTGCGGGGCCACCTCGGGGCAACTTGAGGGTTGGTTTTACTCGTAGGATGTCTCATCTGAGTGTGCCCTGAGAAAGAGATATGTGCAGCTCCTATCGGGATTTGTCGGCACATTCGGGCGGTGTTGCTGGTTTAGTTTTACCCTGTCGAAATGTCTTGTTGTACCGGGATACCGAGTCTGATCGGAACGTCTCGGGTGGAGCTCTATTCCTTCGTTGACCGTGAGAGCTTGTGATGGGCTAAGTTGGGACACCCCTGCAGGGATTGAACTTTCGAAAGCCGTGTCCACGGTTATGGGCAGATGGGAATTTGTTAACGTCCGGTTGTAGAAAACCTAAAGTTGACCTTAATTAAAATGAATCAACCGCGTGTGAACGTGATGGTCTCTTTCCGGCGGAGTCCGGGAAGTGAACACGGTGTTGGAGTTATGCTTGACGTAGGTTGTTATAGGATCACTTCTTGATCATACTTTTATCGACCGTGCTTTGCCTTCTCTTCTCGCTCTCATTTTCGTATGTTAGCCACCATATATGCTAGTCGCTTGCTGCAGCTCCACCTCATACCTTTACCTTACCCATAAGCTTAAATAGTCTTGATCGCGAGGGTGCAAGATTGCTGAGTCCCCGTGGCTCACAGATACTTCCAAAACCAGCTTGCAGGTGCCGATGAGACCCTGCAGATGACGCAACCAAGCTCAGGAGGAGCTCAATGAAGATCTTGTCCTTTGTGTTGTTCCGTTCTAGTTGATCAGTAGTGGAGACTAGTTGGGGTCGATCGGGGACCTTTGTCGCATTTTGGGTTCTTCTTTTATTTTGGTTCCGTAGTCGGACCATGAGTGTATTTGGATGATGTAATGTTTTATTCATGTAATTGTGTGAAGTGGCGATTGTAAGACAACTATGTATCTTTTCCCCTATTGTATTACATGGGTTGTGTGAAGATTACCTCACTTGCGACATTGCTTTCAATGCGGTTATGCCTCTAAGGCATGCTTCGACACGTGGGAGATATAGCCGCATTGAGGGTGTTACATGACAGCAGGTGTTTCACTGATCCAAATTGGTGAGTCTCAAGATCTACATTAGGAATCTCCTTATACATGCTAGCCATGGAGTTGTGATCCTTCTTCTTCTTGGCATAGACATCCAAGTCATCTTCATTCTCCTCAAGAGCATTGATCAATTGAGCCCATTCTGCTAGTGTTGACTGGTATCTAGTGCCTTCAGAAATCCAAACTATCTTGCCATCTGGGTAGAAGTGAGCTGTGGAGTAGAACTGCATGATAAGCTCATCATTCCACTTTGTGAGCTTCTGAGCCACAAACTCATCAACTCCACAAGCCTTGAAACTGTCATATACTCTTGGATAATGTTCTCCATTCTCCTTGATGTACTCCCAAATGACCCATCTCATGTCACATACTATTGGTTTCTTGTCAAGCAACACTGTCTCATAAAAATCCTGTTGTTCTTTGGTACGGAACCTGTAGTCCACAGCAGTTCTCCTTCTGGTGGCATATGGATCTGACTCTCTCCATAGCCTCAATCCTGAGTCCTTCCTGATCTTCATGTTTTCAGCTACAGGATGAGCATCATTATGATTTGGAATTTTTGGCTTTAACTTCCTCAAAACATGTGTCTCGTCGTCTTCTTCTTCAGCAACAGTTTCAGGCACTGGGGCCTTGTTTTTCTCAGCAGCTGGAATGTTCCTGGTACTCCTCTTTGGTGCAGTTTTGGGTTTTGGAGCAGCTGGCTTGGGATCTTCTTTGGGCTTAGATGAAGCAGCCCCTGATCTTATGGCATCTCCCATAAGTTTCTGTGCCTTGGGTGCTGGTGCTGCATCCTCTTCCTATTCCTCTTCTTCAGATTCTTTCATGATTGAAGATCTCCCAAGCACTCTAGCAGTGATCTTCTTGACCCTCTCTTTCCTTTTCTTTTCTGCCACAACCTGCTCTTTGGGTGCAGACGCCAAAGTTTCTTGAGTAGATGCTCTGGCTTTAGACATTGGAGCTCTCTTGACAGGAACCTTTTGCTTCATCCCTGGCTTGGTGGCAGCAGTTGTGCCATATTCCTTTTTGAGAACTTTCCTCTTTGAGGTTGCCTCTTCCACAACAGCCACATGGTCCTCATCCTCAGAATCAGAAGTTTTCTTCTTTCTGGCCCTGGTGGCAGCTTTTGGCAAGTTGCTGGGTGTGCTCCTGCTTCCATCATCTGAGCTACTAGAGGGACTAGTGCCCTCACTCATGTTAACATGCTCTTCTGACTTGTTCTGACTATCACTTTGATCGGACATAATGCAATCTCTGACAGCTGACCCTGTGAATAGATTATAGATGAGGTAGAGTGGATGAGCATCACAAAATACAGAGGTTTTTGCAAAAGAATGAATCAGAAACTTAGTTTTAGTTTTCCTCGGAAAGCATTTCGGATCAACCGATTTGTAAACTCGGTGATAGCGAAGCAGCTGTTGGAACCTAAACTAGTGAACTCGGTCAGACCGAGTCACAGTTTGGTGGCACCGAGACTGCTAGGGTTTCACAAAGTCCCTAACTCGGTCACACCGATTTTCAATTCTCGGTCAGATCGAGAATCACATGTGCAATGGCCTGAGCCGAATCGGTGGTACCGAGTTCCACAACTCGGTTGGTCCGAGATGGTTTCGGCGGAAACCTAACCCCAAATTTTCAAATCATCTCTAATCTACGGAGTGTTTTTGACTGGATAAGATAGTTTCAATCGTGGCAAGATTCATGGCGAACACAATGTGCTAGGAATCAGATAAGGATAGCACAGTGATCAAGTTCATACCCTAGTTCGGCGATGAACTCGCTACGGCGGCAACGACGGGGATGATTCCCGTTGACGGCGGCGGAGACTAGCGACAGGAGGCAACTGGCAACGAGGAGGACGATCCGGAGACCCTGGAGGCATGGCGGGCTAAGCGCGGGCGAAAGAGTTCGGAGAAAATTTCCAAAATTTTGCCCGTGGGTATATATAGCCTGACCCTGTCGGTGTGACCGAGTGGAACAACTCGGTGGCACCGAGATGCATAACTGCAAGCAGTTGCTGCAACTCGGTGTGACCAAAAAGTTCAAATCAGCTGCACCGAGATTGAAAACCTAGATCAACTTAGTGATCTCGGTATGGCCGAAATGGGTGAATCGGTCAGACCGAAACACACAAAGAAGTTTTGGAAGTTTAAGTCTATGACGAATCGGGGACTCCGAGTGCTCCTCACACAGAGTGGTTTGAATCTGACTTGATCAAATTTTGTGATGTAGCATGAATAGAGTTTGAGACGAGAAAAGCATAGATAGCTAGAGAAGGTTCTTAGGCAGTCTTGTCCATCCACTTGGCAAGAGGAAAAAGAAACCAATAAATCAAAACAACAAGTGGATGTCCTTGAATGAGTAAATTATGCACCAACATGCTCACACAATAAAATGGCAATTGAAATATGTGACAAAGCATGCACAACCAATTCTAGCATCTATCAAGCAATTGGCGATGACTAGGTCATCTATATATGAGTATATTGACTTAGGAGTCAAATGAGAACATTTGATTATAGGTCATACTCATCGTTTAAGCACAAGTGGGGTTACCACTTTTACATAAAGTGTTGTTGTTTTCACACCATTAGAGCTGCTTTAGCTCAATTTTTAGAGTAAAGCTCCCCCTAGATGTGAGATCCCCCCTAAGAGGGATGAACTAACCTTGGGTTTTGTCGATGATGACTTCATGTAGATGTTGAAGATGTGGATGCTCAATGTTGATGTAGATCATTTGGAACTATCCTTTGGAGTGAGTTGCACTTTCAATACCTACACGGGTTAGTCCCACAAGGAACAAACAAGGATATCCATAGGCATAGAGTGATGCACACACAAGATGATTTCTATGAAAACTTTAGGTTAACTTGTCCCTTGTATTACCAACAAGAGGGTTTGTGACTCCTTCAACTAGTGCAAGATGTGGAAGTTGATTGCACTCGTTCTTGCCAAAATGATAAGAGTGAAGTATGTTGGCGCAGTCACCCTCAAGAACTCTCTAGTTCCTCTTCTTCAGGATCCACACCATCTTGATGGGAATCCTCGGAGTTGTAGTTGTACTTGATGAAGTGGAACTTGATGTAGTCTTGGGAACCCACTTGACCAAGGCCTTAGGAGCTTCTTCGAATGCATCAATTTTCTTTTGAAGCTTGTCCTTGCCTTTTTGCTTGTGGTCTTGTGGTGAAAGATCATCTTGAGCTTGTGTCCCTTTGAAAGAAGTAGGATCATACTTCTCTTGTTGAGGAACAAACTTTGTCTTGGGGTATTGATCTTCTTCCCACTCAACTCCATTGGCATTGAACTTTCGTTCAAAACCAACACCTTGGTTCTTCCGATGCCTTCCTTGCTTGCGTACAATTTCCTCGAATTGCTTACTCCCGGCAAGGCTCTTGTAAACACCTTTCTCTATAATTCCCTTCAATAAGCTATTTTCTTGCTCAAGTGTAACTTGGCTAATAGAATCATTAGTGGAATCAAGAGAACTACTAGAAGCAACAACATTGGATTTAGCATGATTATTGTTACTACTAGAGGAAGAATCTTTCTTGTTCTTGTTAATAGACTTGACTTGAGGCATGTAAGTTGATAAGAGTAAACGCTTGGCAATGTAAGAAGAACTTTTCTTGTGAAGATCATCATTGATTACCTTCAAGAACTCATGCTCTTTCTCAAGGTTGAGCTTTTCAAAACGTAATTTCTCATGAGTCCTTAAAAGTTCTTGATGATCTCCTCAGATAGTTTCATGAGCTAACTTAAGAGTGTTTAGTTCTTTAGTTAGAGAGTCAGTCTCCTCCTTATCATTGTCATTCGTTTCATCTTGATTAGCATGACTAATTGAGGTTTCATCATAGTATTTATCACTAGAGTTGTCAACAAGTAAATCATCATCACCTAACAAGTCATCTTCATCACTATTGAAATCAACATACTCGGGGTGTGATACCTTTGGACCTTTGGCCATGAAGCATCTTCCAATTCCTTCATTTGGTGAATCAAATATGTCGTAGGAGTTGGTTGACACAAGTGCTAGACCGGCAACACCTTCATCTTGAGTATATTCGGAGTCGGAGTGATAGCTTCTCTCGGAGTAATTGTCGGAGTCGGGGCCGGATACCCATTCACCAACATGAGCTTGATGTCTTCGTTTTGTGTAGCCCCTTGATGACTTGTCCTTTCTTTCTGAATCCTTGCTTCTCCGTGAGGGTCTTCGTTCATAACGATCATCTCTACTCCTTCTTTCTCTAGGTTCTTCTCTTCTACTTCTTCTTTTTGGAGAATCTTCTCTTCTTTTGTGGGGTGCAGTACACTCATTGGAATAGTGTCCGGGCCTTCCACAATTGTATCAGTTTCGCTCTCGACTAGAAGATCTTTTGTCATTGTAGGACCTTGACTTGGAGCTTCTCTCTTTGCTTCTACTCTTGTAGAATTTGTTGAAGTTCTTCACCATGAAGCTCAATTCTTCATTGAAGGTTTGTTTCTCACTTGATGATGTGGGGGCTTCGCATGAGGCTTTGTAAGCACCACTTGATTTGTTGTGAAGTGCCTCCTTATCCTTGAGTGACATCTCATGAGCAACAATTCTTCCAATGACTTCCGCTGGCTTGAGATCTTTGTAATTGGGCATCATTTGAATCAATGTGCACACGATATCATATTTTCCATCCAAGGCTATTAGGATGTTCTTGATGATGAATCTGTCGGTCATCTCTTCACTTCCTAAGCCGGCAATCTCATTTGTGATAAGAGCAAGCCTAGAGTACATTTCAGCGACACCTTCACCATCCTTCATTTTGAACTTGTCAAGTTGACTTTGAAGCACATCCAACTTGGATTCCTTGACGGAGTCGGTACCTTCATGCATGTCAATCAAAGTATCCCAAATTTCCTTTACATTCTCAAGACGGCTGATTTTGTTGAATTCTTCGGGGCACAATCCGTTGAAGAGGATATCACAAGCTTGAGCGTTGTATTGCAGCATTTTCAACTCTTCCGCGGTGGCTTCATGATTCGGTTCTCTCCCATTAAAGAATTCACCTTGCAAGCCAACACACACAATAGCCCAAACGACGGGGTTATGTCCAAGAATATGCATTTTCATCTTATGCTTCCAACTAGCAAAATTAGTACCATCAAAGTAAGGACCTCTACGGTGATAATTTCCCTCGCTAGACGCCATACTCTCCTAGGTTGTGAAACCAAGGCTATGACCACCAAAAGCTATGGAAATCAAAGCAAATGGAGGCTAAAGCTCTTATACCACTTGTAGGATCAAAAGTATGTCTAGAGGGGGGTGATTAGACTACTTGACCAATTAAAAATCTATCCTTTTCCCAATTTTAGTCTTTGGCAGATTTTAGCTATCTTAGCACAAGTCAAGCAATCTTAACACAATTCAAGAAAGCATGCAAAGAGTCTATGAGCAGCGAAAAGTAAAGCATGCAACTTGCAAGAATGTAAAGAGAAGGGTTTGGAGAATTGAAACGCAATTGGAGACACAGATGTTTTTGTCGTGGTTCCGATAGGTGGTGCTATTGTACATCCACGTTGATGGAGACTTCAACCCACAAAGGGTAACGGAGGGCTCCACCCATGAAGGGTCCATGAAGAAGCAACCTTGTCTATCGCATCATGGCCATCGCCCACGAAGGACTTGCCTCACTAGCGGTAGATCTTCACGAAGTAGGCGATCTCCTTGCCCTTACAAACTCCTTGGTTCAACTCCACAATCTTGTCGGAGGCTCCCAAGTGACACCCAGCCAATCTAGGAGACACCACTCTCCAAGAAGTAACAAATGGTGTGTTGATGATGAACTCCTTGCTCTTGTGCTTCAAATGATAGTCTCCCCAACACTCAACTCTCTCTCATAGGATATGGATTTGGTGGAAAGAAGATTTGAGTGGAAAGCAACTTGGGGAAGGCTAGAGATCAAGATTCATATGGTAGGAATGGAATATCTTGGCCTCAACACATGAGTAGGTGGTTCTCTCTCAGGAAATGTGTATTGGAAGTGTAGGTATGTTCTTATGGCTCTCTCCACGAATGAAGGGTGGGTGGAGGGGTATATATAGCCTCCACACAAAAACTAACCGTTACACACAATTTACCAATCTCGGTGAGATCGAATTGAGAAACTCAGTCGGACCGATTTAGCAAACCTAGTGACCGTTAGGATTTTCGGTGGGACTGAGATGCAACTCGGTAGGACCGATATGGTTAGGGTTAGGGCATAACGTAATCTCGGTGTGACCGATTACACAAACTCGGTGGAACCGATTTTGGTACTAAGCTAACCAGAGAGTTGGTCAGGTAAACTCGGTGGGACCGATTTGCTCATTTCGGTGGGACCGAAATGTTACAAAAGGGAAACAGAGAGTTTACATTGGAATCTCGGTGGGACCGATCGCTCATCTCGGTAGGACCAAAATTACGAAGGGAAACAGAGAGATTACAACCCCATCTCGGTGTGACCGAGATCCCTATCGGTGAGACCGATTTGCCTAGGGTTTATGGCAGTGGCTATGACATCTGAACTCGGTGGCGCCGGATAGAAAGAATCGGTGGGGCCGAGTTTGACTTTTGGTTTAGGTCATATGTGGATGTGGGAAGGTAGTTGAGGGTTTTGGAGCATATCACTAAGCACTATGAAGCAAGAACCTCATCAAGCAACACCTCATCCTTCCTTGATAGTATTGGCTTTTCCTATAGACTCAATGTGATATTGGATCACTAAAATATAAAATGTAGAGTCTTGAGCTTTGAGCTTGAGCCAATCTTTTTGTCCTTAGTATTTTGAGGGGTCCACTTTCCTCATCCATGCCATGCCATTCATTGAGCTTTTCCTGAAATATTAATCTTGGAATAATGTTAGCTCAATGAGCTATATGTTGTTAGGAATTACCAAAACCACCCAGGGATAGTTGCACTTTCAACTACACTACTTTGAAATCTATAAGGCAGAAGTTGAGAATCAACTTGAAAAGAAAATTAAACGAGTTCGGTCAGATCGTGGTGCAGAGTACTTCTCGAGTGAGTTTTATTCCTTTTGTGCAGAACACGACATTATTCATGAGAGGACGCCTCCCTATTCACCCCAGTCAAATGGGGTTGCCGAGCGGAAAAATCGTACTCTGACTGATTTGGTTAAGGCCATGTTAGATACATCGGGTTTATCCAAGGCATGGTAGGGGGAGGCTATATTGACGGCATGTCATGTCCTGAATAAAGTTCCGACAAAGGATAATGAGATCACTCCCTATGAGAAATGGGTGAAGAGAACGACAACACTCTCGTACTTGCGTACTTGGGGTTGTTTGGCGAAAGTCAATGTGCCGATCCCCAAAAAGCGTAAGCTTGGACCCAAGACAGTGGACTGCGTTAAATTGAGCTATGCTAAGAACATCATTGGCTATAGATTTCTAGTAGTGAAATCTGAGGTACCTAACCAGAAGGTCGGTACAATTATGGAGTCCAAGGATGCTACATTCTTCGAGGATAGTTTTCCTATGAGAGATATGCAAAGCACTTCTAGACAGGAATCTGATGAGACTCCTGAGCCTGCCATTCCTATGGAATATTATGAACAAACACATCATGAAAATCCTAAGGAGGATGACGAGGAAACCCTTGGTAGGGGCAAGAGACAAAGGACTGCAAAGACCTTTGGTGATGATTTCTTCGTGTGCCTCGTGGATGATACTCCCACTTCTATTTCAGAAGCGTATGCCTCTCTAGAAGCTGACTACTGGAAGGATGCGGTCCGTAGTGAGATGGATTCCATCATGGCTAACGGGACATGGGAGATCACTGACCGTCCCTATTGTTGCAAACCACTGTGATGTAAGTGGGTGTTCAAAAAGAAGCTTAGGACTGATGGTAGATTGAAAAGTACAAGGCTAGGCTTGTGGCCAAGGGCTATGACCAGAAAGAAGAGGAAGATTTCTTTGATACTTATTCACTTGTGGCTAGACTGACCACCATTCGAGTATTACTCTCGCTGGCGGCCTCGCATGGTCTTCTTGTCCATCAGATGGATGTTAAGACAGCTTTTTTGAATGGAGAGCTAAACGAGGAAATCTACATTCGACGGCCAGATGGCTTTGTGATGGATGGTCAGGAAAGAAAGGTGTGTAGGTTGCTGAAATCTTCATATGGCCTGAAACAAGCACCTAAGCAATGGCGTGATAAGTTCAATACAACTCTGACATCTGATGGTTTTATTGTTAATGAGGCTGAAAAATGTGTTTATTATCGCCATGGTGGGGGAGAAGGAGTTATACTATGCTTGTATGTTGATGACATACTGATATTCGGAACAAACCTCAAAGTCATTAAGGAGGTCAAATCGTTTCTATCTTAGAACTTTGAGATGAAAGACCTTGGTGTGGCTGATGTTATCTTGAGCATCAAGCTACTGAGAGATAATGAGGGTGGGATCACACTTCTGCAATCCCACTATGTTGAGAAGGTGTTGATTCGCTTTGGATATTCGGATTGCACACCATCTCAAACACCATATGATCCCAGCGTGTTGATTCGAAAGTCCAAAGGCACGACTAAAGATCAATTGAGATACTCTCAAATCATTGGTTCACTAATGTACCTAGCGAGCGCAATGAGGCCTGACATAGCGTTTGTTGTGACCAAACTGAGCTGCTTTGTTTCCAAACAGGGTGATGTACATTGGCATGCTGTTGAAAGAGTTATGCGCTATCTGAAAGGTACTATGAACTATGGACTTCACTATACCAAAGATCTGTTGGTACTTGAAGGGTATAGTGATGAGAATTGGATCTCTGATGCTAATGAGATGAAGACCACAACTAGGTATATGTTTACTCTTGGAGGTGGCGCTATTTCCTGGAAGTCTTGCAAGCAAATGATCTTAACGAGATTGATAATGGAAGCAGAATTAACAGCATTAGATACATATGGTGTTGAAGCAGGGAGATGGGTATGAGACCCACATGAGTTGCCATGGTGGTAACCCAACCTATGTGATCAGAGGTCCCGTGAAGTAGGACCTGGAAAAACAAGCTAGTGGTGAACTGAGGAGAGTAACTAAACTAACCCACTCCATTAGAGATGCTATACTCTCAATACTGTATGGTAGGATGACTATTGTCTTAATGTGTTCCAAAGCTTATGTAAGCAAGATGCTATCCTATAGAGCGATCTTTGGAGGAACACACCTATGTGAGCCCGATTACTGTTCACAATCTATGAGATTGGGGTGATCTCTAGTAAGCTCATGAACAGGCCAGGAGTGTGACTTATATGCTCCATCCGAGGGGTCAGCCTTTGGCAGCCTAGTACCTGTAAGACATGTGGTGAAGCTTCTATATGACAAACTGACAATTCAAGACTTAGTCCATTGTTAAGTTGTGAAGAAGTCTAGCTGCTTGCTCTAGGTGAAGTTCAACCTTAACAGGTCTACACTGGAACACTGGTATATCGAAACAGCAACTGGAACAGAGGACACAATGGGCCCTCGAGATCTGGTGGGGGATTGCTGAAATATAGGATGGGCCCTAGGCCCATCTAGCAATTTTTGAAAATCTCTAAGGGCCCATGTGAGTTTATTGGCACTAGGTGTAATGGGAAGTTTAGTTCCACCCCGCTAGTGGAGAAGGAGTTGGACCTCTTTATAAAGGAATTGTCTTCCACATGTTATTCGAGTTTGAGAATAGAAGAGGCCCTCGCGCGCTCCTCCTCCACCGCCCGCCTCGCCACGCCTCGTCACGACGTGCCGCGGGTTACAGGATTGAGCCGAGCTCACGCCTACACGCTTATTTTTGCCAGTCACTAACGGAGAGTTTCTGACAACTGGGCCACGATCTGAGACGTCGGATAGTGGGCTGTCACGGACTCAGACGTGGGTCGAGCCCATGTCTCTCCACGCGGCTGTGCATATATAAGTGTGCGGTGTCTTCCAGCACTAGCTGCCACGAACAGATCACATATGCTCACGCGCACTGCCCACCGTCGCTCCTTTGCTGCTGCTGCCGCCGGTGACTCCATCCCGTCCGTCGCGTACACGGTCGACGGGAGAGCAGGTCTCCGAAACCCCGTCCCGCTGGTTCCTGTACATGAGAGGGACAATTAGGTTTTTCGGAAGCGACTACGTGACTACTTGCTGTTCGCCTACTTCCTCTACGTCTGCGTCGCCCTCATCATCACCATGTTCACCACGCCGAACATGCCACCGCCAAGAAGCTCGAGGCCGACAAGAAGGCCACCGGGGACACCACTGCTGCCGCCACCACTGCGGCGGCCTCTGCATGGCCTACTGGAGGTTATAACTTGTTTATCCCGCTCATTCTGTTTTCTGTTTTAACCATGCTAGCGTTATACATAGATCTGTCAGTAATTAGTGTAGTATGTGCTTGCATGATTGAATATCAGTATGCAATTATTTTTGTCAATGCTATGTTAGTGATTTACTCGTCGATTAAGTTAATCGAAAAATTACCTATTTATTCAGCATGGTGTAGCATGTCAAATCAATCAAACGGACAATTTCCAATTGGAGATTTCCAGAATAGTACTCCCCCCAATCCAAAATTCTTGTCTTAGATTCGTCTAGATACCGATGTATCTAATACTAAAACGTGACTTGATATATCCATATTTAGACAAATCTAAGACAAGAATTTTAGAATGGAGGGAGTACCAATGAGCAGCACTTAGACAAATCTAAGACAAGAATTTTAGAACGGAGGGAGTACCAATGAGCAGCACGTAAGTTACCATGTCTGTACTCAATATCTTCCTGCAAGAAAATCAAACCGGCGTTTATAGGTACAGCATCAAGCATCTTCAGTGCCAAGTGAATATTAGGTTGAGGGAGTACTTCCAGTAACATTATACTAGCACCAGGCTCAAGAATCAACAATTGTTGTTTGTCCAAATTCACAACTCTCTTCTTGCCTTGAATAATTACCTGAATACTGGCACGTGTTGATTTCAGTCCATTGACTATAAGACCTTTTCTGCTTTCTTGCCGTAATTGTAGCCTGAGCTTGTCTCCTTCACCATCATAATATTCCAAATAAAATACCCACGCAATTTTCCATCCAGAACAAGGTGCTTGGTTGTCCTGGCCAATGTGGTCTGATGGATTTTCTGTCACTAGTTTCACCAATGCAAAAACACTAGGAACTGTTATCCAACAAGCACTTGAACTCACAATTTCTAACTCTCCACTAGCGAGGATCCCATGGTGATGACTAACATGCACCACGGATAACAGAGAATTGCAACTCTACTACAGAGCTCTCTATTTGACTTCCAGGAAACCGGAGCAATAGAAACTGAGCAAATTGTTTGTCACTAGCAAAATACTCTAAGAGAAGATTCTCAGAACCATATGGAGAATCATGTTCATATCCATCCCAGTCTAGTCTCCAAGCAATTTTCGAATGGATGATCTTAAAGGCACACTGAATAAGTTGTCATCAAACAGAAATTGAACCCAAACTTGAATATAACAACCATGCAGTAGCTGTATTCTAGAAGAGTTTGAAGCATATGAGAATTTATACCTTCTCAGCACTCCAGGTTTTGCACATGGTATAGAATAACTCCAAGAGCTCATAAATTCTTGGAACATGTCCATAAGAGATTTGGCTGCAGAATTACTTGGAAGCCCTTGTAGTACAACTGAACTGGAAATCTGTAGCAGCCACCTAGTATTGTACATAAGAATAGTACAACTCTCGCCAACTGATTGTTGCACGGGTATACCATCTGAAGCAATCGTAACGAGGCTCCACAATTCACGCGAAGATCTGATGTTGCTAATCCATGTTGGATCACTGAAAAAGGAAGACCACGGCAGAGGTCAGAGTACCTGTATCCTTTGCTCAATAACTGAAGCTACGTCCTCGCTGGTGTTGTAGTCGAGACAATCAGTTGGATACTTGGTGATAGCAAAGTTATCCAGATCAATGAGAACGAACAGCCAACGGCCCAACGCCGAGGCATTGGAGAGGCTCATTGTTGACGCTCAAAATTGGCACGATCATAAAGAGTAGCTTGAAACTATGTCTAGATTAATTCAAACTTATTATTGAAAGTCACCATGGGATGGCTCTCTTCTAGAAGATCAAGATGAATATGAAGATGGTCTAAAACGGAGTTTGGATGCAAAAGTTATGACAAGTTCAGAGATGCTCATGCTGACATTAGATTAAAGAATGGCTTGAAATCCAACTAATATGGCCTCGGATGAAAAAAGTTTCAACAAGAAAGTTGTGCGGCTCATCGAAGGTTGATTTTGATATAAAAAAAGTCTCAATCAGAGTTAGTATGCAAAAGTTAGAGCCGAAAATGCGCGGCTGCATCAGGATGGCCGGACACTCCGGGAATGATCATCCGGATTTTGGATTTCTCCGAGGATGGCCGGACACTCCGGGATGTTTGTCCGGGTTTTGGATTTTTCTACCGCAAACTTCGGAAAACAGCCGAAACCCCCCTCAAGATGGCATCTGATCAAAAAACGTTCAACATGAAAGTAGTTCGTCTCGTCGAAACGGTCAAGATTGCTTTTGGGTTCGTTTCCATCCGAGGTCGTTTACTGCCTCAAACGTAACCCGCAAGTTGTATCCAGGTTGTAAACCGAACAGTTTTGAAAAGTTCGGATTCCGAGTTGGATCCAAACTAGGGTTTTGAACGTGAATTCTAACCTTTCCTTGTGCGGGAAGTCCATCCGCCTCTTATATACGTAAGGGGTGACGGCCGATTGAACAACACACAATCGAACAAATCATCCACCAGTTTTTATCTTTTATCTTTTCTCTTTAACTCTAGTTCGTCTTGTTCCTCGTTCTTCGTTCGTTCTTCTTGTTGCAGGGCGGCAACCCTCGAGGCCGTCAGGGTGATCAGGTCGACCTAGGGCAGCCCATAGCCGTCGTGCGCCCTGGCGGGGTCCCTCCCGGGTGTGTGGGGTTTTGGGTCCTCAAAAGCACCCGCCGGATTGCCTGCGTATCACGTTTCCGGCCGGGTCAACTTCAATGTGAGGTGCAGTGCATCACCCACGGCGTCGAGGGTACACAGTGACGTGTTCGTGTGCGAACACTCATGTGGCGTTGTGAAGGATGTAGGTGCACTCCAGGAAATTAGGCACGACCCGCTAGGTCGTCTCTGTCAGTATTATGATAGAGGCCACATACAGGTGCAACAAGCTCAGAAGGGACATTGCTGACAGTAGAAGCTAAGAAATTGGAGAATGAGTATGTAGGCAATGACATATAAGTTCCTTATGTAGGACAATTATGGAGGTTGCCATTGCGAATATGACGACTCTGTCAAAGTTGCTCTAACAATTTGACGAAAAAGGGTTTCCCCCCGCTTTGTATTCCAAAGCAACCAACCGATACAACCAAGGATAGGTGCTGGGGCGGAAGCAGCACAGACACACCCAAAAGAAACGAAAGAGAAACAACAAGAGAAAAGAATGCCGACAACGGCGGTTCGACGGAAACAGAGAAGCTTCACGACCACTGCGCCCACCGAAGATCTCCCACCAACCTCCAAGGCTCCGAAGCACCGGTACCAATCAGCACCTCCAAGAAGGACCGCGACGAGGACGACGCTGCTGCCAAGGGTTTCCCCCGGTACACGACGAGGCGAGAGGAAGGGTCGCCCCCGACGCCCTCTAGGAAGGTCTGGCGGCACCCACTGGCGTCGCCGCGTCGGTGTCGGACAGGCCGACAGGGGTTTCCCCCGATCCCAACCTTCACCTCGGGTGCTCCGGAGCCTGCCACCAAACCGACCACCATCTTGCGCCACCATGGTCAAGAAGCCTCCACGCCGTCTCACCACGGCACCACGAGGTGAGGCCTGCACGACGAGGAATAGGAGCCGGGACTAGGGGCCGCAGCACCGTCGGCACGCGGGAGGGCACAACCTCCGCCGTCAACGACGGTAGCCGACCGGACACACAAGCAGGAGCCTACCAGGCCCATGTGCCCACAGGCCCGGCCGGGAACTCCATTGCCGGACAGCTCCCGCCATCGCGCTGCAGCTGGCACGCCATCGGCATCGCCGCCCCCCGTCCGGCGACCGCGCCATGCCAGGGACCGGCCCGCTAGGACCCAGATGAGGCCGGGAAGGCCCAGATCTGGGCCGGGGACGCGCGGGGGAGGGCGGTGGCGGCTAGGGTTGCTCTAACAATTTATACACCATCTGTTCTGTGAGACAAGGAATTTGCTGTATTTCATAAGTAGAAACATGAACTCCGCATAAAGATAGAAGACCTTCCATGCAATCATTCTTCCACATAAAAATGTCACTGGTGCATGTTGGCAAGTTTTTTTTAAGACAAAAGACATCTTTATTAATGATCAGTCGAATTGTTTTTTGCCGTCACAATTTCGTTTGTATTTGGAATTCACGTGGATTGTTGATTGCTGCATGAAAATTTGTACGCTCTACTAGGGCATTGGATTCTCCTTTCATGAGTTAGCTCAGGAAACAAAAATGAAATTTGTTTGGCATCTCCATAGACCAAATCAAAACCAAAGGCTTACACGTATTGCGATAATATCCACAGAAGTGATATGCGGAAGCAAAACTAAACCCCCTTTTATTCTTATATTTTCTGCTACAATCCAAGCCGTGCACCAAATCGACAAAATGTTAAAATGTTTTTTCGAATGGAAAACTCTTCAGATCTTGGAAGTTCTAATTATGGCTACATTTCTTGTTGCACGCCACTTTTATCGATTTGCTGGTACAATCATGTCCGTTCAACATCATATCAACGATCATGGTCGACCAGCCCTTTTATTAATTAAGACCAAACTCCTAGAGGCAGCCACGCTCGCATTCGTCCTCTGCAAATCGCAAAACCATAAGAAGAAGAACATTGGGTTCCAACACTGTTCATGAAAATAAAACAAACAAGCTGAACAAATTAATGAAATGAGAGAATGGAGCTAGTTCCATCGTCTTACCGGACGGATTCGTCTGGCCACAGATTTTGACTTTGGCACAGGCCCCCCTGCACCGGTCGCGGTCACCACCGACAGCGCCCGCAGCGGCGGCCTGGTTGGGGCTGCACTTGTTGGAACAGAACGGAACGCAGGCGAATCGCAGGATGTGGTGCCTGCATTGACGGTAGCAGTCCTCGTAGCATTCGCAGAACTTGGACTTGGCGGCGACCTGACCGGGCAGCACGAGCAGGAGCACGCACAGGGCGGCAATGGCGGCCACCCTCAACTTCTTGGCCTCCATCTCTCCTGCTTCCTCTTGGCAGCACGAATGAAGAAGAAAAGAAGACAAGTGCTGTGTTGTGGTTAGAGAGAGAGAGAGAGAGAGAGAGAGAGAGAG
>NC_041390.1:45890279-45891302 GCF_002162155.2 Triticum dicoccoides | reverse complement strand
TGTGGAAGATGAAAATGCGGGCCGTGGGTTGTCCTATTTATACTGGCAGGCGCACCACTCACGGGCCGCTAAAGGATTTTTTTTTTTGCCGGTATCAATTGCCGACAGCTAATTAATCTCCACAAATTTGGCAGCTTGGTAACCACGTACACGAGGTTTAATGTGTCTGTCAGACGTTTCTGCTGTCACTAACCCCGTAATAATGGTAATAGTTCATTTCTCCACGTAAAGTGGCACCAAATTCACTTAATAGTGCATCACTCGCTGCCAAATTCGCTTTGCATGCAGCCGTTGAATTGATATATGGTTTGTAGACTGTTTAGAATGTTTGATCATCGTTCTTTTGAAACTCAGCATGTTGCTCACCTCTGATTTCACTAGCCTTATGAAGCTGCATATGTTCATGTTAATAGGAAATTGAACCGGCAGTTTGACACACTAAGGGCATGTGTAGCAGATCTCCGAAGCTATTTCAGGGCAAATGTTTTTGTTTAGGAGATTGAGCATCATCTAGCAGATCGCTAAAAACTACTTTGATTTCTGCGACAAGTAATTCAAGATAGAGATATAACAACCATGATCCTGCATATATGTTGATGTTGATACAAGATTGAATTCAGTTTGACACTAAGGTGTCTTAGCAGACTCCTAAAAGCAATATTTGAGGGGAAATGTTTTGTTTAGGGGTTTAAGCATCACTAGCATGACCCATAACACTTTTAGTTCCTCGAATATACTCATGCTCTAGAGTGGGTTGTTCCTTCCTGCTCGACCGCAGCTTTCCTGCCCCTACCTTGATGCCACCGCTGCTAGCCCCATCGCTGGCCGTCCCCGGCCCCAATGAGCAGCGGCATGGACATTCCCATCCCACCACTATTGGAAATTCGTCCTCAGAATCAATCACATAAAATTGCATGAACACACACAATCACAAAACTGATAGCCAAGGGTCTGTATCATACATTTAGTTTTCCTCTTTATTTCTATTTCCTGGTTTTCTCTGTGTTACAAAACTCACACATC
>NC_041390.1:45823088-45890085 GCF_002162155.2 Triticum dicoccoides | reverse complement strand
TATAGACCTGGCTGGCTAGCAAGCCGACTCGAGAACAGCAATCCTAAGCCTAACACACGTACTAGACCAAATTTACTACGAACCGGACTCGAAGTCCTACTACAACTCCAAATACCATACGCGAAAGCTAGCTCTAACTGGACTGGCAAGGACCCACACTTTCCTAATTACCGGGACTCAAACACAACTAGCACCACATACGTGACCTCCTCCTAGTAGAACTACCAAAACTGAACACCCGGCCCGCTTGATCACGCTTTCTATTTCTGGCCGGACACAACTTGCACTTGCACTTGCACGTGCTAGCAACTACCAATCACGACACTTCTTTAACATGGAAACTTACGTATGTTTGATCACTCCAATATTCACCCTCTAATCTAAACATTCGACTCTTTTCTTAACGAGACACGCAGACTACCACCTACTCATCTTGTCACGTTGGCTCCCTCCGATGACGCGACTTACCGAACCGCAATTTCTTTCTTCTTGCAACGATGGCCATCACTTCATCACCATTCAATCCTTTCATGCCGACTTCTAGACTCGAACCGACGATTATCAGGACTACCAGCCACGTTGCCGCAACTTAGCGTGTTACATGCAGAATAAACATATAGTCTCATGCAGGAACTCAACTTAACTAGTGCACGTCCATCTCCACATTGATCTTCATCTTCCATCGGTCGCTCGCACACGGGGAGACACATCTCTTCACCCGCCACATCTTCAATATCTCTCATTGTCGCCGATGCCACATCTTATCAAACGACACCTCATTTCCAGTGACAACACAACTCGTCATATACGTCCAACTCATCTCCACCGTATATAAACTAGGCGGAACTCCGTGACCACGAACGGAAACGCAAGGCACACATTCCTTTTTCCACCCGCTCTCGCTTGAAATTCTCCTCCGCCAAGTGATGCATCTCAACTTCAGCAGAAGATTCACACACCTGAGCTCTTGGACGCATCTTACAAGAACTCATGTCCACACATTGATGACAGCTCACAACTTTGTCGCCTCTTCTAGCACTGCACCTCGGCACTATCGCTCCCGTCAACCTCCTCTAGGTCGTTTCGTCGAACGACAATCACCCGCCGCCTCGCTTGCGACATCTTGTCGCCGCTCAAACGATAATTGCCTGCTCCTCCTCATCGATGCATCCCAATGACTATATCGCCCGCCTCGAGGCACTAGCAGGGTCGCCACCCCGGGGCAAGCGCAGCTTCACTCAAACCTTGCTCTAGATACCAATTGTTGGAATTTGCCCTCAGGATCAATCACATAAAATTGCACGAACACACGCGCTCACAAAACTGATAACCAAGGGCCTGTATCGTGCCCTTTGTTTTCTTATCATATGCCAAACAAAGAAATGGGAGTAAAAATCTACTTTCCATGCGAATATTCGTATCTGATCGTGGGCACAGCTGAGGCCGGAATCTCAGCCTTTGGTCGTTCTCGGGATGCGTGTGTATTTCTGTATTCGTGAGCGTATGCGTTTCCTGTTTTTTACTAGGTATTGGGTGATGTGGCCCGCGCATTGAATGGGTGCTCAACGGCCACGCCGTAGCGGAACGGGATAAGCGTGGATGGATCAGTAATTTTCCTGAGCCTACCCGCCCCTCCCTGCTTGCCATGGGTGCTACCATTCCGTTGACGATCACGACCTACAGATTCAGAAATTAGTCGTTCCGCGTGAAGAGCATAAGCAAGAACATGGGTAGCACTAAACTTGCCTCTGGCTAATCATCTTCACAAGTGTGTTGTTGGACGTTGCAGCTCATAGCTGATAGGAAATAAGCCACAGTGGCCACGGCGACTGCGTCGGGTGTGCATGTGTGTGCAAGCGGGACGAGTCGGGTGCATGGCCTGCATGTGTTTGTCATTGTCTGGCCATGGTCTGACCTGTGTCCGACTAGTGTACGGGGCAGGTCTGGGCTGCGTGTGTGCGTGCGTAGACTAGGGTAGGAGCGCGTGTGTGTGCATGCGCGGCGCTGGACCAGGTGCAGCCTGGAGAGCAGGTCAGGGTGACCGAGTCGGGGCCGATGAGGGCTCGCCACGTCCTGGGCGCGTTCATGCGCGAGGTGGGCGCGGCAAGAGCGGGCCAGACCGAGTGCTCTGGCGGGTGCCGACGTGGGGTTCGTGCCTAGCGTCTGCCCCGGGTATAAAGCCCTCGAGGGGCTCATTGTAATGGTTGTGGTGTCGAGTACGAGCTCATGGAGTTGGCGTCGTTGCGCTGGGAAAAACCACCGTGTCCTGTGTCTCCAGTCCACTGTATCATCTTCTTCTTCCTTTCTTCTTCGATGTGTGCCAGAGAGAGAAGAGCAGCGAGAGTGAGCGGAGGACTCCGGCGAGCTAGACCAAGGAGTTGCGCCATCATTTGGTATTCAGAGCCACAAGATTCGAGGGGTGGCCGTGGCGTGTGGCGGCGTCAGCGGCGCGCGCGGCGACCGCGGCGGACATGGAGGCTATGGCGCGCGGGGAGCACGTGGCGACCTTGACGCGCGGCGAGTCCACGGCTGTGCGGTGTGATGCCGTGCGCGCGAAGGGCATGGCGGTCGTGGAGACCAGGAGGTCGCGAAGGACCTGCATGATGGCGCAGAGATCGCGATGGCTCGGCGCGACAACCGTGGAGGCGCGTGGCATGGAGACGCGGCGTGGCGGCGCATGGGACTGCCAGCTACTGCAGCGGCAGCTCGTGTCGGAGGCGCAGCAGAGACGTCCATGGCGTCGAGACGACGACGACGACGAGGCAGGGCTCCTGTCGGCAGGCCGTGCAGCAACGTCGTGGCTTAGGGGGTGATTGATAAGAAATAAGCCACGGTGGCCACGGCGACTGCGTCGGGTGTGCATGTGTCTGCACGCGGGACGCGTCGGGTGCATGGCGTGCGTGTGTGTGTCATTGTCTGGCCATGGTCTGACCTGTATCCGACTAGTGTGCGGGGCATATTTGGATTGCGTGTGTGCGTGCGTAGACTAGGGCAGGAGGGCGTGTGTGTGCATGCGCGGCGCCAGACCAGGTCTAGCCGTTGGAGAGCAGGTCAGGGTGACAGAGTCGGGGCCGTTGAGGGCTCGCCTCGTCCTGGGCGTGATCATGCGCGAGCTGGGCGCGTCCAGAACGGGCCGGACCATGTGCTCGGGCGGGTGCAGACATGGGGTTCATGCCTAGCGTCTGCCCGAGTATAAAGCCCGGCCCCTACTTCAACATGGCCGGAGCTGATGTGGACAGAGAGCAGACGGCAGCCGTGGTGGAGCTTCCCGTGAGCACTGCGCTAACCCTAGATCGGAAGGGAGTGTAGGTGGGGATTGTGGCAGCGATTAACCTCGTAAGTCATGCCCCGGCCCCCACCTCTGTTTATATAGCGCGGGTCACAGGGGCCCACCAACCATGGTTTGGTTGGGCGCCCCCGATCAGAGCGTGAGTCAAGGGCCCGTTCGACCCGTTTGGTTCGAACGGGATAGAGATCAACCTAACACAGATGCCACCCAACTCAAGTAACGCCGCTCTCCTTTCCATGTCATATCCCTCTATAAACACCCTTGTGCAAACTTCCATTCCTCTGTCCGAGTGTTTACCAAACACGATGCAAATACCATACGCCCAAGCTAGCTTTAACCGGATTAGCAAGGACCCACACTTTCCTAATTACCGGCCATGCTGATCGCACTTTCCTAATCCTAAAACGACTCAAACACAACTAGCACCATATATGTGACCACCTCCTAGTAGCCAGCTTGATCATGCTTTCTAATTCTGGCCGGACACAACTTGCACTTGCACGTGCTAGCTACTACCAATCAGGACACGATTTTAACATGGAAACTTACGTATGTTTGGATTACTCCAACAACCACACCTTGCCTAGGGATGGCAATGAGGCCCCGTTCCCGCAAACCTGTGGGAAATTCATCTAAGGTGATGGGTAGATTTTATCCCCGCAGTCTAACAAGGGGATGTATCCCATCCACGTTCCCCGTTATGCCCCGTTATATGATCATGTATATGCAAATTGACAGACTTTTATATGTAAAATATTGTAATATTTTCTCGGGTATTTTAAATTTTAGTAAAACTTAGTCTATGAAAGTTATTTATTGCGTCTTAAAAAATCTAAGTATTCTTACATGTCCGAACGATAATATCATGTAGACAAAATCTTATGGTGATCCTATCCAGTGACAGAAAGGATAAGGGCACGTATTTGTATTATTGCTACTAAAGATGAAACGACGAGGTTTGGTCATATTAATTGATCTTATTTTGTCTATATTATGTCATCTTACTTAATGCTTTATTATGTTTGCATAAATTTAATACTTTGAGATGCATGCTAGATAGCAGTCTTGGGGTGGAGTAATAGTAGTAGATACAGTTGGATTAACGGTCTACTTGTCACGAACGTAATGCCTATATAATGATTATGCCTTGGATGATCTTCATAACTTAGCGTAATTCTGTCAATTGCCCAACAGTAATTTGTTTACCCTTCCCTATTATGCTTTCGAGAGGGATGTCTCTAGTGAACCTATGGCCCCCTGAGTCTATTCTCTATATATTTAAAAGTTCCTACAATTGCTATCATTATTCTAGTTACTATTATCTTTGCTTCTTTACTATTATTTGCTTCGAACCTTGTGGCTAGTAAGAACATGGGGAGTGACAACCCCCGTGCCGTTGTTGGGTGCAAGCAATTTTTTTGTTTGTGTGCAGGTGCTGCTAACGTTGTACGTGTGTTGCCCCCTACTGGTTCGATAAATCTTGGTTCTTAATTAAGGAAAATACTTTTTTCGGTTGTGCTACATCACCCATTCTTTTCGGGGAAATCCAACAAGTCTTGCGGGAGTAACAACCATCAATGTCGGGGTTAGATCCGGCATACCTCAGGTAGGGGCCCCCAAGCTCATGATCTTAGCTAGATGCTAACAAGACAAACAAGGGACACAATTTTTATCCAGGTTCGGACTCTCTTGAAGAGGTAAAACCCTATGTCATGCTTCTGTTGTATTGATTCTATTGGATTATAAGGTACAAGATGATCTAGCACGTAATCATATGTGAATGTCAGATTCTATACCCTAAAAGCTAAACCCCCACGGCTTATATAGGGACCAGCGTATCTAGGGTTTACATGCGGTTGGTCACATCTAGAGATAAACATGCTGATAATACAAATGTATCTTGTACTATGCGCCGAGTCTTCGGAAGATTCCTTCTTGAGCACGTTGAAAGGCATGACAGTTTTAACCCACCTGTTAATGATCCCGGGGTCCACGGCCCGACCTACTACAAAGGGACCGACATGATAAGCACCCCCTAATCAGGACACCATCACTCAGGCCTAGCAAATCTCGTAGAATGTCAACCTCAAGCACTGGACAATGTATTTTTACGTCTAGGGCATGTCCTGTTCACTATCAGGCCATGTTTTTTGAGAAAAGTATACTTTTCATCCCTCGATTCTTGGTGAAATCTAGATTTGGTCCCTCAACTTCAAAACCGGACAACTCGCACCCCCAACTACCGAAATCGGACAAGGTTCGTCCCTGGACTCGGTTTTGACCGGTTTTTGGTGTTGACTCACCCCGGTTTTGACCGGTGCTCAATCATATTCCTGTAAATTTTTTGTATCCGTGAACTTTTTGAAATTCACATACACTTTTTCAACTCTGCATAGTTTTTTCAAGGTCGCGTATTTTTAAGCAAATAAACATAATTTTTTCAAATCAGCAAACTATTTTGAAATTCGCGTACTTTTTCAAATCCGTGATTTTTAACATTTATGTATTTTTTCCAAATCCCCGTATTTTTCCCAAGTTTGTGTAAATTTATCAAATCCAAGTATTTTTCAAAGCGATGAATTGTTTCTGAAATTCGCATACTTATTTCAAATCCACATACTTTTCAAAGTCCGTTTTTTTTTCAAATCCCTGTTGCTTTTATAATCCATGAACTTTGTATGAAATTCACGTACTTGTTTCAAGTTGAAATAATTTTTGAAATCCACATATTTTGCGCGAAAGAAGTCCATATCCGCGTACTTTTTTCAAGTTTGCATAAAATTTTCAAATGCATGAACTCATTCAGAAAAATGTACTCGAATATGAAAGGTGCATCAATTTTAAAAAATTAAAACTTAAAAAAACTAAATGAACTTTAGAAAACATATGCATTTTCGAAAAAATACATGAACTTGGAAAAAAAGTACGCCGGTTTAAAAAAGTACACAAAATTTAATATGGTTCACGTATTTGAAAAATTAACCAAATTTGAAAACAGTACGTGGACTTGGAAAAGGTAGGCAAATTTGAGTCGGAACGGTTAAAACTGGGGTGGGACAGCACCAAAACCGGTCAAAACCGTGACCAAAGATGAATCTTGTCTGGTTTGAGAAGTTAAGGGTGCAAGTTGTCCGGTTTTGAAGTTGAGGGACCAAATCTAGACTCCGCCAAAAATTGAGGGATGAAAAGTATACTTTTCTTTTTTTTTAATTTTCTTTGGTCTGGGACGGCCATTCGGTTAGCTGACTAATATTTCGATTTCAGTTCTTTATGAGTTGCTTAAGAAACAAAAAATTCTTAACTTTTCTCAGAAAAGTATAGATAAACGAAATTAATTTGTCTTGTCGATACTCGATAGACCAAATCAATGCCAAACAATTTTATGTTATAACATCCACAGAAGTGACATGCGCGCGGAAGCAAAATAACCCCTTTCATTATTATATTGCTGCCACAATCACAGAAGTGATATGAATATATGATCCGTCGATCAATGAACTCTTCAAATCTTGGAAGTTCTAATCATGGCTACATTTCTTGTTGCAGTTGTCGACACACGTACGCCACTTTTATCGATTTGCTGCTACAATGCCGTCCGTTCAGCTACATATGAACGATCATGGTCGACCAACTTTTCCCATCTTTTCCTTATTTTATTAAGACCAAACTCCTAGTAGCAGCCACGATCGCATTCGTCGTCTGCAAATAGCGAAATCATAAGAAGAATAACACAGGTTCGAATGATTTCCATGGAAAAAAACTAAACAAGCGGAACAAATTAGTGAAATGCGCGAGTGAGATGGTTCCATCGTCTTCTTACGTACAGGACGGATCTGACTGGCCGCAGATTTTGACTTTGGCACAGGCCTCCCTGCACCGGTCGCGGTCACTGAAGCTGGCGGCGGCGGCGGCCTGGTTGGGGCTGCACTTGTTGGAGCAGAACGGGACGCAGGCGAACCGCAGGATGTGGTGCCTGCATTGACGGTAGCAGTCCTCGTAGCACTCACAGAACTTGGACTTGGCAGCCACCTGCCCAGGCAGCACGAGGAGGAGCACGCACAGGGCGGCAATGGCGGCCGCTCTCGACATCTTAGCCTCCATTCTCTCCTGCTTCCTCCAGGCAAGGATTAACGAAGAAGAAAAGAAGACAAGTGCTGTGGTGGGAGGGAGGAGACACTGGGAGATGATGATGTGTGGCATGGGGTTCTCCTATTTATATTGGCAGGCGCATCACTTGCATGGCAGGTTAAAATGGCAACCGATGAATCACGGACGGCTGAGTGATCTCTACAAATTAAACATGGTATGAGATGAATTACCGACAGCTAATTCATCTCTACAAATTGGGTATGTAGTTTCCTGAAAACACGAGATTTATGGATATTTTTGCAGTCACTGGCTCCTAATGGCAACACATCATTTCTTGGCGTAATGTGGCTCCACTTATTGCTGCATCACTCACTACCAAATTAACCTTGCAAGTTGTTGGATGACATATAAACAAGGCCCTACTCGACTCGCTAGGTGTCTTAAAAACTGTTAGCATGTTGCTCATCTTTTCTGGTTTTATAACTCAATGTGTTGCCCATCTTTGTTCCCCTAGCAAGAGTCTAGCCGGTCTTCCGGATAACATCAATACACTGTATTCAATTAAGTTCGTGTTCGCCTCCAAAAAAAAAAAATCAGTTTTGTGTTGATGTATAAACAAGATGTACGGATATATGATGGTTTTTTTGCGGGTCAAATATATTAAAAACCATTTCATTTTCAATCTTCCCATGTTTGCTGCAACAAAACTGTATTATCGAGCCAGGGGTCGCGCGGTTGGCCGACTGATGTCTAAGTTGGAGCGTTGGTTTGCATTGCTGGATTGTATGGCGGTGGCGGTCGCAGTGGACGCGCTCCTTGGCGGCGGCCAGTACCTTGGATCATCCTCTGTTTATGGTTGACCTCTCATTTTGGGGGGCTCGTGGCAGTGATGAGGTATTGGTTTTCGGTGCCCTTCTATGGCGTTTGAAGTTTGGTGGCCTCACACAGACACAGTGGGATGTTTCTCTCTATTTGTGATGGCGGCCGTGGTGTGGTCTAGAGGAGGTGTACGACTATCTCGGTCGAACATTGCTCTTCGGCATGGTCCGTGGCTCTCTTTGTCGTGATGTTTCGAGACAGTTAGATTCCCTTTGATGGTGGCCACGATCTGCTAGCTCTTCAAGGTGCAGAGTGTACGCATGGCAACCGATTTTTTTAGAAAAGGAGGAGGACCCCGGCTCCCTACATCTGGACGATGCATGCAACCACTTTATTAAGAATTCATACAAGATCTTACAAAGTCATACAACAGTAAGACCAAAGCCACCGTCTAGGCAACATCTGTCGCTACTCCTATCCAATTGATGAAGGGACCTCGCAGCCAAACCTAACATCTAAGACGTGAGGTCCCAACAAGGACTCCTGCTGGGTATGGGGCACTCACCAGTCCGGCGCACTTCTCAACCAGGACGCCTGCCGGGTATGAGGCCGCCACAGCCACCTGCCACCAATCCATCTTCAGTGTTGTACTGCTGCATTTACCTTGCCCGGTCTAGCTACCGTCAACGCCACCACGACACCAGACAATGCCATCATCCTGTGCTCGTCCATCATCACATGCCCACCGGTGAGACCCCGCTGCTCCATGCCGCTGAGACCCGCCATTTTCGACGTGCCAGATGCCACGCCGCTCCTCCGTCGCGAACACCACCTGTTGCCATTGGTTCCATCCCCTCCGCCTGCAGTTCCTCTAATCGAGCACCCAAACGCCCCAGGCAGCGCCTCCAAGAAGGGTACAACACCTGCAGTGCCGCCGCTGCCCAATCTAAGGAGATTTTTGATTTTCACCCGGGCATGAGGTCGGGGCGGAGGGCATGGACCTTGACGGCGCCCGCAAGGAGGAGAACGGCGACCCTGGTCATCGCCACCGTCGGGATGAACGAGTCATCCAGAGTTTCTTCCGGTCCTCTACCAGCCCCCATGAACGTACCGAGGCCGACGACTGCGATCGTAAGCCACCAAGTGCAGCGGGAGAGAACCTGCAGCGTGGAGGAGATCCACCGGCAACTCACCGCCCACGCGGTCAAGATACCGTCCATCCACCCCCCGCGAACGTCGCCAGCCGAGGGCGCCCTCGCCAAGCCTAACGGGGCCACCGCCCCAGGTCCAGTATCCTCCTCGATGGCCGGAGTGGCGAGATCTGCCACGAGTGACGAGATCTAGCTAGCACCGCACGGCCGACGCCATCGCCCAAGCCAGCCGTCGATCGATCCTGCCGCCGCCGGGAGTCCCACACCTATGGATCTGGGCATGCACCACCGTGAGCCCGCCGCCTCCGGGATCCGCCACACTGTCGGGAGGGCCGCACCCCGCGGATCAGGACGCCCGCGCCACTGCGGATCCGAGAGATGGATGAGAGACCATCCGCCGCCGCCGTCGCACGCACGAACTTTGCCCGGCGCCAACCATCGGCAACGGCGGAGGGGGAAAAGGGCGCTGGAGGGTTACTAGGCGGCGGCTGAACCCTCTAGAGCCGCCCGCAGGGGAGGCAACGCGAGAGGGACTACAGATCGAGCTCAGATGGAAAAGGAACTCCACGGGGCTTGACTAGATCCTCATGGCAGCAGATGACTTCTTCTCTATGTCTTCTTGCTGGCGGATATCCTTTCGACTGATCCAATAAATCTAGTTCCCGCTCTTCTTGGTACGCTGATGATGATGGATGCTAAGTTCTTGGTGTTGACTGCTGGCACGTCTCTAACTTATCTACTTTTTCTCACGCTTTTCCTCTTGTTTTAGACTTTAATTTGCATGATTTGAATGAAACTAACCCCGGACTGACGTTGTTTTCAGCAGAACTACGATGGTGTTGTTTTTGTGCAGAAATAAAAGTTCTCAGAATGGAACAAAACTTTACAAGGATTTTTTATATCAATAATAAGAATTTCTGGAGCCAAGACCCACCAAAGAGGGGCTCCTGGGTGGGCACAACCCACCAGGGCGCGCCCCCTTCTCTTGGCATGCCCATGTGGGTTGTACCCACCTGGTGGCCCCGTAGACGACCCCCTGATACTATAAAATCACATATTTTCAGAAAAAATCAGGAAGAAAGAATTATCGGATCCACGAGACGGAGCCGCCGCCAAGCCCTGTTCTTCCTCGGGAGGGCAGATCTGGAGTCCGTTTGGGGCTCCGGAGAGGGGGATCTTCGTTCTTCTTCATCACCAACCCTTCTCCATTGCCAATTCCATGATGGTCCCCACTGGGAGTGAGTAATTCCTTCGTAGGCTCGCTGGTCGGTGAGGAGTTGGATGGGATTCATCATGTAATCGTGTTAGTTTTGTTAGGGCCTGATCACTAGTATCCACTATGTTCTTAGATTGATGTTGCTATGGCTTTGCTATGCTTAATGCTTGTCACTTTGGGCCCGGGTGCCATGATTTCAGATCTGAACCATTTATGAATTCATCATTATATGCATGTTCTAGATCCGATCTTGCAAGTTATAGTCACCTATTACGTGTTATGATCCGACAACCCCGGAGTGATAACAACCGGGCCACCTCTCGGTGATGACCATAGTTTGAGGAGTTCATGTACTCACTATGTGTTAATGCTTTGTTCTGGTTCTCTATTAAAAGGAGGCCTTAATTTCCCTTAGTTTCCAATATAGACCCCGCTTCCACGAGAGGATAGGACAAAAGATGTCATGCAAGTTCTTTTAATAAAGCACGTATGACTATTTACGAAATACATGCCTACGTTATATCGATGAACTGAAGCTAGTGCCGTATCGCCCTAGGTTATAACTGTCTCATGATGAATATCATCCAACAAGTCACCGATCTAGTGCCTACGAACTTTTCCATATTGTTTCTGCTAAGGTACTGCTGCTATCATCACTGTTACAGTTGCTACAAAATTACTACTATCACTATTACTGTTACTATTGCTGCTGTCACTACTATCAAAACTATCAAACTACTTTGCTACTGATCACTTTGCTGCAGATAATTAATCTCCAGGTGTGGTTCAATTGACAACTCAACTGCTAATACCTTCAAATATTCTTTGGCTCCCCTTGTGTCGAATCTATAAATTTGGGTTGAATACTCTATCCTCGAAAACTATTGCAACCCCCTATACTTGTGGGTTATCAAGACCTTTTTCTAGCGCCGTTGCCCGGGAGCATAACTATATTTATTGAGTCACTTGGGATTATTATCATATTATCACTATGAAGAATCTGAAGGATCCGAAGACTAAGATATTTCCCTCAAAGACGAGGGGAGGTAAGGAACTGCCATCCAGTTCCGCTTTAGATTCACCTTCTGTTATGAATAAACTTGCAACACCACCACATGCTATTAATTCTGATATGTCGCAAGTTATTGATGATGCTACTTCTATTATGAATGATGCTTCTGATGATGCTAGTATCTTGCTTGGTAATGATGATGTGCCACTTGGTGAATTTCTTGATAAATAAATTGCTAGAGTTATACAACATAATGTTGTTGAATAAGATGATGAGCTTGAAACCGAATCTCCCGAAACACATGCTAGAACTAGCCTTCCTAGATATGAATTTCGTAAGGTACCGGAAGGTTATGTTATGAGTGAAGAAGCAACTAGAGATATTCTTGCTTGCAATGATAAAGATGATCTAGAGAAATTATTACACAAGTATAAAGAAAAATCTATGAACGCTAGAATGAAATGTGATCCTAAGTTTGTTACTTCACCTATTTTTATTGATGATAAGGATTATGAATTGTCTGTCGACCCAGAGTTAATTACTCTAGTTGAATCTGATCCTTTCCATGGTTATGAAACTGAAAACTGTTGTGGCACATCTTAGTAAGTTGAATGACATAGCCACCCTTCTTACTTATGATGAGAAAACTCGCTATTACTTTATTCTCAAATTATTTCCTTTCTCGTTAAAGGGTGATGCTAAAGCTTGGTACAATCCTCTTGCTCCTGGTTGTGTGCGTAGTCCCCAGGATATGATTTACTACTTCTCTAAAAATATTTTCCTTCTCATATGAAACAAGCCGCCTTACAAGAAATATTTAACTTTGTGCAAACTAAAGAAGTGAGTCTCCCACAAGCTTGGGGGAGGCTTTGCCAGTTACTTAATGCTTTTCCTGATCATCCTCTTAAGAAAATGAAATACTTGATATCTTCTATAATGGACTAACCGATGCTTCTAGGGACTTCCTAGATAGTTGTGCTGGTTGGTCTTTTCAGAGAACAAACTGTTGAACAACCTGAAGAATTATTGAATAACATATTGAAAAACTATGATAATTGGACTATTCCTGAACCACCGCCTAAACCCACTCCAAAGAAGAGGGGTATATTATATCTCAGTCCCGAAGATATGCAAGAGGCAAAGAAATTTATGAAGGAAAAATGTATTAAAGCTGAGGATGTTAAAAATTTACCTCCTATTGAAGAAATACATGGGCTTAATAGACCACCAATGCTTAAGGTGGTAGAGGTAAATTCTCTTATGAAGTTTAATCATAATAATAATCCTCACAATATGCATCCTAGCCAATGCCTTTATGAGTTTGAAAACTACATTAGGAAACAAGATCATTTCAATGCAAATGTTATGAAACAATTGAAATAGAATTTTGATATGATTGCTCCCTTGAGTGACTTGCTGTTTAGAATATCAAATGATGTTAGAGGTGTTGGAAAACATGCTTCTATGGTTCAAACTCAATTAGAACAAGTTGCTAAATCACAAAGAGAATTGCTTGATGAAATGAATCATAATATGCATGACTTTGCTGTTAGAGTTGCAACTAGAGGAGGTAAAATGACTCAGAAACCACTTTATCCCGAGGGACACCCAAAAGGAATTGAATAAGATTCACAAAGAGCTAACACTAGTGCACCTAGTTTTTCTAGAAAGAAAAAGAAAAAGAAGAATGGTACGACTTCACATGCTCCTAGTGAACTAGAAATACAAAAACCTCCTAACAATGATCATGAAGTTTCTATCTCAGATGCTGAAACTCAAACTGGTAATGAACACTCACCTAATGATAATGAAAAAGATAATGATGAGGTTCATGAAGACTCTCAACCAACCAATGATAAAGAACCAGATAATGATGTTGAGATAGAACCTCCTGTTGATCTTGATAACCCACAACCTAAAAATAAAAGATATGACAAAAGAGACTTTGTTGCTAGAAAACACAGTAAAGAAAGAGAACCGTGGGTTCAAAAACCTATGCCTTTCCACCAAAGTCAACTAAAAAGAATGATGATGAAGAACTTGAACGCTTTGCTGAAATGCCGAGGTCAGTCTTTTTGCGTACTCACTTGACTGGTATCTTGAAAATGCCTCCCTATTCAGAATATATGAAAGACATCATCACAAATAAGAGAAAAGTACCAGAAGCTGAAATCTCCACTATACTTGCTAATTACACATTTAAAGATGGAGCACCTAAAAAACTTGGAGATTCCGGAATACCAACTATACCTTGCTCTATCAAAAAGAATTATGTAAAAACTGCTTTGTGTGATTTAAAAGCTGGTGTTAGTGTTATGACTTTCTCTTTATATAAAAGACTCGACTCGAATAAACTCACACCTACTGAAATATAGTTGCAAATGACTGACAAATCAATTGCCATACCTATCGTTATCTGTGAGGCTGTGCCCATTGTTGTTGCTAATGTACTATTTTAACCAAGTGTTTGAAAAAATGTTAAATATGTTTATAGAAAATGTTTCTCATGTATAAGAAAAAAATATACAATATGTGTGAAAAAAAGCTAATCATGTATTTAAATATGTTAATCAAGCATTAGAAAAATATTAAATGTATTTAGAATTTTTTTTGAACATGTATTCAATTTTTTTAATCAAGCATTTGAAAAATGTTAAACTTGCGTAGAAAAAATTTTGACCATCTATTAAAAAAATTAATCCTGTATTTGAAAAAGGTTAATCAAGCCTTTGCGAAATGTTAAATATGTATACAAAATATGTTGACCATGTATTAAAAATATAATTTTATATTTTAAATTTTTTAAAAATGTGTATATAAAAAATGTTCACCATCTATGAAAAATGTTAATATTTTCTTTGAAAAATGTAATCAAGAAGTTGAAAATTAAAATACGTATAGAAAAAATGTTGACCATGTACTTAAAAAATGGTAAATTTGTATTTCAATTTTTTAAACGTGTATTATAATATTTTCTTTACGGAAAGTTAGAATGAAAGCCAAAGAAAAACATAGACACCAAAAAATAAAGGAAGCAGAGAATTTGTTTTTGAAAAAAACCAAAGAAACAAGTGCAAGAAATGAAAAGCAGTGAAAATCGATACAGAAACAAATGAAAAAGTAAGAAACTGGGAAAAACAAACAAACCGAAGAGATACAAAAATAGAAAAAACAAAGAAAATAAAAAAAACCAAGGAAACGAGTGAAAAGAATTTAGACAGTGAAAATTGGCAAAGAAACATAGAGAACAAATAATAAATGTGAAAGAAACAAACAAAACTAAAGTAGTACAAAGGAAAAGAAAGAAAAGGGGAAAATGTCAGTGAAACCCGAGAAAGAGAAAAAGAAGAACCGTGAAACCTGTGAATACCAAGAAGAACAAAGAAAAATGTTAATAAATAAATGAAATAGAAAAACCAAATAAACTGCTGAGGAAACTAGATAGGCCAGGATATGTTTTCTGTGTGTAGTGGGCTTTTCTTTGGTTTTAGTTACCATGGGTTCTCTCTCTCAAAGAAGCAACAAGATTTGGGCTTCAGTCCAGACGCGCAGTGAGAGTCTAGCCCTCCACAGTCCACACCGTCTCTTTGGGCTTCTGGTTCAGACTTCCTGCACAAGTGTAGGGCGCAATGACCAGCCACCGCCCCTTCCCATCATTGGCGGCATCGCCGTTGGAGGACGGCGACCTCCTCCCGAAGATCCTCCTCCGTCTCCCCCTGCAGCCGTCATCCATCCCCGCGCTTCCCTCCTCCAAGCACTGGCTCCGCCTCCTCTCTGGCCTGGCTTCTCCCGTTGATTCCGCCCTCGCCACCGCCACAACCCTCCCCTCCTCGGGTTCTTCGACAAATTCCGCTTCGTACCTACCATGGATCCCACGAATCGCCTTCCAGTCGGCCGCTTCTCCTTGCCGCTCGACATCGACGGCCAGCGCTTCTTCCTTGGATGTTGTTGAGTATATTGATTATTAGCAAATTCGAGATAGACTAGAATTTGTTCTGGGTTGTCTTGTACTCCAAGTAGATCATTGTATTCCTATATATATATATATATATATATATATATATATATATATATATATATATATATATGTCCCCACGAGGCTCAAGCAATATGCCAACTATTCTACCAATGCCTCTCTCTCCCTTCTAACATGGTATCTTCCGAAAACCTGTCCGTCAATAAGCCTCCCCCCGCGTCGTCTCCTCCGAGGCGACCCGGGGGCAACCCTAGCCGTCACAGCCGCGCCCCCTCCTCCCCCCT
Organism: Triticum dicoccoides; assembly: GCF_002162155.2. NCBI lineage: Eukaryota > Viridiplantae > Streptophyta > Magnoliopsida > Poales > Poaceae > Triticum > Triticum dicoccoides. The sequence continues at coordinate 45,874,249 of NC_041390.1, read as the reverse complement.
TCCTCTCTGACGCCGCCTGAGGTGTGCTCCGGCGCGCGCGCTCGACACCGATGAAGGTGGCGGCGGGGATTCGGCGGCTGCTCGTCTCGGGCAGGGCCTCGGCACGCGGGGCGGCGGCCCCGGCAGGTGAGGGTGGGGTGGTCCTGGCGGCGGGCCGCCCTGCCGCTGCGAGCTAGGCGCCTCCTCGGTCTCGCGGGTGACGAGGTGGCGGCGATCGACGGTCGCAGGTGTGCATCCCTCCCCGCAGGTATGCTACTGATGAAGTCCATCCCCTCCGCCCCGATCTGCTCCTTCCTTGGCCAGATCTGGGTCCTGGTGGCTTAGGCCGCTGCTCTTGGTTGTTGGCTGCGCGGATCTCGTCGGGCGGGGCTGGATCCGGGTGAAACCCCTGGCCGGCGCGGCGGTCACACCAAAGGCGACACCTTGGGCGCCGTCCCCCCCCCTTGGAGGCTGTGGTGTGGATCCTCCCCCCTCCTTCCGCCCCCTGCTAGGTGAAAGCCTAGGTCCCCTGCTTCGGGCGGCGACGACACGTCCGTGTCGTGTTCCTTCTTGGAGGCACTGTCCGGGGATTGCAGGGGCGGCGAGAGAGTTTGGTTGTGGACATGATGGTGGCGGGAGTCAGCTTGGTTTCTTCATAGGTTGCTGCTGGAGGGTCCCTGACGAGGTCGCCGGTGGGTCGACGCCCACGAGCCTGGGCAAGAGGGGATTGGGTTCCCCTCTTCGGCGACAACGATATACCTTTGGGTGGGAGCATTGTGCTCCGGTGAATCCAGCGCTGGCCTTTGATCTACTTTTCGCTGCTTCCCTTGCTTCTGCGAATGTGGCCGGCAGCTCTCGCCCTTTGGTGCGGCTGAGCCGCAGACGACGATGGTGCTTGTTTGTAGTGTGCCATGGGCTTGTGTCCTGCTCTAGTCTCTTCTCCTTGCAGCTTGGAGACCATCCATTTGGGTTCTGGGGTGAACCGAGCCGCCGTCTGCCGGTACGGCATCCTTCGAGCCAGGATGAAGGGGTAGGGGCCCTTTGCAGAGGCAGTAACAGGTGGTGGTCTGGTCCATGGCTGGTTCCGAGGGTGGCTGTGATCACGAAGCTTGCGCGGCGGTGCATTCCTCCTAAGACCCTAGTTTTGTTCTGTTGGTGTAGGTCGTCCAGTAGGGTGTTGGTAGCAGCGTCATTTTGTTGCTGCCTTGAGTTGTTTTGCTTGAGTACCATGTATCTGTCGCTCGGTTCTCTTTTTTTTGCGTTGTAAGCGGTTGTCCTTGTAATCCTGGCCGGTTGATGGCTTTGTTAATTCAAAGCCGGGCTCTTCTTGAGCCTTCGTTCCAAAAAAAACATGGTATCTCCCTAACCGATCCAAACCCTAGCTGCCGCCCGTCGCTTTTGCACCGCGCGCCTCCCCCGGGGCGGCCAGCCTCCATGACGGCCGCCGGCCGCGCCGCCCATACCTAGGTTTCGTCCACCAGTCATGTTGACCGGCTGCCCTACAGAGTCCTTTTCCCGAGCCCTTACTCCGGGGTTTTCGCTCTGTCGCCGGTTGTTTTTATCGGCGTTTTATTTTTGGTTTTCTGATCTATGTTTGATCGGTTTGTGTCGTCCATCGCCACCGTTTGTCATCTACATCGCGTCTATACTCCGACTTGGCATCAACTACACCGGCATCTTTCGACTCGACTGCCTCGCGCGCTACGCGGCGGCCCGAAGCGGCCGCCATCCGCGCGTCCATCCGCACGTCGCTCTCTGCGCCGGCCGTCATCGCGGTCCGGGACTCCTGCAACCACGACTTCATCCGCGCCCGTCTGGGACTCCTGCAGCCACAACTCCATCTGCGACGCGTCCTGTGTGCTAGTGCACCACGATGGTCCTTGCCTTTGCATGGATTGGACACCTGCACATACGAGCTGTGTACACATATGCTTGTGTTGCGTTGCCACTTCTATGCTAGGCGTTGACTGCGTGCAAGTACATGTTGTCTCCGTCGCCCGCTACTTTGATTCCGTCACTGAGCAGCTACCTCAACCTCACAATTGATCACCCGCCCGCCGCTGCGAACCGCCTCATCTACGCCGGGCGACTGACTTGGCCCATTGGTTGTGCGCATCATCGCAGGCTCCGTGAAGATCATCTCGAGTTTAGCGCGCACCTCTACCGATCGAGCAACGGGTTACTGCTGCATCGTCCTATCGGGCCGCAGCGTCGCCGCCCCGTGATTCTTCTCCCGGCTGTACCGACCCGCGTCACCGCTGTGTCGCCCTTCAGGCCGTAGTGTGATGGCCCGCGGTTCACCGCCGCCCTGAGGCCGTCAGCTCCAGGTCGAACCATTGGCTGCACCGACCCTCGCGCTGCCACTACGTAGCCCCATCGGGCCGTAGCGAGCGTGGCATACGGTCCACGCTACCGTCCTGCGGCCGTTCCCGCGATCCCCGCCACGGCCCCGAGGTCTTCCCACTATCACCCCGACCTGCCCGCCGCTGCTGCGTCGCCCCTTCTGGGTGTAGCGCCGCGGCCCGCGGTTCACTCCAGCATCACCTCGCGTCGACCTCCCTTGGTATGCGCCGCGCTGATAACCCACAAATATATGGGATCAATTGTAGTCTTTTTTTGATAAGTAAGAGTGTCGAACCCAACGAGGAGCTAAAGGTAGAACAAATATTCCCTCAAGTTATATCGACCACCGATATAACTCTATGCATGCTGAACGTTCGCTTTACCTAGAACAAGTATGAAACTAGAAGTACTATGTATGGGTAACAGAATAGGTTTGCAAGATAATTAAGAGTACATAAATATAATCTAGGGGCTTTTTAGGTAAAGAAGCAATAAAGTTAGTATAGCGAGTGTGTGGAAAAGTGGTGGTAGTAGTTGCGAAATTGTCCCTAAGCAATTGACTACTTTACTAGACCGATAGCAAGTTTTATGTGGGAGAGGCCACTACTAGCATGTCATCCCTGACTTGGAATTCTACGCACTTATGATTGGAACTATTAGCAAGCATCCGCAACTACTAACGTTCATTAAGGTAAAAACCAACCATACCATTAAGATATATTGGTCCCTCTTCAATCCCGTATGCATCAATTTCTATGCGAAGTTGAAGCTTTTGTCACTCTTGTCCTCCAATAAATAGTCGTATCAATATACAACTAACCCTATGGTGTGATCCACACGCACGCTCATATGATGGGCACCAAAGGACAACAACATAACGACAAGAAAATTAAACCAATCATACCAATTCACCAATTACCGATAGGACAAAACTCTACTCAGACATCATAGGGTGGCAACACATCATTGGATAATAATATGAAGCATAAAACACCATGTTCAAGTAGAGGGTACAACGGCTTTCGGGAGAGTGGACCGCTATAGATAGATGGGGAAAGGTGATGAATATGTTGGTGAAGATGACGGATGTGTTGGTGTAGATCGCCATCACACGATGATGGCCCCAGCGGCGTTCCGACGCCACCGGGAGAGAGGGGGAGAGAGCCCCCTAATACGTCTCCAACGTATCTATAATTTTTGATTGTTCCATGCTATTATACTATCTGTTTTGGATGATAATGGACTTTATTTTACACTTTTATATTATTTTTGGGACTAACCTATTAACCGGAGGCCCGTCCCAACACTACAAAAAAAATACACTTCCGTGATGATACGTGTTTGTCATAGTAGGTCGCGTTTTCTGTCATGCATGTACATTCATGAAGATTTTATGACAGAATCAAGATAGTCATACCTGTGCTGTCGTAGAAGTGTTCCATGACATTACCAAAATTATCATCATGGAAGTGTCCACTTCCATGACGATAAATCGCGTGTCACAGAAGTGCTTTCGTCAAGGGTGACCGACACGTGGCATCCACCACAACGGAACGCCGTTAAGCTATCGGGTCAGGTTTTGGATCCGATAACCCGTTAAGAGCCCCGACCAATGGGATTTTCCACGTGTAAAATCATCATTGGCTGTAGGAAACACGTGTCAGCTCATCGCTGGGACAGATGTCATCCACTCATTGGACAGAAGGCGCCTATGATACGTCGACACGTGGCATGGCCCAACAGAGGCCCATTCCTGTGAAAAGGCCAGCCCGTTTGACTTGGTCAAAAGGTGGCAGGCCGGCCCATGGAAAGCCTGTTAACGGCCTGTTCGCATATAGCCCATTTATAGCCCGCTAACCCAAGGCCCGTTACGCCTTCGAATTAGGCCCAGTAGCGTCATCTGGGCTCATCCAATATGATTCCGGCCCGTTTTCACTTATGGCCCATGTATGGCCCATGATGTCTTTTGGCCCATATGAGGCCCTATGTAACTCTTGGCCTATTAACGGCTCGTGGTGAAACTGGCCCATAATGAACAGTGTATCACTTTACACCCATTAACAGCCCGTGGTGAAACTGGCCCGTAAAGAACAGTGTATCACTTTATACCCATTAACGGCCCGTTATTCCGTTGGGCCGTTTCCAGCCCATGTTATCTTTCGGCCTTCTCAGAGCCCATTTATTCTTGAGCTATTTTCCAGCATTCGTTTACTTACGGCCTGTTACTGTCATTTTCTGCATGTGGGCCGAATTCAGCCCGTGGTTACAATCGGCCCGTTTGTGGTTCGTTAATACATTGGGCCATTTTCATAGCGTCATCAAATACGGCCTATTAACGATGGCCCGTTTATGGTCGGCCCATGAACGGACGATTCCAACTCTAGCCCGTTTACGGCTAGAATGCGGTCTGTTTGGCCGATGTTTGGCCAATCGATCATACAGCCCGTATAAGGCCCATTGATGATACGACCCATAGAAAGCCCAGTGTTTCTATGGCCCATAGAAGGCCCATTGTTTCTACGGCCCGTAGAAGGCCCACTGTTTCTACGGCCCGTAGGAGGCCTAGTGTCACTATAGTAAATATTAGCCCATGTTTATTGTGGCCTAGTTTTAAAAAATAGGTTATTGCAGCCACTAGCAAATGGCAGAAAAATAACTGCACTAACTACAAACAAATAAATAAACAAGACAACAAGGAAATAAATAAGCAAGCAACTTACACTAGGCTATCACGGCTATTACACATATTATATCCACTGGGCATCAAAGTTTGCCACCAGTGCAAATGTAGGGAACACATCAGCATATAAACGCCGCAGCAAAACAAGTCCAGAACTGAAACCACTTCAGAAGAGTTCAAGAAACAATATCCTGGGTACCCATAACGCAGGCAAAATGCTTAGCAAGCTTATTAACTTTCTCTTGTTTGGAGCTTAAGTCCTCCAGCGCTTGCTGTTGCACCAGAAATTATGCATCTGAATTCTGCAGGGACTTCCTCAGTCCTTCGGCTTCCTGTCGCATAAGATCTGATCGATGTCTTTCAACTTGAAGTTGAGACTCAAGAAGCCGAACTGATTCAGGCAACGAGTTCGAAGAGCTGGTGCCAGCAGTGGTAGCTAGTAACTCGAACACTACATCAAGATAGGACTTTGGGGTTGTCTCAGTGTCTTCAATATAGTTTTTATCAGATTTCTTGGAGACCAACAGGGATGTCTCACTATCTTGAACCTTATCTGCATTACTTCCTTTACCATTGCATAACAGGGTACTCTTCTCCAATATTTTATCCGCGTTCTAAAAGAGAAACAAACAAACATATCTCAGGTTTACAATATAGTATATGAAACTCATTTTGGTAAACCAGTTCAGTAGTAAGGTGGATAGGATAACAACATGAAACAAACATATATCTATGTAGTATGGTCACTGTATGGTCTATATCATTCTAGTTTATGTTGCCAAATCAAGATAGATACATTTCGAATCATATCTATTTAAGACAAAGCAGCATAGACAGAATATAAGTGTGGGAAACTACATAGCAATAACAACACTTGTAATCTGCATGGCATAAGAACATAACTGTTTATTCAATTGAATTTGAAATCAACATAGAGCAAGTTACAACAGCAAACAACCAAACACGTTGAAGAAACAGGTTTAAAACATACCTGTTGCGCCATTGGAGTTTCAATTTCATCCTTCAAATTTGAAATTAGTTGGTATCAGTAAATACAGTGATGCAAGAGCAAAGTAGTACAAACCATAGCTATGGAACCTGACCTGAGAACAATTCTTCTTCTGCTTTAAGCGTTGACTTCGGGTTCAGAGTGGTGGTCCTCGTGATTTGGGCACTGCAGTTGCCTTACTAACTGCTCGTGTTTGGGTGCTCTGTGGTGGAGACGGTGCTGTGTCAACGGGAACTAGGTGTCTATCTGCTGGGGTTGGGGTTAGAAGGGGTGTAGCTGGTTCTCTGTCCAACTGGGTAGGGGTACAATCTGCATGAGTGTGGGTTTTGTGTGGTGGGGCTGGTTCTTGGGCAAGTACAACCGTGGTTCTATATGCATCGACAGGTAGCACGATCTTTTCTGAAGACCATGTTTTTACTCCCACAGATACTGCCGTCACTCCCTCCAATTGAAATGGCTGATAAACAAGAAAAGTAATTGAATGTACAAACATTGTAAGATAGACAAGTGCAATGGATAGTAGGGAAGAAAATAGGGCATGAAATAATTCACATTTATGTTTTCTAAGCAAACAGAATAGCAGGACATAATTTCACATATATGATGGCTAATTAAACAGGATAGCATGACACAATTTCACATGTATGATGGCTAACTAAACAGGATAGAATGATATACTTCAAAATATGATGACTATGTAAACAGGATGACATGATATAACTATACGATGTGTCTATTGAAGTGGTTGGCATGCCATAAATCACAAACATGCCGTCGATGAAAACATGATGGCATGATATAATTCACGGATAGAATGACATAATTTAAAATATGATGACTATGTAAACAGGATGAGATGATATAACTATATTATGTCTTTAGAAAATGGGTTGGCATGCCATAATTCAGATACATGCTGTCTATGTAAACATCATGGCATGACATAATTCAAATATATGATTTATATACTAAGGAAGTGAGCAGAGGGCAATCACATATATAATGTGTCAACTAACTAGATGACATTCAATATTGTGTATATGATGTAAAAACTAAGCATTGCAATACAACATATGCATTATATGAGTAATATAGCCCTGCCAAGTTTGAGCATACACCTCAGGGGGATAATAGGACTGGTCATGTGACTCTGAATCCTCCTCTGAAGAGCTATCTATAACCAGCAAGATATCTTCCTGAGCAGGTAGCATTGTCTATTCTGAAGACCTTGTTTTCACTCCAGATTTATCCATCACCAATTCAAATGGCTGATGCACAGGAAGAGCAGTTGAATATACAAACATTGTCGACAAAAGAAATGAGAAATACAAAAAAAGAACGGCATGATATAATTCACATATATGACGCTTGCCTAAACAGCATGGCATTGCATAATTCACATACATAATGCCTTGGAACAAGATAACATTGCATAATTCACATATATAATGTATTGCAACAAGATGGCATTGCATAATTCACATATATGGTAATTAGACACTAAACATGTGCCATTCACACAAAGCATGTCTAAACTAAGAAAATGACATAGCAATGCAAGATACCATACGCACGATATGAGCAACATAACCCTGTCAAGTTAGGGCATGCACCTCGGGGGGAAATATGACTGGTCATCTGTCTCTGAATCCTCCTCTGAGGAGCTATCGGTAACCAGCAAGACATGCGCTTCGTCAGATAGCATAGTTTGCTCTGAAGACCTTGTTTCCACTCCAGATTTTTCCATGACCGTGCCGAATGGCTGATGCACAGGAAGAGTAATTGAATGTACTAAAAGTGTTGACAAATTTAACACGTAATAAAAAAATGATGGCTTGATATAATTGATAACCCACAAGTATAGGGGACCGCAACCGTTTTCGAGGGTAGAGTATTCAACCCAAAATTATTGATTCGACACAAGGGGAGCCAAAGAATATTCTCAAGTATTAGCAGCTGAGTTGTGAATTGAACAACACCTGGAAACTTAATATCTGCAGCAAAGTGTTTAGTAGCAAAGTAATATGATAGTAGTGATAACGGTAACAAAAGGTAACAGTAGTAAAAGTAATGTTTTTGGTATTTTGTAGTGATGATAGCAATAGCAACGGGAAATTAAATAAGTGGAGAACAATATGTGGAAAGCTCGTAGGCAATTGATCGGTGATGGAGAATTATGCCGGATGCGGTTCATCATGTGACAATCATAACCTAGGGTGACACATAACTAGCTCCAGTTCATTGATATAATGTAGGCATGTATTCCGAACATAGTCATACGTGCTTATGAAAAAGAACTTGCATGACATCTTTTGTCCTACCCTCCCGTGGCAGCGGGGTCCTTACGGAAACTAAGGGATATTAAGGCCTACTTTTAATAGAGAACCGGAACAAAGCATTAGCACATAGTGAATACATGAAGTCCTCAAACTACGGTCATCACCGGTAAGTATCCCGATTATTGTCACTTCGGGGTTAACGGATCATGGCACTCGGGCCCTAGTGACAAGCATTAAGCATTGCAAAGTCATAACAACATCAATCTCATAACATAGTGGACACTAGGGATCAAACCGTAACAAAACTAACTCGATTACTTGATAGATCCCATCCAACCCATCACCGTCCACCAAGCCTACGATGGAATTACTCAGACACGGCGGTGAGCATCATGAAATTGGTGATGGAGGATGGTTGATGATGACGATGGCGACGGATTCCCCTCTCCGGAGCCCCGAACGGACTCCAAATCAGCCCTCCCGAGAGGTTTTAGGGCTTGGTGGCGGCTCCGTATCGTAAAACGCGATGATTTCTTCTCTCTGATTTTTTCTCCCCGAAACACAATATATGGAGTTGGAGTTGGAGTCGAAGAGGCAACAGGGGGCCCACGAGGTAGGGGGCCGTGCCCCCACCCTCGTGGAGAGGTGGTGGGCCCCCTGGCCTTCATCTTTTGCAGGTATTTTTCTTATTTTCTGAAAAGTGGCTCCGTGAAGCTTCAGGTCATTATAAGAACGTTTGTTTCTGCACATAACTAACACCATGGTAATTCTGCTGAAAACAACGTCAGTCCAGGTTAGTTCCATTCAAATCATGCAAGTTAGAGTCCAAAACAAGGGCAAAAGTGTTTGGAAAAGTAGATACGTTGGAGACGTATCAATAATTCACATATAAGATGACTGGCTAACCAGGGTGGCATTGCAAAATTCACATATATGATGCCTGGCTAGACAAGATGGCATTGCATGATTCACATATACGATAAAGAAACTAAACAGATGGCATTGACACAAAGCATGTCTAAACTAAGAAGATGACATCTTTAATGTATAAAGTAGGCAATGCAAGGCACCATATGCATGACATTACCAACATCAGCATGCCAAGTTAGAGTGAAGACCTCATGGGGTAAATAGGAGTGGTCTTCTCCTTTTGAATCCCCCTCAGAACAATTATCTTCCTCTAGATTATGATCCGAAATGGGTGGAGGGGGGCTGCCTTTGCGCCCACCATGGAACGATGTCTGCATGAAATTTTCTTGCCACGCAAGGCTTGTCTCTTTTTCTCTACATGATCAGTTCCATTGTGTACAATAACTGGCATGCATAGGAATAAAACATAGTGAGATTATGTAAGGAGTGCATGCACAAATCCAGAGTGATGGTAGCAAATTGTGGATAGACCCAAAACCAATGATAGCAGGCAGATAATAGCTTTAGTTAAAAAATACATATAATGGCTCCTTTAATGTTTGTTTGCAACCAACATGAAACTCATAGTAGACACCGGAGATTAACCAGATAGTAGACAGATAGTACTGATTGCTGCCCTAATATGTACCCCACAACCATTTAAAAACTCAAGTTTCAGCATTAATTTGGACCTGACTTGGAGTCTAATAGGTGATCACGACGATAATGTAGCATGTCATCATATTAAGCGACGCATAACTTAAGCAGACACGGAAGAGTGTGACCTCTCTTGCGGACCCGTGTAGTCCTCAAGGTCATCTGCTCAGTTGATGATGGTAATGCAGGTGCTGTGGCTGCCGACGAAAGGGAAGAAGATCTGAGGCGGCGAAAGACAGTTGGAGAGTGGATCCCTGTTGTGGTTAACCCTTCCATCGTTGGAGCAGCTGAGCTGGGGTGGAACACAACGCCGCAGGAGCAGGACAAACTACACAAGGTTTTCTTTGACACATATCTGTAACAGAAGTAATTGAGTAAGGGCTTGTTTGAATTTGAGCATTCTAACAATGCAGTGATAGGAAATAGACATGAATAGGATAGGAATGCACGTGCAAAATAGAGAATTTAAAAACACATGATTTTTGCCAATCTGGGTGTTTGTTTCACAATAATTGGAAGATCACATGATGCAAAAAAGCATGGTGAGATTAAGTCAAACCACAAGAAAATGTACGGTTATAATGCTATTATGCTACTATCTCTTAGTCTTGTGCTTGATGAATAGGAATATGAAAAGGAGGAGAAGTGGAAATTAGAATTCCTATGGTTTTTCTTTCAAGGAGACACTAAAGGAACAAATCCTACAGTTTTCCTTTGCTCCATTCCTTTGCACCAAATTCCTGAAAAGTAGTACCATAGGAAACTTTCCAATTCCGATGTTTTTCATTCACTTTTCCTTTCAAGCACTAGCGATTCTAGTAGGCAGGCTTGAGCAAGGAAAATCCTACAGTAAAAAAATGTTTTTGTGCTACTTCTATTACTTTGGACCCAGGCCACTGCCATACTAGCTCAACTCCCAGGCCCATCGACAAATGCACAGCTCAAACGCGCAGAGATAAATAATGATGGCATTCAAGAGAGTCCATCATGGATAGCTAAGTTGCCTGGTACCTCACTGCTTATCATATAGTAGGATAATATAATCGTATTTTCCGTTACTACGAGTGCTCAATGGATAATATATATAACATGTAGAGTAAAAAAGAGATGCAACAAGTGTACAACCTCTTTGGCGAAGCCATGTCGATCTCAGCGTGATTGGGTTGGCCGGTGAGGATGCTCCGGCTGACTTGGCTGTCGGAGGAGGGGAATAAGATCTTAGGGGTCTGGAGATGGAGCCCGAGGTACTGCTCCGCTGTGATGGAGGGTTTCGTCATTGGAGCAGCTCCAGTGAGTTGTACGACGCCGAGGCTGAAGCAGGACAAGAGAGACAACGAACAACGTTAACCTGAGTGGAATTCTAATAGCATCTCCAATACATGACTTAAAATACATAACCACAAAGTGCTAGATGAAAATACATCAGCCGCTCAACTCTGAACTTAACTGTCGAAACTAAACTTAATTGTCGAAACTGAACTTAACTATCGAAACTGAATTTTGCTATCGAAACTGAACGCACTAGCAAGGTGAGGCTACACGTCGGTCAACTGACTTTTTCATCTCTGGCCAGTCGATTTTGCAGCCGTTGGATACGAAATCAAGGGCCTGCGGTTCATCTTCAACCTCCACCTCCCTGAGCCGCCAGCCAACACTGGCCAAACAGCAGCCCCCCGCCACCCACGGCCGGCGGTGCGCCGCCACGCCCTCGTCGAAAACACTCCCCACCGCCGGTCCGCCGCCGCCCCGACCATACCTCTAGGCCCCCCCTCGTGCCGAGCTTTTTATCCAGCGATCCACACGCCACCGCCCTGCCAACTTCCCGCCACCGCCGGCAACCACGACCCCCATCTTGAACCCTAAGATAGATAGTGGGGTACCTCTCCGGCAAGCCCCCCTCCCCGCTGCGGCTAGTTCTTCCTTCACCCCGGCGAGCCCCCCACCCCCTGAAAATCGACTGACCCAAAAGTCAATTCAGTCGACTGAATTGTAGCTAAATCAGAGCAGCATCGCAAGCAAGAGCAAGAGCGAGAGCAGCAGTGCGAGCAAGAGCAATAGTAAGAGCAGACCAGGCAGGGGCCCGAGAGCAAGAGTAGAGAAGCAGCGCGAGCGAGAGCTAAAGCAGCAGCATCTCCTACTGATGTGGACGTCGCCGCCGAGGAACGACACCGTGGAGGAAGTGGTCGGCGACGCCACCGTGGATGGAGCCGCGCCGTGTCGGCTCGGGACCGAGCACCGGCAGCACTGTGAGATCGAATCAAGAAGAAAATGCGTCGATTAGTGTACAACCTCTTTGGTGCCGCCGATTAGGCCGCAGCTTCATCCGAGGAAACGGTGATGATGATGCTCTTCCGGTGGTGCATCTGAGGACGGCGGTGTGGGAATGGAGGTGCCGCGAAAGGCGAGGGGAACGTCGGGGCAGCTCCTTGGAGGTAGAGGACGGGGTGGCTGAACTGGCGGGACGATGAGATCGACGATGGATCCTCATCCGGTATGGTGGATGAGGGACGTCGAGGTGTTGCTGTGGTCGACGTCGTTGGGGAAGAGGCTGCAGCTGGGTGGTGGACGGAGCAGGGTGTGGGGTTTCGTCGCGGGTTTTCACGGCCTCGGGTGTACGAATAGGTGGGCGGATGGGATGGCAGTGGGGAACCAGGGCTTAGAGACACGCTTGTCCGAAATGTGGGGTAAGTTACGAAAGTACCCCCACCGATTTGAGGCGGTTCTTTCGGTTCAGGGGTACCACGGGCATTTTGCGTGTCGGGATTTCGCAGGAGGTGGGAGTTTTCGCGCGCGTTGTAATTTTGGAATAGCAAGGCGTGGGTTGAGATGGAGGGAGTTGTCGGAGCACAACGAGACAAAGATATATCTTAAATATTTCGGGCTAATAAGGCGCGGGTTGAAGAGGCGGGAGTTTCGCAGCACGATAGACAGAGACACTAGCTTGAATTTTCAGCATAACAAGGTGCGGCTTGAAATTTCGGAAGAACAAGCTTAACGTGTACCCAAAAAAAGACAATTTGCACCTCAACACGCACAACACACACACAAACACCATTTAGACTAGAGTAAGGTACACGTGCATTGCACACATGAGATTTGGCAATCAAATTATGAATAAATACCACATTATAGCATGCAAGCTTTGAGTCATATATGCATGATGTAGATGTTCGTTTAATTCTTATAGTTCATTTCATTCAAAATCATCTAGTTTTTATAAGAAAGCTAATCTATTTTAAGATTCATGGAATTGTGCGTCGTAAGACATAAAGTAAAAACAGATAATGGCAAATCATGTAGAAAAACATTTGGGCAATTCTGATACGGAAGATTCTAGAACAAATAAGAAGTGCTTGTGTTTTGATGTTTGTGCATTATGCTTAAGTTCAACCATGGAGTCTTCTAGATTATACATGTGGCGAAATCTGGTGGAATCTAGATGATATCCAACGGCCAATAGTGCTCGAATTTGCCATCTTTGGACCATCGGATTCGCATCATCCAACGACCATCTTTCAAAGTTAAAGTTACGCGCACACAATAAAAAAATATAAAGTAATATATATATGTGATGCAAAAGCCGCCCATCATCTCCAATTAGAATAGTCTGTCCATGCACAGATGCGACGTGGCCAAATGATGTCTGCCATCGGTATCTTAAATTCAAATCAATCTGGCCTTGTTCAATGTGTATACATTACAACATGCTCGTTTCCAAACCACACCGCGCAGATCTCCGTTATATTCATGCATGCATGGGTTTCAAACATCAAGATCTCTTATTCAAATATTTGAATTCAACTTTACATTGATTATGACCTCACCTATTCTTTTACACCCACATAGTAGTCTTCTCTTTATAATTGTACCACTAACTTTCTCTGGTGCATGCATGCACACACACTGCCAGTCGACATTATCCATCGCACGCATGCAATCTTTTTTTTCAGGTCGGTCTCCCATGAAGGCACACACCCACACACATCCCCCTCTCCATCATATCGGGCATTCTTTATCTCTCACGCGTGCATGCACAACGATCGATGTTCCTCTATGTATGTGTGTATATAGCTAGGTCTTTCATAGTTTTCCACACAAACCGATCAATCGATATATCCAGTGAGGTCTCACCCTCTTTCCCACGTCCACATCGATCAATCTATACCTCTCTATATAGGATTAACATATATAGCTAATACACCCACATTAATTATATATCCGTCCCCCTCTCATCATCCATGCCTTCCGCTTCATCTCTCAGACGCGTGCACAATGGCGAAGATAGGGGGCAGTAAGGGCCTCCCCCCTCCCCCTAACATCACTATATATCCAGGCTAATATGAATGTGATCATTAGACAATTACTGCTAAAAATGGTTTAAGTTCATGAATTGACCCTCCTCGTAAGGGATTAGCAATGCTTGGCCCCCTAACTCATTTATTTTTCATGGCTTCGCCACTGCGCGCAACAGCGCACGTCTTCGCCCCCTCTCTCTAAATATCGATCTCGCACTTGTGCATTCCTTCATAGTCTCCCTCCACTCGGCCCCTCGCACCATATTCTAGCCCCCCACCAGATTTTGCCACACGTACAATCTAGAAGACTCCATGGTTGAACTTAAGCATAATGCACAAACCTCAAAACAACAATGGTTCTCTTTTGTTCTAGAATCTTCCGTATCATAACTGCCCAAACTTTTTTTCTAGTTGAATTGCCATTATTTGTTTTTACTTTATGCTTTACAACGCACAATTCCATGAATCATAAAATAGATTAAGGGCTTCTTTGATTCAAAGGATTCTCAAAGGAATTTTGGAGGATTCTAATCATTAGGAATTTTTCCTATCTTGGTTGTTTGATTCATAGGATTGTAAACCATAGGAATTTTTCCATATGATTCATTTGCACTAGATTTCATAGGAAACATTCCATCCACTCAAACCCCTCTGAAAGAATTCTGCATTTTTCTATGCACAATCAAACACTCGTACAATCCTGTAGGATTCAAGACGACATTCCACTATAATCCCATGTTTTTCCTATTCCCGCGTTCTTAGCTTCTTTATAAAAACTAATTGATTTTGAATGAGATGAACTATAAGAATTAAACGAAGGGCTATATCAAGCATATATGACTCAGAGCTTACATGCTATAGTGTGGTATTTATTCATAATTTAGTTGCAAAATCTGATGCGTGCAATGCACGTGTACCTTACTAGTACTTCGAGTATGTGCAAAACACGTAAATTAGAATACCAATGGCACGCTACACAGTGTCGCTCTTACAGTTCATGAAGCCACGTGGCACATGTGGAGGTGTTGTCGCGACCTCCTTGCGTGGATTGATCACAGTGACGTGCTGCTGGTTCCAGAAGAATGTACTCGTCCTCCCTGAGCCATACTGGCGGTACCTTCACGAAGCAAAGATGTGCACGCATGCCACACACACACTCATTCCCTCGCACGCACACGCGGGTACACGGGCGGATGCAATTTTGTACCAAGATCCACCCCATGTGATAATTTGATGCGTGTGAAGTCGGTCACTTCATTGATGGTCAATTAATACAGCGCATGCAAATTGAGTGCACGTGAGGACGGAAGAAAGACATTATTACTCCACTGTGCGCATGCGAGTAGTTAAATCATGGGTTGCTAGTAGTACTTCCATTGGTCTCCTTCGTATTTTGTGCCAATTTTTGACAGTAACATAATATTTACGCATTTGAGCAGTGTAGTACTTGAAATTTATGTTCCGCCAAACTCATCGGGAGCCATTTCAGGCCTCGAAACCAAAACCATCAATTGATCTTTACCTTGTTCCTATCACATTCGAAAGCCTGCTCACACCTACTAGTACATACCAAACCTGAACGTGTTCCTACTATGCAGGTTATAAAAAGGGGAACTACCTAACCGAAAATTACTCTCCCTTTCCTCCTCATAAGTGTTTCTTTTTTGTCCGTCGTTGCCATGGCCTGTGAGCAGAACTCTAGCTCGAGAACTACTCGTAACAAGGGAGCGGCAACCAAGGCTACGGAAAAAAAAGAGGGCTCGCCGCCACGCAGAGACCTCGAAAGATCTCTCACGGGCAGGCGATGGCTCCCAGGAGCGCCCTAGCCGCGGAGGCGAACATGCCGAGCCGGCGGAGATGGAGTCGTTATCCCTCAATAAGCACCTCAATAAGCAGAAGGAGATCATCCAAGGCTTGATGGAGTTGCTGAAGGAGAGCCTCGATGACATGCCCGCTGAGCTCAATCAGCAGGGGGAGTTGACCGCCGGCTTGGTGATGCTGCTGAAGAAGAGCATTGCCTTGGAGACGGCAAAATCCTGTGACTTTAGGAGGACAAGGCGAAGATCTGCCATGAGATCGACCTATTGAAGGAGAAGAACGCTGGCTGGAAGAAGCTGCATTAGAATAGTAGTTCCTCGATGAAGATGCTACAGGCCCTCGTCATGGAACAGAAGGAGGAGTTGGCGAAGCTCCGCATCAAGCACCCGGCTACTTTCAAGGTACGTAATGCGGCCGGGGAACAGATGATGAAGGCTCGCGTAGAGAAATCCCGCGTTATGGACAGAATGAAGAAGATGGTGGAGGAGACGCGCAAGGAGATGGAGGTCGTGGAGGCGATGAAGAAGCAGTTACGACTCCGCGGCGAATTAGATCATTTGGGGTGATAATCTTCCTTCTTCTTTTGCTCCTGTGTTTCATCTTTTGCTTCGGGTGTTTCGCCGCACGTGTCACGTTCTCTGCGAGGCATGAATAGAACAATGATTTTTTTGAGGGAATGAATAGAACAATGCTAACAATGAGATGACTAGCAAATTAGATCATTTTTATCGTCATATGGCACTGGCCTGCCGTGTTTCGTGATCCTCCGTCGCAGTACTACTCCAGTGGAAAACTTGAGTATACCGCACGGTTCTTTGCTCCTCCTCGATCAGGTCGTCGACGCATTTATACGAGCAGTCAAATCACAATGCCCCACCTTCTATCAGTAAAGAGCCGTCAAATCACAAAGGCCCTCGCCTCTCGTGAAACCGACCAAGCTAGACTGCCCCGCCCTCTAGCCTTTTAAAAAATGTATACTTTTGTACAACAGTAGTATCGATGGATTGCGCCATGGAGCACAACTTGAAATTAAAAAAGGTGGTACATATAGAGAGCGCTCATCGCCAAATTATGCATATAGTACTATTAAAAAGGCTAGTCACAATAATGGTGTCCGGCACAACCCACCCCTCAAATAAAACTAAGAGGGTGCTTGGATACGTTTTAGTCCCATGACTAAAAGTAGTGGGACTAAGACATGCAAGCCTCACCCATGCTTGGATCCAAATACTAAAAAGGCTAAAATCGTTAATGAGTATTTATTATCCTCCAAACCCTCCAATCCAGAACTCGCATGTGTTAAAGGAGAGGAGTTAAATGAGTAGAGAGAAGACTAATCCACATTTTAGTAGGGGTACCCCCGACTAAAATTTTTTAGTCTCAAGACTAGTTTTAGCCCCTCTTTGGGTGCTTGGAACTTTAGCCTCTTAAAGAGACTATTTTTAGTCAGACTAAAATAAGTCCCTTGGATCCAAGCACCCTCTAAGCATCCTGGATTTTTTTGACAAAACTAAGCACCCTGAAATTCTTTGACAACTAAACTACTGGCTATATGATGTTGGCCATATATATTGTACGTATATAATGTGAAGAAACGAGTGGTAGTACTATACCAACTAAAAGACGAAATGTAAGAAATACTAGTATGTACGTACTGAAGAGTTAAAGTAACGAGAAGAAACATAACATAGTTCTGCTGGGGGCTCAGCACAACACACCCCTCAAATTAAATTAAGCACACCTGAAATTAAACTTTGCAACTATTCTTGTAGACACTGCATTAGAACCACCATGAGCAACGACACTTCCACCTTACTTGGAGTCCTCGTCCACGTCCTCGACTTCGTCCTTGTCCCTCTTCCTCTTGGCCGATACTTCTTTGCTTGAACCGCACACTTGGCTGTTGCTCTTCATCCAACCCTTGTAGATATTGAAGCAAAGGTAGCCATCCATTGAAGCATAGTGGATGTGGTCTATATCTAGTACATTCCGCTGCCATGCATGACGATGAAACGTGTTTGGAGGTTTCTTTAGTTTACCGTACGAAGGATGAACCATGGCTCCTGCCAGGGTCAGCATTGAAGGCTGACGAGAGGACACCAGCCGATTCTTCTGCAGGTCGAAGGTGTTGCCTACAATGAGGCCTATCTGACACAGTACTTCTTTGTCGTTACCAAAGTCTACAGTAACGAATTTTACTAGGTTTCTCTCGAGGAAGTCCTTAAAATCCTGGCACTCAACGTCGACATGGCATATGTGGTAGACCAAGCATAAGTCATGCACGCAAACTTGGATCACGACGGGCTTCTTCCTCTCTTTGTCCTTTAGATCCTTCTCTCGTCCCAGGACTGTGGTGTACTCAACATCTAGCCCAGCGACCCACTCATCATCTGAGTCTTCGAACATGCGTTTGAAGCGAGAAAGGCATCCTTTCACCGTCGTGGAAGAATGGGTGTAGATGACATCAAACTCATCGCCGGTGATGGTTCTAACCTTGTACTCACCACCGATCGTGGAGATTTGGGACGCCATGGATTTGGGAGGAGGGTTAGGATTAGTGGAACTGCCGTAATGTGAATGGATGGGATGACTAGGAGCGAACCGCTGTAGTATTGAATGACGTGCGGGGACGAGTAGGAGCAACATTAATTAATTGAATCATCTCGCCTCCCTCCGCATGCAGCCGCATGCAAGCCTCACACGCGCATCCCTAGTGCATGCTATGGCTCGGTATTTATTTCTCTCAATCAGCATACGCAACGAGCAGCGGAATCAGTGTAATATGTGGTGATCTAATTACAACGGGACTAATAAAAATGGGACTACTATGTGGTGATTTAATTATCTTCTCCTCTTAAACCACCGCCGCTCCTCTCCTGTTCCAATTCAAAACCACCGCCCCTCCTCTCATGTTCTAGTCCAAAACCAGCGTCGCTCCTCTCCTGTACTAATCCAAAACCAGAGCTTCTCCTCTCCTCTTCCATTCAAAAACCACCGCCGACGAGTGAAAGTGCTGTGGAGAAGTAGATCGATGGAGGAGTACAACCGATATGTGAGGATCGCAGACGGCGACCCTGTGAAGCTAGCTAGGATGCTGGAGATACAGTCTTGGTTTGACAACAAGGACCAACTAGTGGCGACGGCGACGTCCATGGCCAAATATCTGCAACAGAGCGAAAAGGCGGCGATACTCCCGGCGGGAGTCGCGCCGGATTACATAGAGGTGCTCCTCTGGCCATGGAGCAAACAGATTCACCGAATCCGATCGTGAGGGAGCGGTGGTGGGAGTATCTATCCCAGATGGAGCATCCACCAGAGATTGAAGGATCGAGCATCTATAGGGTGTCGTTTGTGAGGGTGTCCTGCCAGAGCGAGCCGGTGGAGTCTTCGTCGACCGAACCCAAGTGCAAGAGGAGAAAAGCAGTTGGCCCGATGACGCATACCCGCCATCGTCTCCCTCACCATTCACATCGTCTCACGGGGCGGCTGTCTGCCGCCGAGGAATAGGAGGGGGCTGCCCCCCAGCCCAATAGTCGGGCACGTTGTGAATTGTCAGGAGGAGCTTAGGGTTGTCAGCATTTGCAGGTTGTGAATTGTGTTTTGTGTTGTGTATTTTGAGAGTACTTTCAGATATGAATGTCTTTTGAATCTCAGATTTGCAATATTGAGCATATGAAGTATTTTATGAATTATAGAGATCTATTTTTAGCACTTACAAAAATGTAGTTTCATAGGAGTATAAAAGTGCAAACAATGTGATTCTCAGAGAAGAAATTGCAAGTTTCAGTTTCAGATAAGAAACTGCAACTTTCAGAGGCAGAGCATTTATATTAACACGGCCTTTTCAAACAGGGTTAACATCATGTTGGAAGTTTTATTCATGGTCGAAAATGGAACTACCAGCCAGTTAACATCATGCTGATCATCATCATGCATAGCACATCTTCATATGATGCATAATCAAAATGCCCAAACAATGTCGAGTGTGCGAAACACAGAGAAAACGAGGGACGAAGTTTTGGCAAGTGTTGGACGTGGTTTTGGGCTGCCCCGTCTAGGCTTTCATTTTTAACATGCGCAGCCCACGACCTCGGATGGGAGGTCCATATGCCTGTTTGTATTTTCTTAGGGCCGTCATGTAACGACCGGCCTATGGACCTCCCATCCGAGTTACTATTTTTGGCAGCCCAATTTATGTATTTTTTTTGAAGAAAACGCAGAGGTCTGTGCTATTTTTCTATATAAGAATAGGAACGCCAGGTCCAACTTATGTTTCCCTTCTAACTATATTATATATATTTAAATTATTTTATATGTTATTATATATTATTTTTATTATCATCATATATTTAACAGATACTTACATATGTAAGAAAACAATATCCCACATCTTATTAACTTATAAAAATAATTTCTTAACAAATAAAATCCTGGATTGTTTTGGCACGAAAATCCTAGTGATTGTGTACAAAAGCTTGGTAAGATTTAAGGACGATTGTAATAATATCACTTATTATTTAAATATATTTATAAAAAAATGCTCAGCCCATTTTTATTTTTTGATAACATTGCTGGCCGAACCCAACATTATAATTAGAATCAGCCTAGCAAAATCGTGTATTTTGAGAAAATGCAAATGGCCTGTAATTTTTTAGGAAATAAAATAAATGTGTCGCATGGACGCTACATTATTTGTTCATCCAGCCCAGCTAATGGCTGTAATTCAAAAAAAAGATCAAATTGACTGTAAATTCTACCGCGCAAAAAAAGACTGTAAATTCTGAAAAAATGGGTTGAATACGTGCCACATTTTTGGAGGCTGAAATGTGGGCCAATAGGTCGAAACCAACGCACGTAATTGTCAATTTAGTCAACAAATGATTCTGACATGTTAGCCGTCGGATTTACATCCAACGACCGGCATCCATCTTCAATCTCTCGTCTTCTTCCTCCAGCGCCGCCGGGACCACCTCCCGTCTCCTGCTGCTAGCAGTTATGCTTAGCACGCTTCGCTATGAAGCGCTACTCCATCGTTGGCCAGGCCATCCCTCCACCCCTCCACACCTCCTGTTCTTCTCCACCGACTGCTGAACCACACCGCACTAGAACCAGTTAACCCTCGTACACCTCGCCGTCTGCGACTCTACTCCCGCGTCTTCCCATCTCCGGCTCGTTGCTGTCTGGGGCGTCGCCGTCGTCCACCACCTTGGATGTGCTCGGCCCGGTATGGTCAACATGGTCAACGAACGACACCATCGGAAGTAGACTGTGCATGGAAAGGCTGACAGCTGGGTACACGTCCGCACACAAGGAAATGCCTTCTTATTCGCGCAAAATAATGATTCCTCCACCTGACATCTGGGACCCACCAGAAGGGCCTCTGTATTTCCTGAAAATAACGTGCCCCCCGCTGACATGTCGGACCCACCAGCTATCTTCGCACGCAAGGAAGTGCCTCCTTACTATGCACAAAAAAATGAATATTCCCCTTGCCAGCTGGAACCCAGCATAGTGGGAGGCTGACTTGTGGGCCTACCAAGTTGACGGGGACGGAGTGCTTTGTCAACTTAGTCAATATGAACGATTCTAGCTCCTGTTACCATACAATGTTCATCCAACGACCGTAGTGCTTCTTCAACCTCTGGTCTTCTTGCTCTAGCCGCCCAAACCAGCGCCGGTCGTGCTGCGTGCTCCTGCCTCCCGTGGACGGCTGTGAAGCCGTGGAGGCCTCACCGCCCCCTACTACTCCCACAGCTAGCTAGGCCATCCCTCTACTCACCCACACCCCCTGTTATTCTGCGACGACAACAGCCTCACACCGCAGCCGAACCAGTGAACCCCCGTACTCCTCTTCGCATGGGCATCCACTGCTATGTCTTCCCCGGCTCCGAGTCGTCCCCTTTCTAGTCCTTGCCGTCATCCACCTTCATGGTGCTCTCGGCGCGGTGTGGTCAACATGGTGAAGGAACGACTTCCACCGGACGTGGACTGTACGTGGAGAGGCTGACAGCTGGGTCCACGGCCGCAGCAAGGAAGTGCCTCCTTATTACGCGCAAAATAATGATTCCTTGATATGTCTCCATCGTATCTCTAAATTTTTATTGTCCCATGCCAATATTATACAACTTTTATATACTTTTGGCAACTTTTGATACTATTTTTGGGACCAACATATTGATCCAGTGCCCAGTGCCAGTTCCTGTTTGTTGCATGTTTTTTGTTTCGCAGAATTTCCATATCAAACGGAGTCCAAACGGGATAAAAACTGATGGAGATTTTTATGGAATATATATGATTTTTGGGAAGAAAAATCCATGTGAGACGATGCCCGAGGGGGCTACGAGGCAAGGTGGCGCGCCCCTGACCCTCGTGGCCACCCCGTAAGGCAGTTGGTGCCCTTCTTTCGGTGCAGGAAAGCTAAAATTTCAGCCCAATCGGAGTTACGGATCTCCAGGAATATAAGAAACGGTGAAATGGTAGAATCTGAGAACGCAAAAACAGAGAGAGACAGAGAGACAGATCCAATCTCGGAAGGGCTCTCGCCCCTCCCGTGCCATTGAGGCCATGGACCAGTGGGGAAACCCTTCTCCCATCTAGGGACGAGGTCAAGGAAGAAGAAGAAGGAGGGGGGCTCTCCCCCCTCGCTTCCGGTGGCACCGAAGTGCCATCGGGGGCCATCATCATCACCGCAATCTTCACCAACAACTTCACCGCCATCATCACCAGCTCTTCCACCCTCTATGCAGTGGTGTAACCTCTCTCTTACCCGCTGTAATCTCTACTTAAACATGGTGCTCAATGCTATATATTATTTCCCAATGATGTATGGCTATCCTATGATGTTCGAGTAGATCCGTTTTGTCCTATGGGCTATTTGATGATCAAGATTGGTTTGAGTTGCATGTTTTATTATTGGTGCTGTCCAATGGTGCTCTCTGTGTCGCGCAAGCGTGAGGGATCCCCGCTGTAGGGTGTTGCAATACGTTCATGATTCTCTTATAGTGGGTTGCGTGAGTGACTGAAACACAAACCCGAGTAAGGGGGTTGTTGCGTAATTGATAAAGAGGACTTGATACTTTAATGCTATGGTTGGGTTTTTCCTTAATGATCTTTAGTAGTTGCGGATGCTTGCTAGAGTTCCAATCATAAGTGCATATGATCCAAGTAGAGAAAGTATGTTAGCTTATGCCTCTCCCTCATATGAAACTGCAATAATGATTACCGGTCTAGTTATCGATTGCCTAGGGACAAATAACTTTCTTGTAACAAAAAGCTATTACTAAAACTAATTTAGTTGTGTCTTTACCTAAACAGCCCCTACCTTTTATTTACTTGCTCTTTATTATCTTGCAAACCTATGCAAAAACACCTACAAAGTACTTCTAGTTTCATACTTGTTCTAGGTAAAGCGAACATTAACCATGCGTAGAGTTGTATCGGTGGTCGATAGAACTTGAGGGAATATTTGTTCTTCCTTTAGCTCCTCGTTGGGTTCGACACTCTTACTTATCGAAAACTATTGCGATCCCCTATACTTGTGGGTTATCAATACCTTTTTCTGGCGCCGTTGCCGGGGAGCAATAGCGGGGGGTGAATATTCTCGTGTGTGCTTGTTTGCTTTATCACTAAGTAATTTTTATTTTCTATTCTTAGTTGTTCTCTATCTTTAGTTATGGATATGGAACATGAAATACCAAAAAAATCAGGTGTCCCTACTACTCATGGAGATGGGGAACCTCCTAAAACCCTCGATGCTCAATATGTGAAAAAAATTATGTACTACTTTGATAATCCTGAGAAAACCCCATTCAATCTGGTAATGGGAGTAACGTTGGATCAACGTGAATACTTTAGGGATTATCGCTTGACACAAAAAGGGAAACTATTATGGGATCAAATTTATATGTTGTATTGGTATGCTCGGCAACTATGCTTGAGATATCATTATACTTGTTGCTCTAGGATGAAGTCTCCACACCTTCCCTTTTCATGCGAATTTAATGATAATGAAACCTTGGCTTATTACGCTAGAGGTATATATGATTACTATGATGTGGAACAAATAGAAGAATTTGTTGCTTTTAAGGGTGCTTATGAAATTGAATCTTTGTTTGAAAAGTATGAAGCGTTTGATGATGATGTTTATAGGCCTGAAAATTTTGCTATATTGAAATATTGCTATGGTAATTATGAATATAATTTCTATATTAATGCGCTTATTGAGAAAGTCTCCGCTGTCCAAGAAGATACTAATATTTTGCAGGAATCTACGGAAGAAGAAGTTGATGAAACTATGAGCTCATTGGATGAAAAAGATGAGGAGGAGAGCTAAGAACAAAAGGAGGAAGAGCGGATTGATCGCCCGTGCCCACCTTCTAATGAGAGTAACTCTTCAACTCATACATTGTTTAATTTTCCTTCATGCTTACCGAACGATGAATGCTATGATAATTGCTATGATCAAGTTGATTCTTTTGAAATATCCCTTTTTGATGATGCTTGCTATGCTTGTGGCCAAGATGCCAATATGAATTATGCTTATGGATATGAACTTGCTATAGTTCCTTATGTTAAACATGAAATTGTTGCTATTGCACACATGCATGACAATCCTATTATCTTTTTGAATTCTCCCAACTACACTATATCGGAGAAGTTTGCACTTATTTAGGATTGTATTGATGGGTTGCGTCTTACTATTACACATGATGATTTTGATGAATATAGTATGCATGTGCTTGCTGCTCCTACTTGCAATTATTATGAGAGAGGAACTATATCTCCACCTCTCTATGTTTCCAATACGATAAAATTACAAGCAACTGTTTATACTATGCATTGGCCTTTACTATGTGTGCATGAATTGTTCTTTTTTGACATGCCGATGCATAAGAAGAGAGTTAGACTTTGTTGTTGCATGATATATGTTACTTTGCGCTCACTACTAAATTATAAATCATTGTTAATTAAAATTGGCTTTGACATACCTTGGGATCCGGGTGGATTCACTAGTTGAGCACTATATGCCTAGCTTAATGGCTTTAAAGAAAGCGCTGCCAGGGAGACAACCCGGAAGTTTTAGGGAGTCATTTATTTATGTTGAGTGCTTTCATATAGTTTAAAAACAACAAAAATAAAGAGGGGAACCCAAACCTTTTTCAAAAAGGAAAGTGAAAGTGAGAAAGACAAGCATTGTTTAAGTGGGAGAGCTCCTTGAACTTTGTTCATGCTCACGCCAACTTTGTGAATCTCGATTACAGAAACTTTTCAACAAAAATAACTATCCCCTTGTACAATTCCATTGTATTATAAAAATAATGTGCCAAGGTTTGCCTTTAGGATGTTTATATTTTCTTGATGGTTTGTACGTTGCAGGACAGAAACTTTGGCTACAGTTCGCGATTTTACATTTTTAGTTGGAACATCAAATGGTTCTGATTATTTTTGCACTGTGTTCCTATACAAATTTTTTATTTTTAATAATTTTGGTAGAATTTTCAAGTATCAGAAGTATGATGAATGTTCAGATTGTTATAGACTCTTCTATTTTAGATAGATTCTGTTTTTGATGCATAGTTTGCTTGTTTTGATGAAACTATCGATTTATGTCAGTGGATTAAGCCATGAAAAAGTTACACTACAGTAGACACAATGAAAAAACAAAATATGAATTGGTTTGCAATAGTACTTAGAGTAGTGATTTGCTTTATTATACTAACGAATCTTGCCGAGTTTTCTGTTGAAGTTTTGTGTGGATGAAGTGTTCGACGATCGAGAAAGTCTCGATATGAGAAGAAGGAAGAGAGGCAAGAGCTCAAGCTTTGTGATGCCCGAGTCACCCCAACTAAACATTCAAGGAGACTCAAGCATCTAAGCTTGGGGATACCCTAGAAGGCATCCCCTCTTTCTTCAACAAGTATCGGTATGTTTTCGGATTCGTTTCGTTCATGCGATATGTGCAATCTTGGAGCGTCTTTTGCATTTAGTTTATATTTTTATTTTATGCAACATGATAGTATGAGATAGTCCTTGGTTGATTTATAGAATGCTCTATGCACTTCACTTATATCTTTTGAGTATGGCTTTATAGAATGCTTCA
The DNA here is from genome assembly GCF_002162155.2 of Triticum dicoccoides. NCBI lineage: Eukaryota > Viridiplantae > Streptophyta > Magnoliopsida > Poales > Poaceae > Triticum > Triticum dicoccoides. The sequence continues at coordinate 45,848,181 of NC_041390.1, read as the reverse complement.
TGTGCTTCACTTATATCATTTGAAGTTTGGATTGCCTGTTTCTCTTCACTTAGACAACCGCCATTTGTAGAATGCTCTTTTTCTTCACTTATATTTGTTAGAGCGTGGGCATATCTTTTGTAGAAAGAACTTAACTCTCTTGCTTCACTTATATCTATTTAGAGAGATGACAGGAACTGGTCATTCACATGGTTAGTCATAAAATCCTACATAACACTTGTAGATCACTGAATATGATATGTTTGATTCCTTGCAATAGTTTTGCGATATAAAGATGGTGATATTAGAGTCATGCTAGTGGGTAGTTGTGGATTATTAGAAATACTTGTGTTGAGGTTTGTAATTCCCGTAGCATGCACGTATGGTGAACCGTTATGTAACGAAGTCAGAGCATGATTTATTTATTGATTGTCTTCCTTATGAGTGGCGGTCGGGGACGAGCGATGGTCTTTTCCTACCAATCTATCCCCCTAGGAGCATGCGCGTAGTACTTTGTTTTGATAACTAATAGATTTTTGCAATAAGTATGTGAGTTCTTTATGACTAATGTTGAGTCCATGGATTATACGCACTCTCACCCGTCCACCGTTACTAGTGAGGGAGTCCTGGATTAGGGGGTGTTCGGGTAGCCGGACTATACCTTCAGCCGGACTCCTAGACAATGAAGATACAAGATTGAAGACTTTGTCCCGTGTCCGGATGGGACTTTCCTTGGCGTGGAAGGAAAGCTTGGCGATGCGGATATTCAAGATCTCCTACCATTGTAACCGACTCTATGTAACCCTAACCCTATTCGGTGTCTATATAAACCGGAGGGTTTTAGTCTGTAGGACAACTTCATCAACTCCATATACAACAATCATACCATAGGCTAATTTCTAGGGTTTAGCCTCCTTGATCTCGTGGTAGATCTACTCTTGTACTACCCATATCAACAATATTAATCAAGCAGGACGTAGGGTTTTACCTCCATCAAGAGGGCCCGAACCTGGGTAAAACATCGTGTTCCCTGGCTCCAGTTACCATCCAGCCTAGACGCACAGTTCGGGACCTACTACCCGAGATCCGCCGGTTTTGACACCGACATTGGTGCTTTCATTGAGAGTTCCTCTGTGTCGTCGCCTTTAGGCCCGATGGCTCCTTTGATCATCAACAATGATGCGGTCCAGGGTGAGACTTTTCTCCCCGGACAGATCTTCGTCTTCTGCGGCTTCGCTCTGCAGGCCAATTCGCTCGGCCACTTGGAGCAGATCGAAGGCTACGCCCCTGGCCATCAAGTCAGGTTCGGAAGCTTAAACTACACGGCCCACATCCGCGGAGACTTGATCTTCGACGGATTCGAGCCACGGCCAAGCGTGCCGCACTATCTCGAGGGGCATGATATAGCTCTGCCTCCGGACGGTGTCCTGGAGGCCGCACACGCATCGGTTCTGACCCCTAACTCGGAGCCTATTGCGCCAATCGAGGATGAGCGATTGGACGTTACCTCGGGGGCTGCGATCTCAAAAGCGATCGAGCCGAACGCTAGCCCCGCACTCTGCATGACCCGTGACTCCAAGGATCCGGACTCCTCCCCGGAATCCGACCCCCCCGCGCCCCTGCCAATCGAATCCGATTGGGCGCCGATAATGGAGTTCACCGCCGCAGACATCTTTCAGCACTCGCCTTTTGGCGTCATCCTGAATTCTCTTAAGTCTCTCTTTATCAGGAGAGCCCTGGCCGGATTACGGTCAGCAAGGATGGGATACGGACGATGAAGAAATTCAAAGCCCACCCACCACCCACTTTGTAGCCACTGTCAACGACTTAACCGACATGCTTGACTTCGGCTCCGAAGACATCGACGGTATGGACGATGATGTAGGAGACGAACAAGAATCAGCACCTGTAGGGCGCTGGAAGGCCACCTCGTCATATGACATATATATGGTGGATACTCTAAAAGATGGAGACGGCGATGGAACAGTGGGAGATGACACCCCAAGAAACAGCCAAAGTGCCGGCGTCAGCGGCGCCGCTCTAAATCCCGCCAAAGCAAAAACGGTGATTCCGGCATGGGAGATAATACTACCCCGGATAGCGCCGAAGAACACCCACCTCAGCAAGATTCGGTACAGGAAGATGGAGAAGCCAGCCCTCATGATAGAGCGGCAGACCAAGAGGTCGAGGATGATAACTACATGCCTCCCTCTGAAGACGAGGCAAGCCTCAGTGACGACGAATTCGTCATACCATCAGACCCCGCCGAACAAGAGCGTTTCAAACGCAGGCTTTTAGCCACGGCAAGAAGCCTCAAGAAAAAGCAGCAACAGCTTAGAGCTGCCCAAGATTTGCTAGCTGACAGATGGACTGAAGTCCTTGCGGCCGAAGAGTATGAACTCAAACGCCCCTCCAAGAATTACCCGACGTGTAGGCCGCTACCCCGATCAAAGGAGGAAGCACCTACATCACCAGCGCATGGCATGGCAGACCGGCCACCTCGTGGCCGCGACAGAGAGGCCTCTCGGCCCTCCACCCAAGCCATGCCCCGACGCCGCTCAAATAAGGCACGGGAAAATGCGCCCGACCTGCGAGACATACTGGAGGATAAGGCAAGACAAACAAGATCGATCTACGGATCCGGCAGGCGCCCTAGGGCATGTGACAATGATCTCCACTCCGGATACAACAAATCCGACCGGGCCGAACACAACAGACATAGCTCTTCCGAGTTGCGTCGTGATATAGCCCAGTATAGAGGCGCCGCACACCCGCTATGCTTCACGAATGAAGTAATGGATCATAAAATCCTAGAGGGTTTCAAACCCATAAACATCGAATCATACGATGGCACAACAGATCCGGCAGTATGGATCGAGGATTATCTCCTTCACATCCACATGGCACGCGACGATGATCTACACGCCATCAAATACCTCCCGCTCAAACTTAAAGGACCGGCCCGGCATTGGCTTAACAGCTTGCCAGCAGACTCAATCGGTTCTTGGGAGGACCTGGAAGCCGCATTCCTCGACAACTTCCAGGGCACTTACGTGCGACCACCGGATGCCGACGACTTAAGCCACATAATTCAGTAGCCAGAGGAATCGGCTAGACAATTCTGGACACGAAAAACCAGATAGTCGGCTGTCCGGACGCAGAGGCCCTAGCAGCCGTCAAGCATAACATCCGCGACGAGTGGCTTGCCCGGCACCTGGGACAGGAAAAGCCGAAATCTATGGCAGCCCTCACGACACTCATGACCCGCTTTTGCGCGGGAGAAGATAGCTGGCTATCTCGCAGTAACAACTTATCAAAGAACCCTGGTAATTTGGATACCCAGGACAAAAGTGGCAGGACACGTCGGAATAAGCAAAAACGCCGCGTTAGCAGCGACAGCAATGAAGACATGGTAGTCAATGCCGGATTCAAAGGCTATAAATCCAGTCAGCGGAAAAATCCATTCAAAAAGAATACTCAGGGCCCGTCCAGTTTGGATCGAATACTCGATCGCTTGTGCCACATGCATGGCACCCCCGAAAGGCCAGCCAATCACACTAACAGAGATTGTTGGGTGTTCAAGCAGGCAGGCAAGTTAAGGGCCGAAAACAGAGACAAGGGGCTGCACAGCGATGGCGAGGAGCCCAAGCCGCCGAACAACAATGGACAGAAGGGCTTTCCCCCACAGGTGCGGACGGTGAACATGATATACGCAACCCACATTCCCAAGTGGGAGCGGAAGCATGCGCTATGGGACGTATACGCGATAGAGCCAGTCGCCCCAAAGTTCAACCCATGGTCCTCCTCCCTGATCACTTTTGATCGAAGGGACCATCCCACTAGCATCCGTCATGGCGGCTTCGCTGCATTGGTTCTCGACCCAATCATCGACGGATTTCATCTCACAAGAGTCCTCATGGACGGCGGCAGTAGCCTGAACCTGCTTTATCAGGATACAGTGCGGAAAATGGGCATAGATCCCTCAAGGATTGAGCCCACAAAAACGACCTGTAAAGGCGTTATACCAGGTGTAGAGGCCAACTGTACAGGCTCAGTAACACTTGACGTGGTCTTCGGATCCCCGTACAATTTCCGAAGCGAAGAGTTAATCTTCGATATAGTCCCATTTCGCAGTGGCTATCATGCCCTGCTCGGACGAACCGCATTCACAAAGTTCAATGCGGTGCCGCACTACGCATATCTCAAGCTCAAGATGCCAGGCCCTCGAGCAGTAATTACGGTCAACGGAAACACCGAACGCTCCCTCCGTAAGGAGGAGCATACGGCGGCTCTCGCAGCGGAGGTACAAAGTAGCCTTCTCAGGCAATTCTCCAGTCCGGCCATTAAAAAGCCAGACACTGCCAAGCGCGCCCGGAGTAACCCACAGCAGGACCGCCTGACACACTTTAAGCAAGCGTAGCAATGCGGCCCCAACCCCAGCTCTCGCGACAGAGCGAAACCAGTACCTCACGTACATAACTACGCCCTTGAAATACCATGGGCACAGGGGAAGGGGCACAATAACGGCACGCCCAAAATACGGCTTAAAACGTACTAGGGGCTGCCAGATTTTTTTTTAATTTTCTCTTACTTTCAGGACTCCATACTTCAGACGACCTGTTCGGCAATTTGACTGCCGCACAAACGATGCAAGATCCAGGGAGGCAGACAAGCCATGCCGCATTATGGAACTCCCAGGTGGTCTCTGTTACGAGCGGTATACCTGTTTTAAATACAATTCCGCGGCCTGCCCCTCATCAGGACATGCTAAATAGTCCAATAACTTTTGCTTACCGCACTACTTGTATTGTTCAGCTTTGATAAATAGCCTCTCTATAAACAATGCATAGCTTTCTGTCTATTTTTCACATTATCATCTTTTCATATATATGTTTATGACATGTTGCACCCGTACACTGTGGTACGGCAAAATACTTCAGGGGCTTTAGTACCCATAAATATGGCGTGAGAAGTCCGTACACTTTCACAAGTGCGGCACCCCGAATTTATAGCACTATATGCATCAGCTCCGAATCATGATTTGGGTCAATAGTTGGGTTTGCTCGGATCCTATGTTTTGGTGCCTTACGTTCTGCTATATCGGCTAAGGTAGCACTAGGAGAACCACTGCGATTGTGCCCCGGTTGAGCTGGGTTAAGCACCTCAGTGGAGAAAGCTAAAACTGACTGTCATGATGTGGCGAGAGACCGGTCGCTATTCGAGAGGTTTTTCGAGTCCCTAAAGACTTATGTCGCTTCGAGCGAGGAGCCGGCTTTGTCCTGCCAAGGCGTGGATAGCGCCCCGAACTCGGTCTTCCGAACTAGGGGCTTCGCCGAAATTTAAAATTATAGAGTTCTATGGCTAAGTGAGAGTGTTCAAGCATTATAGTCCGATTGCCTGGTTCGTTGTGCTGACCGCCTCCCTCGACGGACCCAATCATGGGAAAAAGAGTGCTCAGGTTTATCCCGAACACCCCAGCACTAGTGGCATGGGGGCAGAAGCCGACGACCGGCCATCTCTCAATTCTTGATAAACGGTCGCACAGAAAGTAATAATTTAAATTCAAGCATTGCTTAGCGCATATGAACAAGTTTTCAGCGCACAGGATAACACGAGCGAGTTCATTCAAAAATTACATCCTTGCTACATTCATCAGCCACAAGGCGGGCACCCGCTAGAACATCCTTATAGTAGTTCTCGGGCTTGCGATACTCCTTCCCTGGCGGCGGCCCGTCCCTCACAAGCTTCTCACCGTCCAGCTTACCCTAGTGCACCTTTGCACGGGCAAGGGCCCTACGGGCACCTTCGATGCAGACGGAGCGCTTGATGACCTCGAGCCTTGGACAGGCCTCCACCAGTCGCCGCACCAGCCCGAAGTAGCTCTGAGGCAGGGCCTCTCCGGGCCACAGCCGAACTATGAAGCCCTTCATGGCCTGTTCGGCCGCCTTGTGGAGCTCGACCAGCTATTTCAACTGGTCGCTCAAGGGCACAGGGTGTCCGGCCTCAGCATACTGAGACCAGAACACCTTCTCCGTCGAGCTGCCCTCTTCGGCTCGGTAGAATGCGGCGGCGTCGGATACGCTGCGGGGAAGATCTATGAATGCCCCTGGAGAGCTCCAGATTCGGGTAAGTAACAAGTACTTCACTTTTATACTTCTGCTTTGCATAAAGAAGGCCTTACCCGCCGCTATCTTTTTCATCTCCTCCAACTCTTGGAGGGCCTTTTGGGCTTCGGCCATGGCAGACTAGGCAGTCTCAAGGGCCGCCGCGAGCTCGGATGCTTGCGTCTTGGACTCAAGCTCCAAACTCTCATGTTTTTTCATGAGAGCCTGAAGCTCCTGCTGCACCTCGCTGACCTGGCCCTCAAGTTTCTCTCGCTCGGCGCACTCCGCGGCCGTTTTCTTTTCGGCCTCAGACAGCGCCTGCTTGAGGGTCGCCACCTCAGTTGTGGCCCCTACAATAAGCAGTACAATCCTGTTATTTTTTTGCAATTGCACCTCCCCATAGGCATTTTTTCTATAAGGTATCTCTTACCTTCTTTCTCCTCAAGCTGCCGTTTTGCAAGGCCGAGCTCTTGCTCGGTCCGCTCAAGGCCCTGCTTCAGGGCACCCACCTCCGCAGTCAGTGCGGCGGTGGCCAGCAGCGAAGCCTGCATACGTATATTGACTCCTTTTTAGCTAGACTCCTGCGATATTTAATAGATCCTCTATTCGGCTTTTCTTTCCGAACGCCAAATAGAGCATCAGGGGCTACTGTCTATACGGTAATATTTTTACATATTCTTACTTACCTCGAAGCCTATTAGAAGGCTAGCGCAAGCTTCACTCAGTCCGTTCTTGGTGGACTGAACCTTCTGGATCACCGTACTCATAATAGCACAGTGCTCCTCGTCGATGGAGGCGCCGTCAAGCACCTCCAGCAGATTGTTCGGCACCTCCGGTTGGACAGAGGCTGCCGGCTCATAAGGCTTACTCCTCTTGGAAGGAGTTCGCCTACCGCGGTCCAGAACTGCTGTAAATTCTGGTGCGGTGTCCGGCTCAAAGCCGGACTTGGAGCCCTGGGGGGTCTTGTCCCCTTCACTCCTGGAGTCCGGGAGGTTGCCTTGTGGCTCCTTCGGGACCACCTTTTCCTGCCTCGGGGCTTGTTGTGACGCCACTTCGGCGTCGTCTGCAGTGCGGGGAGAGACAGCGGGCGGAACTGAGTTCACGTCCGATGAGCCCAGGGAGCCGCCCGACGATTCGTCGACTTCGGCCCGGGGCGGACTGCATAATTACATTCGACATTAGGGAAAGCTGTGCAGCAGAGGAACATCGTGAGTTACTCTGGTATCCGAACACTTACGATCTCACCGGACGCTTGGCTCTGTCCGGCCACTCCTCTTCGTCCTCGTGGGTGTCGGGGACGTAGTCCAGCGGAGGGGCTTTCCTCTTCTTGGACCCCTCGGCCTCCCCTACTGGGCGGCCTTTCTCTTCTCTCCTCCCCCCATTGGAGGGGGAGAGGTCTCTTCTTCCTCCTCCTCGCCTTCATGGGAGGAGTGAGTCTCGGACTCGTCGGACGACGAGTCCGACACCACCATATGCCGGGAACTCTTTCGAGTCCCCGTGGCCTTCTTCTTCTTGGCCTTCTTCTCAGGCACCACATAAGGCGCCGGAGCCAGCAGCTTCACTAGTAGAGCTGGGGCTGGGTCTTCGGGCAGCGGAGCCGGACAGTTAATCGGTCCGGATACCGCCCGCCAAGCCTGTCAAAGCTAAGGGAGTTTAGATCCCGCATAGAGTCAAACTATGAGAAAAGCTTGAACATCCTGTAAAAGGTGTAGATGGCTTACCTCGCTAGCGTGACGCTGCGAGCTGTATCCGCGGTCCTCGGAAGCGGATGCGGGAGCCTCGGCGCCCTTGAATAGCATCTTCCTGGCGTCTTCGTACGTCGTGTCGAAGAGCCTGTTGAGGGTTCGATGCTGCGCCGGGTCGAACTCTCACAGATTAAAATCCCGTTGTTGGCACGGGAGGATCCGGCGGACGAGCATAACCTGAATTACATTAACAAGCCGGACTAGCTTGTTCACCAGGGACTGGATGCATGTTTGCAATCCGGTCACCTCTTTTTCGTCACCCCACGACAGGCCCGTCTCTTTCCAGGACACAAGCCGCGTGGGGGGTCCGGATCGGAACTCGGGGGCTGCGGTCCATTCCGTCTTTGGACAGGTATCCGGCCTTCCTTAGCCTCTTGATTTTTTCCTCCGTGGCAGAGGAAACCATCCACTTGCCTCCCGCTCCGGACATTGCTGGAGAAGGTTGAGGTGGGAAGTGCGGGCTTGGGCGCGGGAGCTCGGGTGCGCAGAAGATGGATAGGCAAAGGAGGAAGAAGGCGTAGGTAAAAAGATGGATCCTTATCCCCTTATATGGGCGGATGCGACTATGCGTCCCCACCAGCCTAGTAACACTCGCTTGCCTCCCAAGCACCGTGATAAGTGGCGCGGTTGGGTTACCCACATCCGTATTGATGAGAATCCCGTAAAAGGGGGGTACACGATCTCTTCTTCGACAAGACGTGCCAAGGAAACCGCCTCGCAAAACACGCTGAGGTGGGAAAGTAAAAGCGATTTGAGTAAAGGACTTGGCCGTAGTGTGATGACACACTGCGGAATACGTCAGCAGATTTGATTTGTGCTAATATTATTCTCTCTAGAGCAATGTGTGGAAGCTTATTTTGCAGAGCCGGACACTACTCTTGGTGTTTACAATGTTCTATGAAGGACTTGGAGGAGGAACCCGCCTTGCAATGTCGAAGACAATTTGCGCGCCAGACTCGTCGTCATTGAAGCCTGGTTCAGGGGCTACTGAGGGAGTCCTGGATTAGGGGGTGCTCGGGTAGCCGGACTCCTGGACTATGAAGATACAAGATTGAAGACTTCGTCCCGTGTCCGGATGGGACTTTCCTTGGCGTGGAAGGCAAGCTTGGCGATGCGGATATTCAAGATCTCCTACCATTGTAACTGACTCTATGTAACCCTAACCCTATCCGGTGTCTATATAAACCGGAGGGTTTTAGTCTGTAGGACAACTTCATCAACTCCATATACAACAATCATACCATAGGCTAGCTTCTAGGGTTTAGCCTCATTGATCTCGTGGTAGATCTACTATTGTACCACCCATATCATCAATATTAATCAAGCAGGACGTAGGGTTTTACCTCCATCAAGAGGGCCCGAACCTGGGTAAAACATCGTGTTCCCTGCCTCCTGTTACCATCCAGCCTAGACGCACAGTTCGGGACCTACAACCCGAGATCCGCCAGCTTTGACACCGATAACTAGCCTCTCTAGTATCGTGCAACTTTCGCCGGTACCATAAACCCACCATATACCTTCCTCAAAACAGCCACCATACCTACCTATCATGGCATTTCCATAGCCATTCCGCGATATATTGCCATGCAACTTCCATCATCGTCATATACATGACTTGAGCATTCATTGTCATATTGCTTTGCCTGATCGTAAGATAGCTAGCATGTAGTTTTCATGGCTTGTTCGTTTTTTAGATGTCATTGCTATGCTAGATCATTGCACATCCCGATACACCGCCGGAGGCATTCATATAGAGTCATATCTTTGTTCTAGTATCGAGTTGTAATATTGAGTTGTAAGTAAATAAAAGTGTGATGATCATCATTATTAGAGCATTGCCCCAGTGAGGAAAGGATGATGGAGACTAGATTCCCCCACAAGTCGGGATGAGACTCTGGACGAAAAAAATAAAAGTAATAAAAAAAGAGAAAAAAGAGAAATGCCAAAAAAAAGAGAAGGCCCAAAAAAATGAGAGAAAAAGAAAGAAGGGGCAATGTTACTATCACTTTACCACACTTGTGCTTCAAAGTAGCACCATGTTCTTCATATAGAGAGTCTCTTGAGTTATCACATTCATATACTAGTGGGAATTTTCATTATAGAACTTGGCTTGTATATTCCGATGATGGGCTTCCTCAAACGCCCGAGGTCTTCATGAGCAAGCAAGTTGGATGCACACCCACTTAGTTTTCAGTCTGAGCTTTCATACACTTATAGCTCTTAGGGCATCTGTTGCATGGCAATCCCTACTCACTGGCATTGATATCTATTGATGGGCATCTCCATAGCCCGTTGATATGCCTAGTTGATGTGAGACCATCTTCTCCTATTTGTCTTCTCCACAACCACCATTCTATTCCACTTATAGTGCTATGTCCATGGCTCACGCTCATGTATTGCGTGAAAGTTGAAAAGGTTTGAGAACATCAAAAGTATGAAACAATTGCTTGGCTTGTCATCGGGGTTGTGCATGATTTGAATATTTTGTGTGGTGAAGATGGAGCATAGCCAGACTATATGATTTTCTAGGGATAACTTTCTTTGGCCATGTTATTTTGAAAAGACATGATTGCTTTATTAGTACGCTTGAAGTATTATTAGTTTTATGTCAAATGATAGACTATTGCTTTGAATCACTTGTGTCTTAATATTCGTCCCATGATTAGATATGTGATCAAGATTATGCTAGGTAGCATTCCACATCAAAAATTATCTTTTTTATCATTTACCTACTCGAGGACGAGCAGGAATTAAGCTTGGGGATGCTGATACGTCTCCGTCGTATCTATAATTTTTTATTGTTCCATGCCAATATTATACAACTTTTATATACTTTTGGCAACTTTTTATACTATTTTTGGGACTAACATATTGATCCAGTGCCCAGTGCCAGTTCCTGTTTGTTGCATGTTTTTTTGTTTCGCAGAATATCCATATCAAACGGAGTCCAAATGGGATAAAAACCGACGGAGATTTTTTTTTGGAATATATATGATTTTTGGGAAGAAAAATCCACGTGAGACGATGTCCGAGGGGGCCACGAGGCAGGGGGCGCGCCACTGACCCTCGTGGCCACCCTGTAAGGCAGTTGGTGCCCTTCTTTCGCCGAAAGAAATCTAATATCCGGATAGAGATCATGTTAAAATTTCAGCCCAATCGGAGTTACGGATCTCTGGGAATATAAGAAACGGTGAAAGGTTAGAATCTGAGAATGCAGAAACAGAGAGAGACGGAGAGACAGATCCAATCTCGGAGGGCTCTCGCCCCTCCCGTGCCATGGAGGCCATGGACCAGTGGGGGAACCCTTCTCACATCTAGGGACGAGGTCAAGGAAGAAGAAGAAGGAGGGGGCTCCCCCCTCGCTTCCGGTGGCACCGAAGAGCCACTGGGGGCCATCATCATCACCGCAATCTTCACCAACAACTTCACCGCCATCATCACCAACTCTTCCCCCCTCTATGCAGCGGTGTAACCTCTCTCTTACCCGCTGTAATCCCTACTTAAACATGGTGCTCAATGCTATATATTATTTCCCGATGATGTATGGCTATCCTATGATGTTTGAGTAGATCTGTTTTGTCCATGGGCTATTTGATGATCAAGATTGGTTTGAGTTGCATGTTTTATTATTGCTGCTGTCCTATGGTGCTCTCCGTGTCGCGCAAGCATGAGGGATCCCCGCTGTAGGGTGTTGCAATACGTTCATGATTCGCTTATAGTAGGTTGCGTGAGTTACTGAAACACAAACCCGAGTAAGGGGATTGTTGTGTATGGGATAAAGAGGACTTGATACTTTAATGTTATGGTTGGGTTTTACCTTAATGATCTTTAGTAGTTGCGGATCCTTGCTAGAGTTCCAATCATAAGTGCATATGATCCATGTAGAGAAAGTATGTTAGCTTATGCCTCTCCGTCATATGAAACTGCAATAATGATTACCGGTCTAGTTATCGATTGCCTAGGACAAATATCTTTCTCGTAACAAAAAGCTATTTACTAAAACTAATTTAGTTGTGTCTTTACCTAAACAGCCCCTACTTTTTATTTACTTGCTCTTTATTATCTTGCAAACCTATCCAAAAACACCTACAAAGTACTTCTAGTTTCATACTTGTGCACTAGTGGAAAAAGGGTCAAACGTGAAGCACATTAGTGCCGGTTTGTATTTGTGCCAGCACTAATGTATACATTAGTGCCGGTTCCAACGGATAGCCGGGCCGCTTTCATTAGTACCGGTTCATGGCGAACCTTTAGCACCGGTTCGTGCCACGAACCAGTACTAATGAGAGTGGTGGCGGGATGTTGTCAGAATGGGGCCCCTCCAGCCCCTTTAGTACTGGTTCTTGGTACAAACCGGTACTAAAGGTCATCCTACATAAACCCTTCGTCCACCCAAGCTCGCTCTGTTCTTCCCCTTTCCCCTCTCCTCTCTGTTCTTCCCCTCTTCCTCTCGAGCTCATCACACATTTTGCCCAAAATTTGTCAAGATTTGAAGGCCCCCATCCATTCAAATGATCACAAAGGTTAGCAACTTTGTCCTTTCATCTCTCATTGCTAGAGTAGCTCTTGCAATGCTTTATATAGTGATTAACTTGTGAGTTTAGTAATTTGGGAGGATATATATATATATATATATGTGCTAGTATTTGATTTATATGCAATTTGAGGTCAAAAATAACACTTAGTTTGCATATGTAGGTGTGGTTTACTTAGTGCCTTCTAAATCTCCATCGTAGCCACCGTCGATCGCCCGCACCGTCCCGTCGCCGGCACCACCTTGTGGTGAGCCTCTTGTTCATGAAATTTTATATAAAAATTCATGTTTGTGTGATTTGGATATATAGTTACTCGTATAATTAGCTTACCCGTATGTTGTTTATTATACATATAGTGCCATGGTTTTGATATGCGTCCCCGTCGGCCCTAGTCCTTGTTATGATTCGGATATGGTATGTATATTCTCTTTTAAAACTAGTTGCATTTCGTGTTTATGACAAATTATGCCCATGAAGTTGACATAGAACTTTTTTTAGGAGGTATGTGAACCGGAAATTCCAACCGACCCTATTGCCGAGAGGTTAAATTTAGTTGAAAGAGAAAACGAGTACTTGAAAGAAAAATTGAAAAGAATTGAGGGGGAGAAGAGGGAATTGGAGTTGCATGTTGCCGATGTCGTCGATGATCACAAGATGAAGATGGAGAAAATGCACTTGAAGATTAGAAAGATTAGAAAATATGCCATCGATAGTGAGGCTTGGTATCATTATGCTGTTGGATCCATTGTTACCTTAGTTGAGATCTTGATCGTATTTGTTGTTGCATTTAAATGCTTTAGCTAGAGAGTTATTTGTTTGTTGCATTTAAGTGTTATATGAACTTTATGTGTATGAACTTGTATTAATTTAGTCTATTCGATGTTGTGTAATGAAGATGAGCCGGCAATGGATGTACGATGACAGATGCTCTCCCCAGTTCATTGAGGGCATGCATACTTTTCTGCTTGTGGCTGAGGCAAACAAGCGGGCGGATGGTTTTATGCCTTGTCCATGTGCTCGCTGTAAGAATGGTCACAATTACTCTACGTCAAGAACCATTCACGTCCACCTGTTTAAGTCCGGTTTCATGCCCCATTATAATGTTTGGACCAAGCATGGAGAAAGAGGGGTTATGATGGAAGACAATGAAGAAGAAGAGGACGATGACAGCTATCCTGGCCATGGGTTCCCTGAATACGATGATACAACAATGGGGGAAGAAGCTGAGCCGGTAATGCGGGAAGAAGCTGAGCCGACAATGCGGGAAGAAGCTGAAGAAGAGGCATCAGATGAGCCCGTTGATGATCTAGGTCGGGCCATTGCCGATGCAAAGAGAAACTGCGCAAGTGATTTGGAGAAGAAGAAGTTGCAGCGCATGTTAGAGGATCACAAAAAATTGTTGTACCCGAATTGCGTAGGTGACAAGAAAAAGCTGGGCACCACACTGGAATTGCTGCAATGGAAGGCAGAGAATGGTGTATCTGACAAGGGATTTGGAAAGTTGCTGGTAATGATAAAGGATATGCTTCCAAAGGACAACGAATTGCCTGAGAGTACGTACGAAGCAAAGAAGGCTGTCTGCCCTCTAGGGTTAGAGGTGCAGAAGATACATGCATGCCCTAATGATTGCATCCTCTACCGCGGTGAGTACGAGGATTTGAACACTTGCCCGGTATGTGGTGCATTGCGCTATAAGATCAGCCGCGATGACCCTGGTGATGTCGAGGGCCGGCGCCCCAGGAAGAAGATTCCTGCCAAGGTGATGTGGTATGCTCCTATAATACCATGGTTGAAACGTTTGTTCCAAAACAAAGAGCATGCCAAGGCGATTCGATGGCACAGAGAAGACCGTAAGAAAGACGAAAAGTTGAGAGTACCCGCTGACGGGTCGTAGTGGAGAAAAATCGAAAGAAAGTACGGGAAGGAGTTTGCAGATGACGCAAGGAGCGTATGGTTTGGTCTAAGCGCAGATGGCATTAATCCTTTTGGGGAGCAGAGCAGCAACCATAGCACCTGGCCTGTGACTCTATGTTTGTATAACCTTCCTCCTTGGTTGTGCATGAAGCGGAAGTTCATTATGATGCGAGTGCTCATCCAAGGCTCTAAGCAACCCGGCAACGACATTGATGTGTACCTAAGGCCATTAGTTGAAGAACTCTTACAACTGTGGAATGGAACAGGTGTACGTGCGTGGGATGAGCACATGGGGGAAGAATTTGACCTAAAGGCGTTGCTGTTCGTGACCACCAATGATTGGCCTGCTCTTAGTAACCTTTCAGGACAGACAAACAAGGGATACCGCGCATGCACGCACTGTTTGGACGATACCGACAGTATATATTTGGCTAATAAGAATGTGTACCTGGGACATCGTCGATTTCTTCCGAGCAGGCATCCTGTAAGAAAGAAAGGCAAGCATTTCAAAGGTGAAGCGGATCACCGGACGAAGCCTCACCACCGTACTGGTGCTGATGTACATGATATGGTCAAGGATTTGAAGGTGGTCTTTGGAAAGGGTCCTGGTGGACAACCTGTTCCGAATGACGCTGACGGACACGCACCCATGTGGAAGAAGAAATCTATATTTTGGGACCTGCCCTATTGGAAAGACCTCGAGGTCCGCTCCGCAATCGACGTGATGCACGTGACGAAGAATCTTTGTGTGACCCTGCTTGGCTTCTTGGGCGTGTATGGGAAGACAAAAGATACACCTAAGGCACGGGAGGACCAGCAACGTATGCACGGAAAAGACGGCATACATCAGGGTCATGCAAGCTACGCTCTTACCAAAGAAGAGAAGGAAATCTTCTTTGAATGCCTGCTCAGTATTAAGGTACCGTCTGGCTTCTCGTCGAGTATAAAGGGAGTAATAAACATGGCAGAGAAAAATTTCCAGAACCTAAAGTCTCATGACTTCCACGTGATTATGACGCAACTGCTTCCGATTGCATTGAGGGGGCTTCTACCGGAAAACGTTCGATTAGCCATTGTGAAGCTATGTGCATTTCTTAATGCAATCTCTTAGAAGGTAATCGATCCAGAAATCATACCAAGGTTACAGAATGATTTGGTGCAATGTCTTGTCAGTTTCGAGTTGATGTTCCCACCATCCTTCTTAAACATCATGACGCACGTCCTAGTTCACCTATGCGAAGAGATTAATGTTTTGGGTCCTGTATTTCTACACAATATGTTCCCCTTTGAGAGGTTCATGGGAGTCTTAAAGAAATATGTTCATAACCGTGCTAGGCCAGAAGGAAGCATCTCCAAGGGCCATCAAAATGAGGAGGTCATTGAGTTTTGTATTGACTTTATTCCTTACCTTAAGCCGATTGGTGTTCCTGAATCGCGGCATAAGGGCAGACTGGATGGAAAAGGCACGCTAGGAGGGGAACAAATAATATGTATGGACGGACATTCTCTCACTGAAGCACACTACACAGTTCTACAGAATTCCGCCTTGGTGGCTCCGTATATGGATGAACACAAGAATTTGCTACGCTCCAAACACCCGGAGCGGTCTGATGACTGGATTACACGTGAACAAACCAGGAGTTTCACCAGCTGGTTGCAAGCACGTACCATGCATGACACCTCTATTGAAGATGACCTGTACTTGCTGTCCCAGTTACCATCTTCGAATATAATGACTTTCAAAGGGTACGAGATAAATGGTAATACATTTTACACGATCGCCCAAGATATGAAGAGCACCAACCAAAATAGTGGTGTCCGCTTTGATGCAGAAACCAAGACGGGAAAGGAAACATATTATGGTTATATACAGGACATATGGGAACTTGACTATCGACGTGGTTTGAAGGTCCCTTTGTTTCGGTGCAAATGGGTCAATATGACACGAGGCGGGGTAACGGAAGACCCGCAGTACAGAGTGACAACAGTGGATCTCAACAATCTTGCGTATGCAGACGAACCATTCGTCCTAGCCAATGATGTGGCACAGGTTTTCTATGTGAAGGACATGTCTACCAAGCCAAGAAAAAGAAAAGATAAGGAAGCGAATGCATCGTACGATGAGCCAAAGCGGCACATAGTTCTTTCTGGGAAGAGAAACATCACGGGAGTGGATGACAAGACAGACAAGTCAGAAGATTATGAAAAGTTTGATGAAATTGCTCCATTCACAGTGAATATTGACCCGAGCATCCCGTTAAATGATGAAGATTTTCCATGGCTGCGACGCAAAGGGACACACGAGAAGAAAAAGTTTCACACCCAAAGATCTGGGATGTGATCGGCTTAACTAT
The DNA here is from genome assembly GCF_002162155.2 of Triticum dicoccoides. Classification (NCBI taxonomy): domain Eukaryota; kingdom Viridiplantae; phylum Streptophyta; class Magnoliopsida; order Poales; family Poaceae; genus Triticum; species Triticum dicoccoides. The sequence goes on along the minus strand of NC_041390.1, from coordinate 45,831,550 downwards.
CATCACTTTCTTCTGTGTTTCACACCCAGGAGGGAATCTCTGTAATAGTTAGGGTAGCTAGTTATGTGTTTTGGCATTTGAAACGCGAAGAAATTTTATGTGCAAGCAAATTCTTTCATGCATTTACTGATTTTTTCAGCTAAATGACCCTGAAATTGAAAAGCATTTCAAATGAACTCAGAAAAGGATGAAAGTTGGCATGGTATCATAATTTCACCCACATAGCATGTGCAAAAAAGGGTTACCGCAAAAACTAGATGCACTTCGTGTACAAAATGGACAATCTGTTTCGAAGTATCAGGGTTTCGGACGAAAACTCATCCGTTACAAAGGCATTTCATTTTTTAAATAACTTAAGCATTACCAAATTGAATATAATGATAAAACACACTAATATTAAACATAAGAAAAAAGAATCACTGGAAAATGTATTTTTAAAGTTAAGTTATTCACAAACTAGTGATTCACACAAATTTCAAATAATTCAAAATTCAAACTATTCAAATTTAAAAACTACCGGCACTAACTGAAAGTTTCTAAAAACTATCAAAAATATTCACAAAGAAACTCTAAATACAGCAAAAAACAACTAAAAGTAAATAAAACAAAATAAATAAAGCAGAAAAGAAAAAACTAAATGAAAAAAGCCCACCTACCGGGCCACAGCGACCTGCATACGACTAGAAACCCAACCTGTTGTTGGGCCAGGATGCAGGCCCACAAGCCCAATAGGCCCCACAGGGCAGAGTAGCAGAGGTAGGCCCAGAAGGCCTGCTTTAGAGAGGATCTCAAGACAGCAGCGACGGCGGGGCTTATAAGCAGGTGTGAGCGCCCTTCGGCTAGCGAGGTGGGACTAAACTTCTGCGCCCCTCGCCTGGCAGCGCACACCCTTTAGTACCGGGTGGTGGCTCCAACCGGTACTAAAGGGGTACTGGTTGGAGCCACCACCCGGTACTAAAGGGGGTCGCTTCCCGCCGCTTGGGCTAGCCAAAACAGACCTTTAATACCGGTCGGTGGCTCCAACCGGTACTAAAGGTGCCTTCTATATATACAACACTTCGAAAAATTTCATTCTCCCCCTCTGTTTCTTCCCGATCGATCGACGCCGCCCCCGTCGTACGCCGCCCCCGTCGCACACCGTTGCCGTCGCCGCCCTGTCCCCGTCGCCGCCCCTGTCGCCGTCGCCGCCCTCGTCTCCGTCGCCGCCCTGGGCCCGTCCCCGTCCCCGTCGCGCCGTCCCCGCGTGCCGCCCCGTCATTCCCGGGCCATCGCCTCGCCGTCGCCGTCGCCCCGCTGTGAGCTCTCCCCCTCTAACCCCTCTCCGATCCCTCGCCCCCGGTGGCCGCCGCCCCTCCCCGAGCCCATACACACACAAGCATGAACACACACACACACGCACATTTCCTTAATTAAGTTAATTAGTATATATATATACGTATTTTGTATGTTTAATTAGTTTAGATTTTCCAGATTATTATTTTTTCACTAGTATATATGTATGAATGCATGTTAGATGGATATAATTAGTGTTTAATTACTATGTAATTTTTTTTATATAATGTTGTTTTTCTGTTTTTAATGGATGTATAGAAGTTGTTTTTTCTGTTTTTAGTGTTAGATGCTTAATTAGTATGAAATAGCATATAGAATTTTGACATATGCAATGATAGCATAATTAGTGTTACATTTGCATATAGTATTTGTTGTCGACGATGCCCGGCCCGCATCCTCGCCGTCGACCCGTTCGCGACGACGTCCTGCTTCAGAGGACCCAGGTCCGGGACTGGGCTCCGCCCGGCTGGCACTGGGAGGTGCTACCTTCAGGGGCGCGACGCTTGGTGAGGAACCCGTCCCCGGGTCCCGTCGTCGACACTCATCTCCTTTGGTGGCATTCGCGTGGGCCACTTTCGGTGCGGAGGGAGCCGGCCCCGCCGGAGGTGGTACGTCGCCGTGTCAGGGAGGAGGACGAGCACGTCCATCGCTACATGGCTGCTATGGACGTCAGGTTCTTCAGTACCTGGCAGGTTCTTTGGGGAGATCACCCGAGCTATGATCCAGTGATGGTTCCTTCACTTTGGTTGTCCACCGCCTAGATTACTCTCTAGTATTCGATCTTTATTAGCTAGCTAGCTAGCTAGTGATGTATTCGATATATAATATTCGAGATGATTTATTCGAGATTATATATATTATTTGAGACGATGTATTCGAGATTATATCTATTATTCGAGACGACGTATTCGGGATTAAATCTATTATTCGAGACGATGTATTCAAGATTATATCTATTATTCGAGATGATGTATTCGAGATTATATCTATTATTCGAGATTATACTAAATTGTTTTATATTTCTTTTCGCTAGTTAAATAAAAGCTATGGCGGACAATACCGACAGAGAGAGAGAACAGACCATGTTCGATATCATACGCGGGCCAGATGATGATCAGAATGAAGAAGATTTTGACGGCTCCGAATTTATAAACAACATCGGAGAGGGAGATATGATATTCGATCGCGACGACCGAGAAGATGAAGTCATGAACTACGATGAAGAACATGTTGATCCTGAAACAACAAACACCGGCGAGGTATATATATTTATATAAGCAGGAATATGGTGATCATCGCATGTTTTAAATGAGTTGAAGATATATTAACGAATTGATCTTTCTTCTTTCAGCCATCCGGATCGAGCAAATCTTCAGGCAAAAGGACGAAACGAGGCCTAAACAAAAAGTTGAAGGAGGGCGTAAAGTACAATATCGAGGCATTCAAACCTAATGGCGAACCATTAGCGCCTAAGAAGATTGCGGACAAGTTCGTTCGTTAGTGCGGAGTTCTTGTGAAGGACCAACTCCCGATATCCCTTCAAGAATGGAGAAAGCCAGTAAATCCACGTCCAGATGTTACTTTTGTCGACGAGAATCAAAAAAATCTGCTTTGGGATACTCTCATGGAACATTTCACCCTACCAGATAATTTCACAGAAGCAGATGTGCGGAAAGTCAAGGACGCTTATTTTAGGAAGATGGCGGTTGCATTCAAGAACCACAAGAGAATGACATGGGAGAAGTACGTCAAGGGAGGAAGGAAGACTCTAGTATTCGAGGGGATACTAGAGAATCAAAGTGCTCATTGGGACGATTTCGTGAAATTCAAGGATTCAGAATTAGCTAAGGAACGGTCGAGAATAAACAAGAAGAATGCCGAAAAAAAGGATAAGTTCCATAAGCTGGGGCCAGGTGGCTACGCGGTGGCAATGGCTAAGTGGGATAAGTCTGAGAAAGAGATGGAGGATGCAGGTGTCACTCCGGTTACTAAGAGCTGGCCCCCTAGGTGCAGGACTTGGTTCTATGCGCATGGGGGGGGATTGGACCCGAAGACAGGCAATGTTTCGACGAAGGCATGTCTGAATGGAGCAGACGATGCGCTACTTGTTGCAATAGAAGAGGCTCGATCGGGGGTGTTCCAGCCCAATAGAGAGAACGACGAGCTTACGCGTGCCTTGGGAAATCCTGAACACCCGGGAAGAACACGAGGCAAGGGCGCTCTTCCGTGGTATGAGGGGTTTTCGGACTGGAACGCCGACTACAGAACCCGTGCGAGAAAGAAGATTGCGGAGGAGAAGAAGAGGAAGATGGAGGAGGAGCAGAGGAAGCGGGACTATGAACGCCTTCAAGGCCTAGAAGCAAGTCAAGCGGAATTGGCTGCTAAATTCCAGCGGCAGCAGGAGCAGATCGACTCACTTTGCCAGCAAAGGGGGTCTCAGCATCTGCAGCAGCTAGCAGATGATCCAGCATTGGATACCACCGCCCGTCCATGCCGAGAAGCAGCGTGGGTTCCACCCCGGGCGACGCAGTAGTGCTGGATAGATACCCCGTGGATGACATTACAGAGAACACTAACTGCGAGCTACACTTCAAAATGAAGAACGTATCCATGAAGGTAGCGGATGCCGTTGCTTTTTCAAATTCCCCCGGGGCAACCTTCCATTGCAACCCGATTCCAGCGGGCTATGCTCGTGTCTTGGTTGATGAGGTGGTGGACCCATATTCGGAGCTACAGCTTGACATTCCTGGAGGTGACGACGAGCACACATTGGGAGAGGCCATACATTGTGTCATCCTATGGAGAAAGGATTGCATCATCTTTCGAAGGCCACAGACACCGCGTCACCCGACTCCTCGTCGAAGTCCGCCACCGAGTCAGCAGACTCCCGCTCCTCCAAGTCCACCAACGCGTGAGGCCACTCCTCCTCCAAGTCCGGCAAAGTGTCAGGCCACTCCTCCTCCAAGTCTGACACAGCGTCAGACATCCACTCCTCCTCCAAGTCCGGCACAACCTCATGCCACTGCAAGTCTGGCACAGCTTCAGGCCACTCCTCCTCGTCCAACTCAGCCCCGTCAGCCGTCTCCACCGCCTCAGCAATCGCAGAATAGACACCCCACAGCTATGGTGCGTAGCGGTATGAGTCGAGGTCATAGTACAGGAAGTACAGGCGGAGGCAAGTGATATAAATATGGTCCAAACCTCAGTACTCCTCTTCCTGTGAGGGCTTACGACAGGACCGAGCAGCAAACCAATGTCATAGTGCAGGCAGAACTCGACGCCCATTTTGGACCGAAACCGCCACGGCCGCCAAGGGAGAAAGTACCTGTGGAAGTAGTTGACCACTACATTCGTATGGCTCAACCACCAGCTCCTAAGCCTGTTGACACAGACTATGAGCGCCACATCAGGAAGTTACATCAACGACGTCTACAGAAGGAGGCGAGCTCGAGCTCGAGCAAACAACAAGCAGCTGTCAAAAAATGCGGGAAAACCGTTGCCCAGCTGGGAAAACAGGCGGCGCAATCGATCCCCCCGCTTGTTGTGCCGCCAACAACACGTGAAAGTACGCGCGCCCAATATTATTGTGGCCAAATAGTTTACGTTCCCAAGGTGGGTGATGTGGTAATAACCCAGGAGCATATAATGCAGGCTGAAGAACTCAAGATCACTGTTGGACAACTCCTCGAGATCGAGGACATGCCTGGGATTACAGAGGAGGAAATAAAACGGAAATATGTCCGGGGCCAACCTTTGGTCGAGCCAGAAGATGTCAACAAGCTCCCAACGAGAATGTATAAATTGCATCAATGGTACATGGACATTACCAAGAGATCCAATCGAGAGTCCCTCATGGTGGATGTCAAGAAGGATGATTACTACCATGAGAAAGCTGTGGTCATTGAGTATTTTGAACTGTTTCAGTTATACAATCAAGACGCACTCAACAAATCTATCGTCAGTTTCTATTGTCTGTAAGTGATTTCTTTCTGTAATTTAAGTCTCAAGCTAGCTGTAGTGATCCTTTTGATCAATCATTACCTGTAATTATCCTCACTATATTCTTTTCTGTGGTATTATGCAGGATGAAGATGTATGAAATGAGAAAAGGTGGACGCTATGGCATTGGGTTCATTGACCCAAACACCGTTAATGAATACACATGGAAAATGAACAAGTATTATGAAAATCAGGTAGAGGACAGCATGCTAGAGTTCTTGAAGCGCCTCAAATACAATGAAGATATACTACTTCCTTACAACTTCCAGTGAGTCACACTTTCTTGTACTACAAATTCTCTGTTTTTGCCTACTAGCTAGCCACATGTTTTTGCTTACATATGCCCGCTTAATTAAGACATGCAAACGTGTGTGCATGCAGATTTCACTGGATCTTGTGCATGCAAAGTTGACGCCGGAACAGTTGAAATACTGGACTCGCTACTCAAAGCAAATAGTGACTATAACATCTTGTTTGGGATAGTCAACAGGTAATTTCAATCATTATTAACTATATATCTCGACCTATTTAGTTCGTCATTTCATGATATGAACTATTTAATAACCCCTTTATTCATTTTCTTTGTCGGCTGGCAGGGCTTGGGCAAGGTTCATCAGCGTCACGGAAGGCGAATGGAAACCAAAGCTGAAATGGTTTCGATCCAAGGTAAGTAATTAAGTAGTACTAGCTAGCTAGCTAGCTGCCATCTCTTTAATTATCATGCTTGATTAATTATTATCTGATCAAATTAAATTCCATTCTCGTAATAAAGGCCCTGAAGCAGGCGCAGGGGACTGATCTGTGTGCATTCTATGTTTGCGAGAACATTCGCATGATGGCGTCCGAAAGGAGCAGATCTCAAAGACAGGAATCGGTACGCTTGTCAGAACACTATTCACAATTTTTACACCATTATCGATATCTAGTCACACAACTAATACACATGCATATTGATCTCCTTCTTAACAGTTCAAAGAGGTGCGGGACAAGCTCCTAGAAACAGAGCGCGTAGAAGCACTTCAAGAGGAAATAGCGGGATTTTTGCTCGACCAGGTCATAAATCCGAAGGGAGAATACTATTACCCGCTACCGCCCTCATGAACCACTTCCAATTGTCATCGTGCTCCGAAGGCACCAATTAGGCTAATGCCACTGGCTCCGAAGGCAACATGCATATGTAGGAGAAATTGTATATAGCTATACATGTGTGTATGTGTAAATTAATATGGTGGTTTGTGAGACATTGATGATATATATATGATTGGTTCTACTAGAAATTCTATTTATACATATATATATATATATATATATATATATATGCATAACGTGTACAATGTGTAGTACCGTAAAATACCAGCAAACGAAAAAGAATTAAAATGGAAAACACAAAATTAAATGAAAAAGAAATCATAAAACCAAAAACCCCACAACCATTTAGTACCGGTTGGTGTTACCAACCGGTACTAAAGGGCTCCCGGCCTCCGGAGCTGGCTCGTGCCACGTGGATCCCCTTTAGCACCGGTTCGTGCTGAACCGGTACTAAAGGGGGGGGGGGGCTTTAGTACCGAAACTTTAGTGCCGGTTCCTAAACCGGCACTAAAGGGCCTTACGAACCGGTGCTATTGCCCGGTTCTACAGTAGTGGTTCTAGGTAAAGCGAACATCAAGCGTGCATAGAGTTGTATCGGTGGTCGATAGAACTTGAGGGAATATTTGTTCTGCCTTTAGCTCCTTGTTGGGTTCGACACTCTTACTTATCGAAAACTGTTGTGATCCATATACTTGTGGGTTATCATTCCTCCACCTGACAGCGGGGACCCACCGGACGGGCCACCGTATTTCGCGAAAAAAACATTTCCCCCTGACAGCTGGGACCCACCAGCTACATCTTCGCACGAAAGGAAGTGCGTCCGAGCAAAAAAAAAACGATTCGCCCCCCTGACTGCTAGGACCCACCAGCTACATCTTTGCATGCAAGGAAGTGCGTCTGGGCAAAAAAAAAACGATCCGCCCGCCTGACTGCTGGGAACCGCCAGCTACATCTTCGCACGCAAGGAACTTCCTGACAGTCGGGACCCACCTGGTCGGAGCGTACGTAGCGTTGTCATTCTGGTCGCGAACGTGTACGTACATATATACTGGTGGATGTAGAGGTGCGCACGTGTCATAGTAGAGGCGCGTACGTGTCATATTAGAGGCACGCACGTAGCATGTACACGTACGTACTGGTGGATGTAGATGCTCTCGAGAGAAGCCTCTAGTGAAACCTATGGCCCCCGGGTCTATTTCCATCATATTAATCTTCCAATACTTTGTTATTTCCTTTGCCATTTATTTTACTTGCATCTTTATTTCTCTTTATCATAAAAATATGTCACGACCGGTTCTCCGGACATAAATTCCCAGAAAAAACCGTCGTGCTCATCAGCCCCAGGATTACTGTTAGCTGATGAGGCTCCAACTTGATACAGAAATTCCAAGCAGAAAATAAAATATGTAGTACAAGGCCATTCTGGCCTGTGAGTACAACAAATGGTTTCTAGTGGTTGATGGCGGAAGCGGGTTGTGAAACATCAGTGTCTATGGGACTCCATTTCCCACGGGAACAGCTGACCAGGTTAACTCCTATCTTCGCGAGGCTGCTATCGCCATTACTTAGGTTCCGGGGCTGTCATCGCGTCGCTCCTCTTCGTGCAAGAAAATCTGGCCAAGACAATAGCCAGGGACAAGCCAGTGAGTAGTTTGAATGTACTCGCAAACATTATGAACACAGGTATAATATAACAATGATGTGCTGAAAATATTTTATGCTCATGACGTCAGTCACAAAAGATAAATGAAACTCTGATGCGTGCAAGCAAGTTATTTATAAAAATGCAATAACATGGTAGTATTAAAATTTATGAAACAAATAATAAGCAATGCCACAGTCGGGCGTCTTAGCGACACCACATAAAGGGCTTTAAAAGTAATGCCACAGTCGGGCGTCTGGGCGACACCACATAAAGGGCTTTAAAAGAAATGGCACAGTCGGGCGTCTGAGCGACACCACATAAAGGGCTTTAAAAGAAATGCCACAGTCGGGCGTCTGAGCGATACCACATAAAGGGCTTTAAAAGAAATGCCACAGTC